>NC_052360.1:54455063-54470119 GCF_009727055.1 Benincasa hispida | reverse complement strand
AAGTATTATATATTAAAAAAAAAAAAAAACTCATTATGATGTGAAAATTTAAAGCAAAAGTTTTAATGAGGTTAAAATTAAATGTTTTTTTTTTTTTTTAATTCAATCTCTTTAGCAAGAAACATGTCGGATTGAAAATAAAGCTAAAAAATTGAGACATGTTAGAAATGATCAAAAGTAACACATTGAAAAAATTTCATACTAACACATCTAATTAAAAAAAAATCAAAACTTTATCGAAATTCCGAGATTTATCAAAATTTATTTAGAACGAGGGGAAAATAAAATAAAAAAGTTTCTCCTATATATAGAGAGATAGATAGATATAGAAAATGTATGTTTGGGACAGTTGTAAGCATGTCAAAAATAGTTATAAAAATTGGATCCATATCCTCACAATATAAATTTTGCAAAAATAGAAAAATCGATCAGCCCAACCTGTTTTTAATGAGACATTGAAACTAAAAAGTCAATAACGTCCTCCCTGGTTCATTGACTTATATATGAAATTTGATTACTATGTGATTGTTATCTAATTTTTATTTAATATTGATTATTATACAATTGTTAATGATAAAAATTGTTATCTGATTGTTATTTGATTATCTAATATTAATTATGATTATACCAATTATTATTTGATTTTGTTTCACTAATATCTTGTACCGATTCTTAATGATATTGAATACAACTTGATAATGGTTGCTATCTAATTTATATTTGATACTGGTTGTTATGTGATTGTTATCTATAATGATTGCTAATGATACTTATTTGCTATTTGATTATTGTTAGATTATTATCTGAATGTCAACAATGTCAATTGTTATGTGATTGACAGAGACGAAGGGTACCCGACAACCATGGTTGGACTAGTTGAAAAGCTTGAAGTAGCTCCAGAGGATGAAAAACCAGCTAGAGAGAAACGTTTGTCCCCAAAAACCCTGATAAGCTCTCTATTAATAGGTCATCGGTTTTTTCTTTTTCTTTTTTCTTAATTAAAAAAAAATTGTGAATATGCAAGGCCTTAATTAGGTTTTTTTCTTTCTCTCCTCCGTTTTCTTTTATGCGATAATGAATTTTCGGTTAAAATATCAATGTAGAAATATTGAATCCTCAATTTTTCAGAAATATCGACAATGATATTGATGGAAATTTCATAAAATTTTATTAAAAAAATTGTTCTAATTAGTTAAAAAAAACTTTCAATGACTTAATTAAACTATAATTAATAATTTTTAATTATCATACTATAAAATAAGGGCATGTTTGGATTAATTTGAAGAAAGATGTTTTTAAAAATCATTTTTATTTAAACACTTTTGATAAAAGCTGATTAAAATATAATTGAAAAGTTATTTTGAGCAGTTGTCAAAAACTTCAATTTCTTCCAAAATGACATTTTTAAAATTAAATACGTAAAAATGTATTCCAAACACACTCTAATACAACATTTAGATATAAATATATCTAAATATTGTGTAAATATAGAAGTAATAGCAGAAATTTTAAAAATAAAAACAAAAAATTATTACATAATAAGATAAAGTTTAGAAATATTTGTGTGAAAATGAAAGTTTTATATATTAAAAGAAAAAAACTCATTATGATGTGAAATTTTAAGGAAAATATGAGGTTAAAATTAAATGTATGGCTTCTTTTTTTTTTTTTTTTTTTTTTTTTTTTTTTTTTTTTTTTTCAATCTCTTTAGCAATAAACTTTTCGGAATGAAAATAAAGCTAAAAAATTGAGGCAAGTTAGAAATGATAAAAAGTAGCACTTTGAAGAATTTTCATTCTAACACATCTAATTAAAAAAAAAAAAATCAAAATTTTATCAAAATTCCGAGATTTATCAAATTTCATCAAAATGAGGGAAAAACAAAATAAAAAGTTTCTCGTATATCTATATATAGATATAGATAATGTATGTTTGGGGCAGTTATAAGCATGTCAAAAATAGTTACAAAAATTGGGTGCATATTCTCCCTCGTTCGCTGACTTATGTATGAAATTTGATTACTATGTGATTGCTATCTGATTTTTATTTAATATTGATTATTATACTTTGTTAATGATACAAATTGCTATCTGATTGTTATTTAATGATTATACCAATTATTATTTGATTTTGTTTCACTAATATCTTATACCGATTCTTAATGATATTGAATGTAACTCGATAATGGTTGCTATCTAATTGATATTTGATACTGATTGTTATGTGATTGTTATTTATAATGAATACTAATGACATTGATTTGCTATTTGATTATTGTTGGATTGTTATCTGAATGTCAACAATGTCAATTGTTATGCAATTGACAGAGACGAAGGGTACCCGACAACCATGGTTGGACTAGTTGAGAAGCTTGGAGTAGCTCCAGAGGATGAAAAACCAGCTAGAAAGAAACGGCTGTCCCCAAAAACCCTAATAATCTATCTTTTAATAGGCCATAGGTTTTCCTTTTTCTTTTTTCTTAATTAAAAAAAAGTGTGAATACGCAAGGCCTCGATTAGGTTTTTTTTCTCTCTCTCTCCCTTTTCTTTCATGTGATAATGAATTTTCGGTTAAAACATCAATGCTGATAGAAATATTGAATCCTCAATTTTATAGAAATATCGACAATGATATTGATGGAAATTTCATAAAATTTTATAAAAAAAACTTTCATAATGACTTAATTAAACTATAATTAATAATTTTTAATTATCATACTAAAAAATTAGGATATGTTTGGATTGATTTGAAGAAAGATGTTTTTAAAAAATCATATTTATTTAAACACTTTTGATAAAAGCTGATTAAAATACAATTGAAAAGTTATTTTGAGCAGTTGTCAAAAACTTCAATTTCTTTCAAAATGACATTTTTAAAACTAAATACTTAAAAATGTATTCCAAACACACGTTAATACAACATTTAGATGTAAATTGTAAATACTTGTGTAAATATAGAAGCAATAGCAGAAATTTTAAAAATAAAAACAAAAAATTATTACATAATAAGATAAAGTTTAGAAATATTTTGAAGTGAAATGTGAAAAGGAAAGTTTTATATATTAAAAGAAAAAAAAATCATTATGATGTAAAAATTTAAAGCAAAAGTTTTAATGAGGTTAAAATTAAATGTATGTTTTTTTTTTAAAAAAAAATTATTATTATTATTGTTTTTTAAAGTCAATCTCTTTAGCCATAAACATTTCGGATTGAAACTAAAGCTAAAAAATTGAGACAAATTAGAAATGATAAAAAGTAGCACATGAAAAAATTCCATAGTAACACATCTAATAAAAAAGAAAAAATCAAAATTTTATTGAAATTTCAAAATTTATCAAAATTTCATCAAAATAAGGAGAAGAAAAAAAGAAGTTTCTCATATATATATAGATAATTTATGTTTGGGACAATCGTAAGCATGTAAAAAATAATTACAAAAATTGGATCCATATCCTAAAAATCGGTCACCCAACCTATTTTTAATGAGATATTGAAACTAAAAAGTCAATGATGTCCTCCAGAGTTATATGTGAAATTATTATGTGATTGCTTGCTATCTGATTTTTATTTAATATTGATCATTATACAATTACTAATGTTACACATTAGTATCTGATTATTATTTAATAATCTAATATTAATGGTTGATTATACCAATTATCATCTTATTTTATTTCACTGATTCTTGATGATATTGAATGCAACTGGATAATGGTTGCTATCGAATTGAGAACGTTTCAAATGTAAATAAAATACCATGAGAACGATTCACATGTATATTAATGCTTAATTTGAAGGCAGCAAGTACTTTTCATAGTCAAAATCGCTGATTATCTCTGATTTCTCAACTTGGCGGAAACACAAGACTACAACTAAAAGGAAAACTACAAAATTAAAATTAAAATGCGACAGTTCATTCGTAAATATAAGAAAGTTGATTCAAGAATCCATTTTTTCAAGCCCCAACGATTTCGGTAGCCCCCTCGACAGCTTCTTCAGCAGGCCTATCTACCTTCACGCCAACATCTTCCGAATAATCACCATGCACCTACAGATAGTTAAAGAATTCATTGGTTGGACACAATGATCAAAATTATTGGAACCAATTTCATAATCTCAACTGATACCCAAGAACTATAATTTCAATAGGAAAAATGGTGACGAGCAGATTTGATCATGAATCTCCGAATTATCAAAGTTGAAATGGATGGTAAAATTCAGGGAGACAAGTTAGCCACCAAGTTTGATAAGCAGGCAAGAAGTTGTATACCTCCATCAACTTTCCAAGATCAAACTTGGGAGCTTTCAAGATCTTGACTTTCCGAATGAAAACATTCTGTAGAGGGTATATGCTAGATGTAGCCTTCTCAATTTCCTTTCCAATTGATTCAGGAATGAACTTACGGACCAACTCTTTAAGATCACATGATGTTGCTTGGTTGACCATTATCTCCCTCATCTTGCGACGAATCTGTAATAACAAACAAAATTTTAGATTGCCAGGAATATACAAGTCACTAATCTCAATCGGACTCCCATATCCTTCAAAATTAGGTACAATGCACATAAACACAAATAAAGGGCATGGTATTGGATTCGCATAGCCAATTGTTCAAATATAAGATGGTAGTGTAAAATAACATTCAAAAAATGATGCACTGAATGTAATTGAATTAAGAAAACAACTGAACCTAAAGTACCAACCGTATGTGAGGAAACAATATTTCGTTAGACATCATAGTAAAGAAAAAGACAAACCATAGATAAGCTGAATTTGGTTAAGTCTAGTTTATTTAATCAAAAAGTTCCAACAAAGGGCAAAATGCTACAAGCAGACATATAAATTTTGAATCAAGAGGGTATTTGCAAGGCGGCTATTGTCCTTACACTAACAAAAGCATTGATTCGCTCACAACATTGTACAAAAAATGCTCCCATACATGCCATTGTTTAAGACAGTTTTTTATATTAAAGCTACTTTAATTTTTATTTGAAAATCTACTGTTTCAGACAAATAGTTAACCACATGGCTTTTATTTCATCCATCACTTCTATATTCAATAATATCCTTCATAGTAAATTCAACATATTAAATGATTACCAGTAACTTCTATTTGGAAGCAAAAAAGGAACATGCAGTCACCTGTCTAATCTGACTGGATTGTGCATAGCAGGTCCTTTTGACCTGGTTTGGGCGTCTCTTTGTAAACCCAATGCAGAACATCCTCAGCGTGTAATTATCTGTGGTCTTAACATCCACCTGAGCTTCAATCATTGTCTGCCACTTCCTGACCAAAGACCTTAACTTGTCAGTGGTGAAATTCATTCCCTGTTAAACAATGAACGGCAAAAGCTTATGAGTTATAAGAATTCATTATATGGACCATGCTCAAAATGGATAAAGACGGGCATTCTCATAAACTTTTCCATTTGAAACCTTTGATATCTGTTTCCAAATATATGAAAGACCACTCATTCATACCCAGAAATTAGTCAGAACATTCCTGCCTTGAACATCTTCAGCTCTCAATCTAATCTTTCTGTAGGCGTGCTCCTCATCTTCCTGAAGGTCAGCCAGTGATACCTCAAACACTCTATGTTTAAGCCCTTCAGAAGCAATCTGTTGAAATAACAATTACCATTAGTTGCATTTTAAAGAACAAAAACAAGAAGAAACAGTACCAACCCATAAAGATAAATAACTATCATATCAATCTAGAATCAAACTTCAATTGCCCAGGGTACAAAATATAACTAACTTTCCTTTAAATATAATTCTACAAAGGATTTAAAGGTGGTGTATAGAAAAATAAATTCATCTTCTAATCTACAATCCAACACATCACCAGAAATTTCTAATACAGCACACAACAGTGCACATGTAACGAGCTGGTAGGATGAACACAATCAAATCAATGTCAATTCAATATCAGTGAAGATTTGATATCAAATACCAGCTAAATAAAACAATTCCGTTTCCGCAATCAAATCAGTCAATCAAGAACATGCTGCGTGGTGAAAATATTAGGCAAACACCTCATCTAGTGCTAATTAACTTTTTCGTCAGTAAATTCTACGTTACTGGATCAATGTTTCTTTCATGTGCCCATATGACAGTGTCAATCGCTTACACACAAAATAACATTAAGACATCTTCGTATAAATGAAAATACAGTGAGCCCTCTAAAACTAGAGTCTTCCACGCGAAGATGGCAAACTATGGCAAAAGTAAATAGAAAAGCAAGGGCATACGCGAACAAAACCAAACAAACTACAAATGAAAGGAAGCGATAACAGAGTATAATTTACCTTGGTACCCTGAGTACGGGTAACGAGAGTCTTCCCGACGTTCTTGACATTGAACACAGAGGGTGCCTTGATATCATACCAGTCCTTCTTTGCAAATGGGTCGACACTAAAGAACCCATACAGGAACGAAACCAAATTAATAAAACCATCGATTGAGCATTATTAACTAAAGTAGAAGAATTGAAAAAAACTAGAACTGGATATTAGACACCCAGATCTGATATAGGAAGATTCAATGGAATGAAACAAAAGACTTACGTCTTCTTCTTGCCACCCTTCTTTCCTTTCGAAATCCTCTTGTTTTTTCTGCAAGTAGAAAAAAAAGAGTTGCATCAGTGAAGAATGTAGAGTGTGAAGGGGAGGTATGCGAGAGATGAAACGGAATCGAAGGTACCCGACCGCCATGTTGGAACAGCTCCAGAGGATTTCGAGAGAGAAACGTTCCCTAGAACCCTAATAACTTTCTTTAAATAGGTCCTCCTTTTCCTTTTTCTTTTTTCTTAATTAAAAAAAATTGTAAATGCCAAGGCGTTAATTAGGTTTTTTCTCTCTCTTTTTCTTTTATGTGTTAATGAAGGTTAAAATATCGATTTATTTTCGGTTAAATTATCAAGGTTGATAGAAATATTGAATTCTCAATTTTATAGAAATATCGACATTCATATTGATGGAAATTTCATAAAATTTTATAAAAAATTGTTCTAATTAGCTAATAAAACTTTGATAATAACTTAATTAGACTATAATTAATCATTTTTAATTATCATATTATAAAATAAGGGCATGTTTGGATTGATTTGAAGAAAAAATGTTTTTAAAAACATCATTTTTATTTAAACACTTTTGATAAAAGCTAATTAAAATACAATTGAGAAGTTATTTTGAGCCGTTATCAAACACTTCAGTTTCTTCCAAAATGACTTGTTTTTTAAATTAAACACTTAAAAATGTATTCCAAACACACTCTAATACAACAATAAATTGTAAATACTTGTGTAGATATAGAAGCAAGAGCAGAAATATTAAAAATAAAAATAAAAAAAAAAATTATTATAAAATAAGACAAAGTTTAGAAATATTTTGAGGTAAAATGTAACAACCCGACTTTTTGAGATCTTATACCAGGCTGTTACTTCATGCATGCATAAACCTCAAAATGATTCTTTAACAAATCTTAACTAAATCAAACAAATTTATTTACATAAATATTTTTGTAACATCCAAATAACTGAAAATCTTTAAAAAATAAATTCCATAGAGTATGATAAATAAAACTTCAACAATGGAACTCTAAATTTTTACATCAAGACTGAAATTTTAAAACACTAAAAGATGAAAAATATGAGCGGAAGCATTTCTTTGGTCCCAATGGCACGGTCACAGATTTCATCAGTCACTTGTCAGTACGTCCTTGCACTTACCTGAAAAACATAACATAAGAAATGATGAGTATAAAATACTCAGTAAGTAACCCCATTACCGGGGTCAAGCTAAGCATCTCTGTCCGAGGTTGATGCCCTAAATCTCGTAGGGTCCTATAGTTTGTTAACCCTGTATGAAGAAACTTTTATGTGATTAATAATATATGATATTTTTATTTACTTTGTCTATAAAATATGAGATATTTTTGTTACATTAACCACAAACCAATAAATTAATATTCAAGGTCATTGTTGTAACTTGTACATGTATATGAAGATATACAGGTGGATCATGTTTAAGTGATAACCTAAATGGTCTGTAGTATATGGATAAGGATGTGTACTTTATCCTGGTGACACTACGAGTATGGCCCGTTTTGTAGGTATTACAATTGTTGTAAAGTACTACAAATGATCTGATCCTGATCATTCACGTATTAGACATACGAGTAGAGATACTCTATACAAAGAAATTTGTATAAGATCGGACCATGAAATGTTTAGTCTCATTATATAATATCGTTCATAATAGAGAGTTTCATTTCACTAGGATGACCATAGGTAACATAACCTTAATCCTGAGTAAGTTGTGAACTCTTGCCTATAAGGGTGGTCATTTGATTTGTATGGGTGAGAGTGGCCATATCGCCAACCTAACAAGCCTACCATTTTGGGGATTCGTCTGATTAGGGAGTTGGGAACACAACTTCACAAGAAGGAATTCACTCCTTTCCTAAAGTAAGTAGATAAATTGCTCCCTTAAGGGCTGATTCTGGGTCTTGAACAATGGCACCACACCCTCTCTGGCCCCAGAGGGGTTTAGTCATAGTAGGACTATGATCTATTGTTCATTAGAGGGATCAGTGGTACTTAATGAGTTAGATGTAACTACAAGGATAAAACAGTAATTTGACCAACTGTACTTACGAGCAATTTGTGAAGGGTCATCGTATTGTTGATTGGTTATATCTAATGGACATAGAAATATATCTGTAGTGTGAAGAATACAACTGTTGATCTTTAGTGGAGTGCCCGACAGTTAATGGATGGTAGATAATGTAATTAAAGAGTTTAATTAATTATTCACGTACTGTTGGAGCTTCAAGCTACAGGTCCATAAGGTTCCTTGGTAGCTTAAAATGATTTAGTTGAGAATCAATTTTTGGGTTAATTTGAATTGTTCAAATTAACAAGAGGATATAATTAACTTGATTTAATTATATACGATATAATGTTATAATGTATTTGATACATTATTGTTTAATTGGAGGAAATAAATATTTGAATATGATTCAAATATATTTTTTATGAATGAGATTCATAGTTGTTAAATTTAATATAAATATGATTTATATTAAATGCCATAAAAATAGAGGAAAAGAACTATAGTTTTTATTGTATGTGATGCAATATTAAAACTATAGGTTATAAATATAATATGATAAATTGGTTATCATATTTATTTATATTATTAATTATTTAATTAATTTCCCTTTTTTCTCTCCAACCTCCTTAGTGGGAGGTTAGGCAGTTTTTTTTATGGAAATTCAAATAAAATAAAAACAGTTTTTTCTTTCTCTATGAAATGATTGATACAGAGAAGATTGATTTTTTTTACATAAAGGCTATGTGTCTTTTTCCTTCTTTGACCTCCAAATTCAAACAAAAAGCCCTCCTAACCAAAATAGTCAGAGCCCCACAACTCCTGGATTTTCACCCCGAATATACCGAAGGTTCTAAGTGGTAGTGTCCTTCCTTTCCTTTTGGTTCATTCTTGTTGCTGTTGGTTCCAGGAGTTCATGTTTGTTCGAGGTTTGTGACCGTTCGAGGGATATACATGAAGAAAGGTTCTTCAAGGATGATATCTCTTAAACCCTTTTTGTTGATTCAAAAGCATGTTATAATTTGATGAAGAATGCATAATTTGTATGTTTGATGTAAATGTTGTTTTCAATCTAAATGGAATTTGGACGATCTGCTTTGCTCATAGGTTCTTTGTAAAATGAGATCCTTCAATTGGTATAAGAGCCAGGTTGCGTTCTGATTCTAAATTCCATGTACTGTATTGAAATCTTTTACAGTGTGGTGGGTTTTAAATTCTGCATCCTAAGGTTTAAATGTTAAATGTCTGTGGATGGTTGAATGATGGAAGTTTTCAGGATAGGGCTTAGATTTCTGCATTTTTTTCCTTTCAATTTGGTTGTAAAGGGCCCATATTTTTGGGGCATTAATTGCGAATTGAGTCTGTATTTTTTAGGTTTTGAGTCGTTTGTGATTTTTATGGAGAAATTCTGGCATTTTAGATACTATTTTGAACGTCGGAACGAAGGAGAACGATGTTGGGGTTGATGCTCTAAATCTCGTAGGGTCCTGTAGTTTGTAAACACTTGTATGAACAAACATTTTTTGTGATATATAATATGATATTTTTCACTTCAATCTATAAAATATGAGATATTTTAGTTGCATTAACCACAAACCAATAAACTAAGATCCTTGTTCATCGTTGTAACTTAAGCATGTATGTGGAGACATACAAGTGGATCGTGCTTTAAGTGATGACCTTATCTTGTGACACTACGAGTGTGGCCCACTTTCTAGGTGTTACAAATATTGTAAAGTGCTACAAATAATCTGATCCTGATCATTCGTGTATTAGACATGCGAGTAGCGATACTCTATACAAAGGAGTTTGTATAAGACCGGACCATAAAATGTTTAGTCTCATTCATGACAGAGAGTTTCATTTCACTAGGATGACCATATGTAACATGACCTTAATCCTGAGTGAGTTGGAAACTTCTGTCTATGAGGGCGGTCATTTGATTTGTATGGGCGCGAGTGGCCAGGTCGCCGACTCAAACCTACCACTTTAGGGATTCGTCTGATTGAGGAGTTGGGAACTCGGCTACACAAGATGGAATTCACTCCTTTCCTGAAGTAGGGGTAAGTAGATAAAATGTTCTCTTAAGGGCTGATTTTGGGTCTTGAATAATATGACGCCACACCCTCTCCTGGCCCGAGAGGGGTTTAGTCATAGTAGGACTATGATATATTGTTCATTAGAGGGATTAGTGGTACTTAAGGAGTTAGATGTAACTACAGGGACAAAACGGTAATTTGGCTCAACTGTTACTTACGAGCAATTTATGAAGGGTCATCGTACTGTTGATTGGTTATATCCAATGGACACAAAAATATATATGTAATGTGAAGAGTGCAGTTGTCGGTATTTAGTGGAGTGCCCGACAATTAACGAATGGCGGATAATGTAATTAAAGAGTTTTAATTATATTTACGTACTGTTGGAGCTTCAAGCTATAGGTTCTATAAGGTCCCCTTGGTAGCTCAAAAGGATTAAGTTGAGAATTAGTTTTTGGGTTAATTTGAATTGTTTAAATTAATAAGAGGAAATTTAATTATATATCATATAATTAAATCGATTCAATTATTACAATATAATTGATATAATGTATTTGATACATTATAGTTTGAATGAAAAAAATAAATATTGGAGTATGATTCAAATATATTTTCTATGAATGAGATTTATAGTTGTTAAATTTAATATAAATATGATTTATATTAAATGCCATAAAGAAGAGAGAAAGGATTATAGTTTATATTGTATGTGTGATGCAATATTAAAACTATAGGTTATAAATATAATATGATAATTTGATTACATATTAATATTTATAATAATAATAATAATTATTATTATTTTTATTAATATAATAATAAGGGAAGGGAGCTTCTTTCTCTCCACCAACTACGTGTGTGGGAAGACAGAAGTATTTTTTTTAGTTTTTCTCTTCTTCTCCCTCAGAGAAAAAATTAACAGAGAATGGTTCTTTGGCTTTCTGAATCTTGATCTTCCTCCTCCCTTCCTCCAAAATCTTCCTCTTCCCAAAAATCAAAAAAGAGCCCACCACTCCTTTTTTAATTCTCACCCTGAGAATATCAAGGAAACCAAGTGGTAATGTCCACGGTGGTTTGGTGTTTGTGATTGTTTGAGTCTGTTCGTGTGTTCGAGATTGATTGAGAGACTTTGCAAGGAAAATGGTTTCTTCAAAGGTATTTTTTTGTAAACCCTAGTTTTTCCTTTTTTTTTTGATAAGCATGCTTTTATTATAATGAATTTTTGTATAATCTTCTTGATGTTGTAAAATTCGTTTTCAAAATTAAATTGGGATTTGGGAATCGATCCGCTTCCGTTGTAGTCCCCTTCAAGGAGTTCCTTCAATTGGTATCAGAGTCAGGTTCTTGATCCCAATTCCAATTTTGACTTTGAATGAATTTTTACAGTTTCGTGGGTTTTATGAATTCTACACCCGCATTTAATTGTTGAATGTATGTGGTCGTTTTTTAATTGATGGATAATTTTGGGATAAAACTCTGTTTTAAAGCTTTCTGTAAGTTTTCAATTTGTAAATTGTAAAGGCCCCTGCATTTTTGGGCATATTTTTACATAGATCGAGTCTGTATTTTAATTGTATTCGATTCGTTCGTGATTCATGTAGTGTTTCAGATGTTTCTGGGCTGAATTGGACATCAGAACGATGAAGATCGCGATTGTGCAGTAGCAGCGTCGCAACGCTGTGCCCTAGCGTTGTGATGCTCCGAGCAATAAAACGAAGTTTTTTTCTCCGTAGCGTCACGATGCTAGGCACGACATCGCGACGCTATGACATAGAGAAAAAACCAGGTTCGCTCGTGGTTCGTCCAGTTTGAACGGTTCGATTCGTGGTTGGACCGGTTCATGTTCCTGGTTTGAGTGACTCAAGACCTAGTTCACCTGTATCGAACCGGTTGACTCAAATTTATGTAATAATTAGCATTTAGATTTATTTTTAGAGAGTTTTCTATCTCGGTCCATCAATTTTATTTATTTATACATGAGATGTATGTTTTTAATTATTATGTCATGATGTATGTCATATAGTTTAAAACCCACCATAGATTATTACAAAATTTTATATTATAAGAGTTATAATATTAAAGTATGCAATGCATGATTTAATTATAAAGCATGCTCATGCATCATATAATATAAGAGTTATAATATATGCATGCATTATATAATATCCATGTATCATTTATATTATAAATGTTATAATATAAGGTTGAATGTTTGAATGGAATGTATGCTATAGTTCACTTCATTACTTGTATTATATAAAGTATTATAGTAGTAGTGAAAGAACATTGCATGAAGCACTTAGGTTTATTTATAAAAGTTATAAATGCCTTGTGGATGTCTAACTTAGCAATGTAATTGATTTTAATTATTTCATTTACATATATGTAATATATTTAAATGAAAATTAGAATTAAAATCAATAATAAAGAGTTGCATGCAAATCTTAAGTTATAATAATTTTTTAAAATTGTTTTAAAATTTGATTAAGATAGACCGAAGATTACAATTTCTAATATGATTAGAAATCATAGTTTAATCTTTTAATCAATTAATAGGATTAAATTGACTAGTAAAAATAAATATGTACCAAATCTATCTATAAGGGACTTTTTGTCTAAGGCGGGTTCTATCTAAGCTGTTGGTACTTAAGTTTACGGAAACATCGCACCCCTACCCGAGAACCTACCTGGAAAGGTGAATTAGATAGATTTGTCACATGCATGCAAATTTGATGAAGGTCTATTAAAGTGTTTAATAAGACTTGAATCAAACTTGTTTAATCATCAAAAGCAAATGTTGTTTTTGAGCAAATTAAACAATCCACTTAGTTAAAATCAGTAGACAGATTTTCTAAGTTAATGAACCCTAGGTAGAACATTCAATGGGAGGTAAATGTGGTATATGATACTTCATTTTACCTCTACAAGTTTCTCCCTGAAAGTTCATATCGTGAGATTTATCCTCGGCCTCAAGACACCCTGGGAGTGTCCTCCTATAGATAGAATTTTGGTAGGTCAATACTAAGGTGAATGGAGAGAATGTTTATAGTAAGTGGGAGCGGGATGTGTGATAACATATCCCACGATTTCTCTCATTAGGTTGGATAACGTTTTTATGCATCGTCTCGAGGCACCCTGGGAGTGTCCCCCTAAAGAATGGTTGTATTTGCACAATTCTTTATCTGATCTCCTGAAGAGGATAAGGTTGCTTTATTCTCTTGTCCTAATATGCTTTTTCCCTAGGTGGGCGCATTAGGACGAAACTCTAGAGCCTAAAATGAGGGGTTACATTTACATAGAATTGTTAAGGTTGTTAACAAATTTTGGACCGAACAATAGTTCCTTAGATTCAGTTACAAGGAGTTGTTTTTGTCTAAGGGTTGAGATTGTCTCATTTCAGTGAAGGGCCACTTGATCACCCCAACGGTGACTTTTGTCCTACCTCACTAGAGACATCATTGAAAAATAGATATCACTTAGGGTATAGTAGAACTATTTTGCTAAAACCTAAAATTGGTGTTAAAAGTGGTAATGCAAATAGACTTATTAAGTTTGTTCTTATTTTCAACATTTTTTAATATGGCAACCGCTACTTTAGCTTTATTAGCCGCTGATAAAACTAACTGGCGAGAACTATGCTAATTGGCAAAACACGATAAACACAATACTAATCATCGATGACCTCTGGTTCGTCCTTACGGAGGAGTTTTTGGGATTTGCGTTCTTAATTCTCCCGAGTCTCGTTGTTTTGTAAAGATACACATTGTTTGATGAATAGAATAATTGTTCTTTAATTCTGGCATTTACTCATATCAATAAACAAAGCTCCTTGGTTATCTTATATGAACTTAAGCATGTATATGTGATATACAAGTGGATCATGCCTTAAGTGATAAACTAAATGGTCTGTAGTATAAGGATTAAGGTGGGGATACCTTGATCCTGGTGACACTACGGATATGACCCGCTTTGTAGAGGTTTGTAAGTGTTGTAAACTACTACAAATGGTAGATCCTGACCATTCATATGAGACGTGCGAGCGGTGTTCTATACAAAGAGTTGTGTATAAGACCTGGACTACGAGATGACTAGACTCTGTATATAATTGCCGTTTATACTAGAGACTTACATCTCAACTAAACGACCATAGGTGACACGACCCCAATCCTGAGTGTTTTGGGAATCCTGCCCTTTGAGGGCGGTCCTTTGATTAGTATGGTGAGAGTGGCTAGGATTGCCAACTCAACATGGCTACCTTTTTGGGGACTTGTCTGATCTGGGAGCTGGGAACTTAATCTCCATAAGATGAAATTCACTCCTTTTCTAAAGCAAGGATAAGTAGAGAAGATTGCTCCCTTAAAGGCTGTTTCCGGCAGGCTTTGAATGTGGCACAATCTCTCTCTTT
>NC_052360.1:54449551-54455038 GCF_009727055.1 Benincasa hispida | reverse complement strand
AAGTTCATCCAGACATTGGTATTTCCAGCAAGGCCATGGGTATCATAAACAGCTTCATCAACGATATCTTCGAGAATTGGCCAAACACGTTGTCTCTGAAGGCACCAAGGCGGTGACTAAGTTCACAAGTTCCTCTCCTTTCATAATCTTCGGTTTGCAGTGCTTGCAATTAGCATGTGAAGTTTGTTGGAGAGAGCGAGAAAGTGGGAGAGAGCGATAGTGGAAAGAGCGACAATAGAGAGAGTAAGATTATAGGAGAGTGACACTGGAGAGAGCGAGATTGTGGGAGAGAGCGACACTGGAGAGAGTGAGATCGTGGGAGAGAGCGAGTTCAACGAGAGCATTTCGAGCGAGATTGTGGGAGAGAGCGACACCAGCGAGAGGATTTCGAGCGAGATTCTCCCTTATTATTATTATTATTTTTATTAATATAATAATAAGGGAAGGGAGCTTCTTTCTCTCCACCAACTACGTGTGTGGGAAGACAGAAGTTATTTTTAGTTTTTTCTTCTTCTTCTCCCTCAGAGAAAAAATTAACAGAGAATGGTTCTTTGGCTTTCTGAATCTTGATCTTCCTCCTCCCTTCCTCCAAAATCTTCCTCTTCCCAAAAATCAAAAAGAGCCCACCACTCCTTTTTAATTCTCACCCTGAGAATATCAAGGAAACCAAGTGGTAATGTCCCACGGTGGTTTGGTGTTTGTGATTGTTTGAGTCTGTTCGTGTGTTCGAGATTGATTGAGAGACTTTTGCAAGGAAAATGGTTTCTTCAAAGGTATTTTTTTTTGTAAACCCTAGTTTTTCCTTTTTTTTTTGATAAGCATGCTTTTATTATAATGAATTTTTGTATAATCTTCTTGATGTTGTAAAATTCGTTTTCAAAATTAAATTGGGATTTGGGAATCGATCCGCTTCCGTTGTAGTCCCCTTCAAAGGAGTTCCTTCAATTGGTATCAGAGTCAGGTTCTTGATCCCAAATTCCAATTTTGACTTTGAATGAATTTTTACAGTTTCGTGGGTTTTATGAATTCTACACCGCATTTAATTGTTGAATGTATGTGGTCGTTTTTTAATTGATGGATAATTTTGGGATAAAACTCTGTTTTAAAGCTTTCTGTAAGTTTTCAATTTGTAAATTGTAAAGGCCCCTGCATTTTTGGGCATATTTTTACATAGATCGAGTCTGTATTTTAATTGTATTCGATTCGTTCGTGATTCATGTAGTGTTTCAGATGTTTCTGGGCTGAATTGGACATCAGAACGATGAAGATCGCGATTGTGCAGTAGCAGCGTCGCAACGCTGTGCCCTAGCGTTGTGATGCTCCGAGCAATAAAACGAAGTTTTTTTCTCCGTAGCGTCACGATGCTAGGCACGACATCGCGACGCTATGACATAGAGAAAAAACCACGGTTCGCTCGTGGTTCGTCCAGTTTGAACGGTTCGATTCGTGGTTGGACCGGTTCATGTCCTGGTTTGAGTGACTCAAGACCTAGTTCACCTGTATCGAACCGGTTGACTCAAATTTATGTAATAATTAGCATTTAGATTTATTTTTAGAGAGTTTTCTATCTCGGTCCATCAATTTTATTTATTTATACATGAGATGTATGTTTTTAATTATATGTCATGATGTATGTCATATAGTTTAAAACCCACCATAGATTATACAAAATTTTATATTATAAGAGTTATAATATTAAAGTATGCAATGCATGATTTAATTATAAAGCATGCTCATGCATCATATAATATAAGAGTTATAATATATGCATGCATTATAATATATCCATGTATCATTTATATTATAAATGTTATAATATAAGGTTGAATGTTTGAATGGAATGTATGCTATAGTTCACTTCATTACTTGTATTATATAAAAGTTATATAGTAGTAGTGAAAGAACATTGCATGAAGCACTTAGGTTTATTTATAAAAGTTATAAATGCCTTGTGGATGTCTAACTTAGCAATGTAATTGATTTTAATTATTTCATTTACATATATGTAATATAGTTAAATGAAAATTAGAATTAAAATCAATAATAAAGAGTTGCATGCAAATCTTAAGTTATAATAATTTTTTAAAATTGTTTTAAAATTTGATTAAGATAGACCGAAGATTACAATTTCTAATATGATTAGAAATCATAGTTTAATCTTTTAATCAATTTAATAGGATTAAATTGACTAGTAAAAATAAATATGTACCAAATCTATCTATAAGGGACTTTTTGTCTAAGGCGGGTTCTATCTAAGCTGTGGTACTTAAGTTGACGGAAACATCGCACCCCTACCCGAGAACCTACCTGGAAAGGTGAATTAGATAGATTTGTCACATGCATGCAAATTTGATGAAGGTCTATTAAAGTGTTTAATAAGACTTGAATCAAACTTGTTTAATCATCAAAAGCAAATGTTGTTTTTGAGCAAATTAAACAATCCACTTAGTTAAAATCAGTAGACAGATTTTCTAAGTTAATGAACCCTAGGTAGAACATTCAATGGGAGGTAAATGTGGTATATGATACTTCATTTTACCTCTACAAGTTTCTCCCTGAAAGTTCATATCGTGAGATTTATCCTCGGCCTCAAGACACCCTGGGAGTGTCCTCCTATAGGATAGAATTTTGGTAGGTCAATACTAAGGTGAATGGAGAGAATGTTTATAGTAAGTGGGAGCGGGATGTGTGATAACATATCCCACGATTTCTCTCATTAGGTTGGATAACGTTTTTATGCATCGTCTCGAGGCACCCTGGGAGTGTCCCCCTAAAGAATGGTTGTATTTGCACAATTCTTTATCTGATCTCCTGAAGAGGATAAGGTTGCTTTATTCTCTTGTCCTAATATGCTTTTTCCCTAGGTGGGCGCATTAGGACGAAACTCTAGAGCCTAAAATGAGGGGTTACATTTACATAGAATTGTTAAGGTTGTTAACAAATTTTGGACCGAACAATAGTCCCTTAGATTCAGTTACAAGGAGTTGTTTTTGTCTAAGGGTTGAGATTGTCTCATTTCAGTGAAGGGCCACTTGATCACCCCAACGGTGACTTTTGTCCTACCTCACTGAGACATCATTGAAAAATAGATATCACTTAGGGTATAGTAGAACTATTTTGCTAAAACCTAAAATTGGTGTTAAAAGTGGTAATGCAAATAGACTTATTAAGTTTGTTCTTATTTTCAACATTTTTTAATATGGCAACCGCTACTTTAGCTTTATTAGCCGCTGATAAACTAACTGGCGAGAACTATGCTAATTGGCAAAACACGATAAACACAATACTAATCATCGATGACCTCTGGTTCGTCCTTACGGAGGAGTTTTTGGGATTTGCGTCTTAATTCTCCCGGAGTCTCGTTGTTTTGTAAAGATACACATTGTTTGATGAATAGAATAATTGTTCTTTAATTCTGGCATTTACTCATATCCAATAAACAAAGCTCCTTGGTTATCTTATATGAACTTAAGCATGTATATGTGATATACAAGTGGATCATGCCTTAAGTGATAAACTAAATAGGTCTGTAGTATAAGGATTAAGGTGGGGATACTTGATCCTGGTGACACTACGGATATGACCCGCTTTGTAGAGGTTTGTAAGTGTTGTAAACTACTACAAATGGTAGATCCTGACCATTCATATGGAGACGTGCGAGCGGTGTCCTATACAAAGAGTTTGTATAAGACCTGGACTACGAGATGACTAGACTCTGTATATAATGCCGTTTATACTAGAGACTTACATCTCAACTAAACGACCATAGGTGACACGACCCCAATCCTGAGTGTTTTGGGAACTCCTGCCTTTGAGGGCGGTCCTTTGATTAGTATGGTGAGAGTGGCTAGATTGCCAACTCAACATGNATGCAGCATCTTGTCTAGGGCAAGCGGGAGATGATACTGGGGTATGCCTTAGTTTATTGTTTATTGTACATTTTTATATTGTATTGTACATTAGTCACCCAAGTCATTAGGACAAATGGGAGATTATTGGGATTGGTGTCCTAATTCTCCCGAAGTCTTGTTGTTTTGTAAAGATACACATTGTTTGATGAATAGAATAATTGTTATTTAATTCTGGCATTTACTCATATCCAATAAACAAAACTCCTTGGTTATCTTATATGAACTTAAGCATGTATATGTGACATGATCTTAATCCTGAGTGTTTTGGGAACTCCTGCCTTTGAGGGCGGTCCTTTGATTAGTATGGTGAGAGTGGCTAGATTGCCAACTCAACATGGCTACCTTTTTGGGGACTTGTCTGATCTGGGAGCTGGGAACTTAATCCATAAGATGAAATTCACTCCTTTTCTAAAGCAAGGATAAGTAGAGAGATTGCTCCCTTAAAGGCTGATTCCGGGGCTTGAACATAGTGGCCACAACTTATCTTTGGAAGAGAAGACTCAGTCATAGTAGGAAGGACTATGACTTATGTTCATTAGAGGGATAAGTGGTACTTAAGGAGTTAGATGTAACTACAGGGGCATAACGGTTATTGGCCGAGCTGTACTTACGAGCAATATGTGAAGGGTTGTCACACTTCTGATTGGTTAAGATGGACACACAATATATTTGTGGTAAGGAGAGTTTGGCTGTCGGTCTTTAGTGGAGTGCCTGAAAGTTAACGGATGGTGGATCCCATGACTAAAGAGTTTATCAGTTATTCACGTACCATTGAAGCTTCAAGCTACAGGTCCATAAGGTCCCCTTCGTAGCTCAATGGATTCAGTTGAGGATCAGTTCTTGGTGTTGATTTGAAATATTCAAATTGACAAGAGGTAATTTGATTATATATGGTATAATTGGTATGATGTATAAGATACATCTAATGGAGGATTAATGTAAATGAGATTTATATTAAGCACCATAGAATAGAAAAAGAACTATGGTTTATATGTTTCATGAGATGAAATATTAAAACTATAGGTTATAAATATAGTATGATAAGTTGGCTATCATTTATATTTATAATAATATTAATTATTGGACAATTAAAATATTTTTCTCTAATAACCAATTGAGTGGGAGGTTATTGGTTGTTCATGGTAACCGTGAGATAAAAGGAACATTGTTTTCCTAATTTTAGAAAGTTTTGACAAAATTGGTTTTGGAGATTTTCTCTCTTGGAAAAACATCTCATGGAGGTTGTCAAGTAAATTCGATTTACTAAGCGACAGCTTGAGCGAGCTAAACGATCGTATAGTGTTTTGTAAATGACAGACACGGTATTAAGTGATGAGCTAAACGATCATTTAACTTTTGCTAAATGATCTCTTAACTTTTGCTAAACGATTGAGCATTGACCTATACGATAGGTTTCAGCCATCTTCCATTTGCCCAATCGTGTACACGATTGTTGTTTCTTCATTCTTCAGCCTCAAACCAAGTCCAAACAAAGCCTACCCTTTGGATTCTCACACTGAGAATACCAAGGTAGCCTTCTATGTGGTGTCATACTCAACTTGACGCCATCAAGGTT
>NC_052360.1:54410194-54448428 GCF_009727055.1 Benincasa hispida | reverse complement strand
GCGCGTATACGATAGGGAGGCGCTAGCTAAGTGATCGCTTAGGTGATGGGGCTTCACAGCATCGTAGTCATTTAGACGACTGAGGAAGGCAGGCGTTGTGCGGAGCGCACTAAGCGATCGTGTACCTCAAACTTCATCACTTAGTAAAAGGTACACGATCATGTAGTAATAGCTAAACGATCATTTAGATTTTTCTAAACGATCGTGTAGTAATTACTAAATGATCGTTTAGCTCTGGGAGCATTGGTAAGCAATAGAGCAAAGCGTTTGTTTTATCATGTGGACGATCGCGGGGAGTTAAGTACACGAAGGTTTGAGACGCGATGCTTTGCCCGAGCAGTTCAAGACCCGGTTCGCCTGTTTGAACTAGAGACTTCTTGTCTTTGTAATAGTTAACATTATTTTTTGTGATTTTAAGGCAATTTTACCCGGTTCATCAACATTGGTTTATTATACGTGTGATGTATGGTGCTTATATGCCAAAATATTTGACATATAGTTTAAAACCCACCTTAGGTTGTGCAATTATTCATGCATCATGTATTATAAATGTTATAATCGAGCATGAAGAAATTACTTGAAAGCATGCACATGCATCATGAAATATAAAAATTATATTTTGCATGCAGTGAGCATTATCATGCATCATCCTTTTATTATAAGCATTATAGTCTAAGGGTGAATGGAAGCATGTTTTTCTTGTTTCATTGCCATTTTGTATAAGTGTTATATAAAAGAAGTAGCAATGAATGAACAATGCATTGAGCATGACACTTAGGCTATTTATAACGTTATGAATGCCTTGCATGTGTTAGCTTAGCATTGTGGTTGGTTTCCATTTATAACTGTTATAAAGGAAATTAGACCTAAAATCAATAATTCAGAGTTGCACGCGGACTTAGGGTGAACTCAAGTTTTTTAAAAGGGTTTTAAAATTGGATTGAGATAGACCTAAGTTCAAATGGTTCTAAAGAGTTTAATAACCTAGATTAATCTTTTAAAATCGGTTTAGTAGGATTAAATTAGTTGGTATAAAAGATTAAATTTGTTTTAAATCTATCTATAAGGGACCTTTTGTCTAAGGCGGTTCTTGGCTAGGCTGGGGTTCTTTAAAGTTGACGGAAACATAACACCCCCTACTTGGGAACCTACCTAGAAAGATGAATTAGATAAATTTTCAACAAGCATGCGACAATTTGGTCAAAGACTCCGTTAAAGAGTTTAATGGATGATGATCAAAAGTTGTTTCACTATCCAAGGTAAAAGTTACTCTTGGAAAAACCTAAAATCCACTTAGTTAAAATCCTTAGTCATGTTTTTTCTAAGTAAGCTAAACCCTAGGTTATAAAATACTCAGTGGGAGGATGAGATGTATCTGATATGTTTATGATTCCACTCACGTTTCTCCCTGTATGTTCACACCGTGAGATTCATGCTTGGTCTCGTGGTGCCCTGGGAGCATCCCCCTTTGGATGGTGTTTGCATGAGTCAATGTCAAGGTGAACAGAGAAGGTATTTATAGTAAGTGGGTGAAGGGTATGTGTCAACACGTCCTATGGTCTCTGTCATTGGTTCACACCATGAGATCATTCTGTACTCCCTCGTGTCGCCTTTGAGCGTCCCCCTTCGGATGGGTTTTGTGCAATTGGTCAAGATCAAGGTGAACTCCAGAAGTTGATAGGGTCGCTTTAGCTTTTGCCCCAATCGGATTTTTTCCCTTCGGATTGGCTTTTTGGGGTGGATCTCTAGGGCCTAAAATGGTGGGTCACACTTACGAAAGTTTGTTAAGTAAGTTAATGATCTCTTGGCCAAATCAATGATGGCTAGTCATTATAGGAGCAAGAGTTGTTCTGGTGTTAATGACTGGTTGAGAACTTCACAATTCAGAGGAGGGATAACTGACCTCCCTTTGGCGGCTTTTGTCCTAAACCTTTGGAGCGTCATTGCAAAACTAGATGTTACACGGGGTTCATATTAGTTTTGCTAAAATCTTATTGGATGTTATTTTTGTTTTACAACGGGTATTTGTTTAAAACCTAACGTAGGTCAATGTGTTTTTCTTTTCAGCAACTTGTTAATATTTCCATTTAAAGCTTTTAAAATGACTGATTACTTACAGTGGAAAGAATCGTGTGAAATGAATTTTGTGGAAAACGACCTCGATCCTACTACTCTCCAAATGATGAGACAAGACAATAAATCTGATTTATTGGTCTTGGAGACGTGTTTGGTAAAGAATGATGATTCTGCCTGGATCCTTGATTCGAGTGCTACCAATCATGTCAGTTCCTCTTACCAAGGATTTAGTTCCTGGTAAACATTGCCACGGGGAGAGATGACTCTACGAGTCGGTACTAGTGAGGTTGTTTCAGCTATTGCTATAGGCAGGCTGAAGTTATTTGTTGACAAGAAACGTTATCTATATTGGATAATGTTTTTGTAATTCCTCGTATTAAGAGAAACTTAATCTCGGTTTCTTGTCTCATTGAACAAGGCTATACCGTCTCCTTTTCTAAGAATAAAGTGTTTATTTTCAAGAATGGAATGAAGATTAGTTTTGGTTCAATGGAAAGTAACTTATATGTACTAAGGCCGTTAGTCATAAAAGTCTTGTTTATCACTGAAATGTTTAGTACGACAACAACAGCTAAAAGACCAAATGTTTCTTCTAAGGAAAACGCCCATCTTTGGCATTTAAGGTTAGGTCACATCAACCTTAATAGGATTGAGAAGTTGGTGAAAAGTGGACTTCTAAAGAGTTTAGAAGAAAACTCCTTGTCGGTATGTGAATCATGTCTCAAAGGCAAGATGACCAAACAACCTTTTACTGGAAAAGGTTACAGAGCCAAGGAAACCTTGGAGCTTGTACATTCAGACCTCTGTAATCCGATGAATGTTAGAGCTCGAGGTGGGTATGAATATTTCATCTTTTTCATAGATGATTATTCAAGGTTCAGGTATCTCTACCTAATACAATGTAAGTCTGAAGCCCTTAACAAGTTCAAGGAGTATAAGGTTGAAGTTGAAAACTTGTTAGGTAAGAAGATAAAAACACTACGATCTGATCGTGGTGGAGAGTATATGGACCTCTAATTCCAGAACTATATGATAGAACATGGTATTGCATCCTAACTCTCGGCTCCTGGTACACCTCAGCAAAATGGTGTATCTGAAAAGAGAAATATAACCTTGTTGGACATTGTTTGGTCTATGATGAGTTATGCTCATCTTCCAGACTTATTTTGGGGTTATATAGTTCAGACTACATATTATATCCTGAACAACGTTCCCTCGAAAAGTGTTTCTGAAACATCTTTTGAGTTATGAAGAGGCCGTAAAGGTAGTTTACGCCCTTCAAAATTTGGGGCTGTCCAACACATGTGCTAGCGACTAACCCAAAGAAGTTGGAACTGCGTTCGAAGGTTTGCCTCTTTGTAGGCTACCCCAAGGAAATGAGAGGTGGATACTTCTATGATCCGAGTGAGAACAAAATGTTTGTTTCTACAAATGCCATCTTCTTGGAAGAAGACCACATGAGGGATCATAAGCCACAAAGTAAGCTCATTTTGCATGAGATCTCTAGTGAGACTGAGATTGTTGAGGGTTTAACAAGAGTTGTTGAACAGGCCGATAGATCAACAAGAGTTGTTGAGGTCGGTACGTCTAGTCAACCAGCTTAAGAGTTGAGACTGCCTCGACGTAGTGAGAGGGTTATGAACCCACCAAATCGGTACATGGATTTGACTGAAGCCCAAAACGTCATTACGAATGATGAGGTCGAGGATCTGTTGTCTTTTAAGAAAGCAATGGAGAATGTTGACAAAGATGAATGGTTTAAAGCCATGAATCAGGAAATGGAGTCTATGTACTTCAATAACGCTTGGGAGCTTGTTGATTCACTTGATGGGGTAAGACCTATTAGGTGTAAGTGGATCTATAAGCGAAAGAGAGGTGTAGATGGAAAGGTGAAAACCTTTAAGGCTAAACTCATGGCAAAGGGTTATACCCAGGTCGAGGGAGTTGACTATGAGGAAATTTTCTCACATGTTGTCATGCTCAAGTCTATCCGGATTCTTCTGTCCATAGCCACATTTTATGATTATGAAATATGGCAAATGGACGTCAAGACTGCCTTTCTTATTAGTAATCTTAAGAAGACCATCTATATGACTCAACCAGAGGGGTTCATAGTTCCAGATCAAGAGCAAAGAGTTTGAAAGCTTAATAGGTCCATTTATGGGCTGAAACAAGCATCTAGATCTTAGAACATCAGATTTGACACTGCTATCAAGTCATTTGGCTTTGATCAGGACATTGATAAGCCTTGTGTATACAAGAAAATCATCAACAGCTCCGTAGCTTTCCTGGTACTGTATGTGGATGATATCCTACTCATTGGGAATGATGTAGGGTATCTGACTGAAATTAAGAATTAACTAGCTGCTCAGTTCTAAATGAAATATTTGGGTGAGGCACAATATGTTCTAGGGATTCAGATCATTCGAGATCACAAGAACAAACGATTAGCCCTATCTTAGACATCGCACAATTATCAAATGTTGATTAGGTACAGGATACAAGATTCCAAGAGGGGTTTGTTACCCTTCAGGTGGAATCATTTTGTCTAAGGATCAATGTCCTAAAACACATCAAGAGGTTGAGGAGATGAGACAGATTCCCTATGCTTTTGTTGTAGGAAGCTTGATGGATGCAATATTGTGTACCAGACCCGACATTTGCTACGCAGTAGGGATTATCAATCGGTACCAGTCCAATCCAGGATTTGATCACTGGACGGTGGTCAAGACGATCCTCAAGTATCTTCGGAGAACGAGAGACTACATGCTTATGTATGGAGATACGGATCTAATCCTTACAGGATACAAAGACTCTGACTTTCAGACCGATCGAGATTCTCGCAAATTGACATCGGGGTCAGTTTTCACTCTAAATGGAGGGCTATAATCTGGCAAAGCATCAAGCAAGGATGCATCGCGGACCACTATGGATGTCGAATATGTAGCGGCTTATGAAGCAGCTAAGGAGGCTATTTGTGTAAACCCCCGAACTTAGGTTCCCCAGATAAGCATGTTTAGCCAAAGGAATGTTATATTACATATTTATTAAATAGAAATTCATGTTGTTTATAGGAATTACGAAGGAAGGAAAAAAAAATCAAATGAAGAAACTCAATCATTAGTCTGTTGGAGGCACTAAGTGTGGAGTGATGTGGCAATTAATTCTTTGAACTCAGGAAGTAGCAGGAAGATTAAAAAGGGAAGTGAAAATTCAACAACATGGTTTTGGAAATTGACAAGAGTAAATTTAGCGAATTCGGTGCCATTTGAAAGCTGGGAAAATCTAGTTTTCAAGGTTGTTCTGCTGGAGAAAGATTGCAAGAGGAGAAGAACAAAAGTGGAGAATTTGCAGAAGAGGCAGAACCACGGATTAATCAGGGCTTGAGGAGAAGTTTGGAAGTTCCAGGCCAAATTATAAAGAATTCCTGGCTGAAATTTTAAGATAAGGAAGTTAACTCAAATCTAAACAAGTTTATGGAAGGAAGTTTCTTGAAAAGAGCTCTGGATTTTGAGTTATGAATTTTTAAAGTTATAACAGGGAATTAGTGCATAAGCAGACTGTTGCTTGTGAGGAACAAGCAAGCAGTTCATCAGGGAGAATTATAGCGAGATTTGGGCATGAGGATCTCGTTTATAAGGGAAATCTCGCTGATTTGGTAAGGAGGGTCTCGCTCTAGGGGGAAATCTCGCTAGGAATTAAGGTGAGTATTGCTAAGAATTTCACAAGAAAACTTGATCTCACTCTAGAGGATCTCGCTGGTATCGCTCTAGAGGATCTCACTAGCATCGCTCAAGGGGATCTCGTTGACCTCGCTCAGGGGGATCTTGCTAGTAGAGTTGTCTGTATTGATGGAAGTTCCTTTAATAAATGAATTATTTGAGATATTTTACTAGGAATTCTAAGTAGTTTAATCAGGAACTATATCTTTTCAGGCCAAGAAGAGCTAGGGGAAGCGTATAAACCAATAAGAGCCTGACGAACAGTGAGTGACTTAGTAAACTTAAGGTTTCTAATACTCATGTATATATGATCAAGTAAAGCACAGTGACATTAATGATGTATTTAAATTTCCTCAAGCAACAAATGGTTGGAGAATAACTTAATGCATGTTTCCCGGCTTGTATGTGTGTAACACAGGCCAAGGTATGTTGTGTAACCATTACAAAAGCCGTGTTTCTGATTTTGATATATGGTTCCTAGAGGAAGAATATGAGAGAATGAGTTTTGTTGTAAATGAGTGGCAATGGAACAACTCTTGTGTAAATACTAGGCAATAGAACTTAATTTGGTGTTACAAAATACACATTTGATTCTGAAGGACGTTGAGAAGGTATCTAACCAATTAGGTACCGAAGGACATTTGAGAAGGTACCTGGCCAATTTGATACTAAAGGACATTTAAGAAGGTATCTGGCCAATTTGATACCGAAGGACATATGAGAAGGCATCTGAGTGGAAGTACCTAAAATATGATGGTGTTTAGTGTGGCCACGTGCAAGTAGGCAGTTATGAATGAGAAACCGAAGTATGGGTTTCTTGGTTGGTAATAAAGGTTTGGGAGCTAGAGTGTTTAGGCTCATTCTCAACTAGGGAATAATAATATTTAATGATGTTTGAGAATGGTTTACAGCTATATATAGAGACAAATGCTTGAGTTTATGCATTGGTATATTTACATGTTTATAGTGATGCTACGCTTGTTGCTTTACGATTCTATAGTCACTCACTGAGCTTTTAGCTCACAGAATTTATGTGTTTTCTCTTTTCAGGTAGCGGTTAGTTTCCTCAAGGTTGATCCTGCTGCTGCTTGCCACCGAAAGACTCGGCTTATTAAAAGACTTAGGTTGGTAATTCGTTTATGTACACATGTTTTGTGAGGGACTAGGGTTTCTATAGAAATGTTGGGCCACCTGTGAATATTTTTCTATAAAAGTGACGTCTTGGCTGTATGCTTGTAATTATGTAATCTTCGTAAGAACTTAAGGGGGAGGTTAGCTGTTTGCGTATATTACTAGTTAAATGAATAGGTTGGTATCTAGATTAGAAGGCTTAGGTGGTGAGTGCTGGCAGTAAGGCTAGTAGCTACCACGATCATATCCTTTTCTAGAATAAAAGGGTAATCTGGGAAGGGTTGTGACAAGTTGATATCAGAGCATAAGATTTTGGGAATGAGAGAGAAGTTTATGCATAAGTCTAAGTCCCTAAGTGTGAGTCCCTAACATGTGTACATTGTATTAGGTAAAATGCCGAGGCAACGTGGCAGACCGAGTAAGCAGAAAGGTGGCAGGAACACTGACCTACCAATAGGGGCTCGGAGGTTGGGGAGAACCCACCGGGTGGCAAAAAGAAGGTGAATGATCCAGTGGGTCAAGAGATGATGTCCGAGGGAGAGTCTAGTACTCCCCAAGAAAGGGCAGATTTGCAGCTAGAAGATGCAGTGTTTGATAGGATAGTATAGAGGTTAGCAGCCAGTGTGGGCTCTGCACGAGCCGACCCAGAAAAAAAAAATAGTATTAAGAGGTTTAAAGCCCTAGGGGCTGCGACATTTGAAGGTACAACAGATCCAGCTGAAGCTGACTTGTGGCTGGATGTAGTTGAAAAATGTTTCAATGTTATGAGTTGTCCAAAGGACAGGAAAGTGGGATTAGCCACCTTTCTACTACAGAAAGGAGTAGAGAAATGGTGGAAAGTGATATCCGCCAGATGAGTTAGTACAGATGTGATGTTATGGCCTGAGTTCAGGAAGACCTTTGAAGATAAGTATTACTCCAGCTCGTTTCGAGATGCAAAAAGGGATGAATTCCTCAGATTAACACAGGGAACGATGTCGGTGGTAGAATATGAGCAGAAATTTATAGAGTTATCATAGTATGCCTTACTGATTATTGCTAAGAAAAGAGATAGATGCAGGAAATTTGAACAAGGTTTGAGGAAGGAAATCAGAACTCCGGTGACGTCTACGACTAATTGGCTAGATTTTAACCAGTTAGTAGAAACAGCAATGCGAGTCGAGCGGAGTTTAGCAGATGTTGAGCAGTTTCCAAGAGGTAATGAGGCCGTAGTAGGGCCTAGAGACAGGGGGTTCAGATCTCCGGTGGCAACCCAGACTAGTGGAAGCCATTTCAGGGGAACCAGTTGGCAGAGATCCAAGAAAAGGAAAACAAGACCCTCGACCGGTGCGGTTAGCCGATCAGAGATACCACAAGTTGGTGAGTCGGTAGCCAGCACAAACAGGAGGCCGACATCCCCTAGTTGTGCAAGAGGCATTCTAGGGCATGCTATAGTGGTGAAGGTGCATGTTTCCAATGCGGACAAATAGGGCATTTCAAGAGGGACTGTCCCCAGATGGACAGGATGTTCCAACAGCATAACAGCCGACCTCCCAGACAGTTAACCAATCAAAGAGTGTCGAAAATCGAGGCGAAGGGTCAAGTGGTGCCAAGCAGAAGAATGTCGTAGGTTGACCTCAACAGTAGTGGCGAGTGTATGCCGTGACACACCAGGAGGCAGTGGAGTCTCTAGATGTTGTGACCGGTAATGTTATGTTATGTGGGCAATCTGCTTATGTTTTATTTGATCCTGGTGCCATACATTCATTTATATCTAGCATGTATGCACTTAGTATAGATAGGTTGGTTAAACCTATGCCTGAAGAGTTATTTATCTCTACCCCTTTGGGAGATGTGATAGTAATAGATAGATACTATAATCATTGTGAGATACTGATCAATGGTCAGAACTTCTATGCTGATTTACTTCCTTTAGAATTATTGGAGTTTGATGCTATCCTGGGGATGGATTCTAAGTAAGTACCATGCTTCAGTAGACTGTTACTAGGAGGAGGTAGTGCTCAGAAAATCAAATGGCCAAGATGCAATGCTGACAGAAAGCAAACGATTGGTTGCGGGGAATTTGATATCGACAGTGAAAGCTCGGACGCTATTGAGTAAGGGATGTAAAGCCTATCTGGCTCACGTGATGGTTGCTCAAGGGAAAGAGCTGAACCTAGAAGATGTCCCAGTAGTAAATGAATTTCGGGATGTATTTCCTGAAGAACTATCGGGATTACCACCCGACAGGGAGGTGGAGTTTACTATTGACTTAGTTCCAGGAACAACTCCTATATCGTAGGCACCGTATAGAATGACGCCGACTGAGTTGAAAGAATTAAAGGTTCAGTTGCAAGAGTTAATTGATAAAGGATACATTCGACCTAGTGTATTGCTTTGGGGAGCTCCGGTATTATTTGTGAGAAAGAAAGACAGTACACTTAGATTGTGTATCGACTATAGGCAGCTGAATAAAGTAACGATTAAGAATAAATACCCATTACCATGCATTGATGATTTGTTTGATTAGCTAAGAGGAGCCACGGTGTTTTTGAAGATAGACCTGAGATCGAGTTATCATCAACTGAAAGTGAGGGAAGCCGATATCCCTAAAACCGCGTTTAAAACGAGATATGGACATTATGAATTCTGGGTAATGCCTTTCGGATTGACAAATGCCCCTGTAGTATTCATGGATCTCATGAACAAGATATTTCATCCCTACTTGGACCAGTTCGTGATAGTATTCATTAATGATATACTAGTGTATTCCGGTAGTAGGGAGGATCATATTACCCACCTAAGGATAGTATTGCAGACGTTGCGAAATAGGCAGTTGTATGCTAAATTCAATAAATGCAATTTTTGGTTAGACCAGGTAGTATTTCTTGGGCATGTTGTTTCAGCAGAGGGCATTAGTGTAGATACTCAGAAGACAGAAGCAATAGTTAATTGGGAACGACCCACAACCGTTTCAAAAATACGCAGTTTCCTAGGGTTGGCAGGTTATTATTGAAGGTTTGTGGAGGGTTTCTCTAAGAGAGCCCTTTCGTTGATGAACCTGACCAAGAAAGGCGTAAGGTTTGAATGGTCATTAGAGTGTGAACATAGTTTTCAAGAGCTAAAACGGAAACTAGTATCAGCATCAATGCTTACTTTGCCTATTCCAGGTAAGGAATTTGAGATTTATTGCGACGCATCCCGAAAAGGATTGGGATGTGTATTGATGCAGGATGGGAAGGTGATTGCATATGCCTCTCGTCAACTTAAGAAACACGAGGGCATTTATCCCACGCATGATCTGGAATTGGCAGCAGTTGTTTTAGCTCTGAAGTTATGGAGACATTATCTATTTGGAGAGCGCTGCAGGATATTTACAGATCACAAAAGCTTAAAATATATCTTTGATCAAAAGAAGTTGAATCTAAGACAACGAAGATGGATTGAATTGATTAAAGATTACGACTGTTCCATTGAATATCACCCTGGTACGGCTAATGTTGTGGCAGATGCACTGAGTAGAAAATCCTCGGGACCCAAGGCCATTATTGGTTCAATAAGAGGAATGCTATTACAGGAGTTCAGGAATTCCGAACCGCTTTATCAATGGAACCGCCAGGAGGGTTGATAGTTACTTTTCAAATAAGGCCGACCTTAGTAGAAAACCTTAAGCGGGATCAGTTGGAAGACCCTGATTTGCAGAAGATTGTTGATGATGTGAGTAAAGGCATCAGGGTTGACTTCCAACTGGGAGCAGATAGTGTGCTAGAAAAGGAGGAGAGAATGTGTGTGCCTAACAAGCTACAGCTTAAACAAGCCATTTTAGAGGAAGCACATAGTTCTGCTTATGCCATGCATCCAGGTAGCACCAAGATGTATAGAACTTTGAAGAAATCTTACTGGTGGCCTGGGATGAAGAGAGACATAGCATAATATGTGGATCGATGTATAGTCTGTCAATAAGTAAAACCTGAGAGACAAAGACCAGCAGGATTACTCAATCCACTTCCAGTGCCTGAGTGGAAGTGAGAGTATGTGACAATGGACTTACTTTTTGGTTTGCCTAAGACACCCTTAGGATTTGATGGCATTTGGGTAATAGTTGATAAACTAACTAAGACGACCAAGTTCATACTAGTAAAAGTTACTTTTACACTAGATCGTCTAGCTAAGATTTATGTGGATAGGATAATCAGTCAGTATGGAGCCCCAATATCGATAGTGTCGGATCGGGATTCGAGGTTCACTTCAAAATTTTGGCCTAGTTTACAGAAGGCTATGGGCACTAAATTGCATTTCAGTATGGCTTTTCATCTGCAAATAGATGGACAGTCGGAAAGAACCATACAGACACTGGAAGATATGTTAAGAGCTTGTGTACTACAATTCAAAGGAAGTTGGGATACACACTTATCGTTGATTGAATTTGCTTACAAAAATAGCTACCATTCTAGTATCGAAATGGCTCCCTATGAAGCATTATATGGCCGAACTTGCAGAACTCCAGTATGCTGGAACGAAGTCGGAGAACGACAATTATTGGGTCCAGAATTAGTTCAACAAACAACAGAGAATGTGAAACTTATTAGGGATAATCTTAAGGCGGCTCGCGATAGACAGAAGAGCTACGCTGATAAACAAAGAAGAGAACTAGAATTTGAAGTTGGAGAACGGGTATTTCTTCGGCTATCCCCATGGAAAGAAATTCTCCGATTTGGGAGAAAAGGGAAGTTAAGTCCACGATACATCAGACCATATGCAATTGTGGAACGAATTGGTCCAACAGCTTATAGGTTGCAATTTCCGATGGAGCTAGCTCGTATACACGATGTATTTCATGTGTCGATGCTAAGGAAATACGTGCCTGATCCTATGCACATACTAGCAACACAACCTGTGCAACTCAAAGAAGATTTATCTTACGAGGAAGAGGCCATCAAGATTTTGGACAGGAAAGATCAGGTACTCAGAACTAAGACGATTCCTTTGGTGAAAGTGTTATGGCGTAATCTGGGATTGAAGAAGCAACCTGGGAACCTGAAGAGCAAATGAGGAAGAGATACCCTCAACTTTTCAAATGACATATCAGGTAAAATTTCGAGGACGAAATTTCTTTTAAGGGGGGAGGATTGTAAACCCTCGAACTTAGGTTCCCTAGATAAGCATGTTTAGCCAAAGGAATGTTATATTACATATTTATTAAATAGAAATTCATGTTGTTTATAGGAATTATGAAGGAAGGAAAAAAAAATCAAATGAAGAAACTCAATCATTAGTCTGTTGAAGGCACTAAGTGTGGAGTGACGTGGCAATTCTTTGAACTCAGGAAGCGGTAGGAAGATTAAAAAGGGAAGTGAAAATTCAACAACATGGTTTTGGCAATTGACAAGAGTAAATTTATGAAATCGGTGCCATTTGAAAGCTGGGAGAATCTAGTTTTTAAGATTGTTCTGATGGGGAAAGATTGCAAGAGGAGAACAAAAGTGGAGAATTTGCAGAAGAGGCAGAACCACGGATTAATCAGGGCTCGAGGTGAAGTTTGGAAGTTCCAGGCCAAAATATAAGGAATTTTGGGCTGAAATTTTAAGGTAAGGAATTTAACTCAAATTTAAACAATTTTGTAGAAGGAAGTTTCTTGAAAAGAGCTATGGATTTTGAGTTATGAATTTTTGAAATTATAACAGGGAGTTGGTGCATAAGCAGACAGCTGCTTGTGAGGAACAAGCAAGCAGTTCATCAGGGAGAATTATAGCGAGATTTGAGCATGAGGATCTCGTTTATAAAGGAAATCTCGCTGATTTGGTAAGGAGGATCTCGCTCTAGGGGGAAATCTCGTTAGGAATTGAGGTAAGTATCGCTAAGAATTTCATAGGAAAAGCTTGATCTTGCTCTAGAGGATTTCGCTGGTATCGCTCTAGAGGATCTCACTAGCATCGCTCAGGGGGATCTCACTAGCATCGCTCAGAGGGATCTCGTTGACCTCTCTCAGGGGGATCTTGCTAGTAGAGTTGTCTGTATTGATGGAAGTTCCTTTAATAAATGAATTATTTGAGATATTTTACTAGAAATTCTAAGTAGTTTAATCGAGAATTATATCTTTTCAGGCCAAGAAGAGCTAGGGGAAGCGTATAAACCAATAAGAGCCTGATGAACAGTGAGTGACTCAGTAAACTTAAGGTTTCTAATACTCATGCATATATGATCAAGTAAAGCAAAGTGACATTAATGATGTATTTAAAGTTCCTCAAGCAACAAATGGTTGGAGAATAACTTAATGCATGTTTCCCGGCTTGTATGTGTGTAACACAGGCCAAGATATGTTGTGTAACCATTACAAAAGCTGTGTTTCTGATTTTGATATATGGTTCCTAAAGGAAGACTATGAAAGAATGAGTTTTGTTGTAAATGAGTGAGTTTTGTTGTAAATGAGTGGCAATGGAACAACTCTTGTGTAAATACTAAGCAATGGAACTTAATTTGGTGTTACAAAATACACATTTGATACCGAAGGACGTTGAAAAGGTATCTAACCAATTAGGTACTGAAGGACATTTGAGAAGGTACCTGGCCAATTTGATACCGAAGGACATTTGAGATGGTATCTGGCCAATTTGATACCGAAGGACATATAAGAAGGTATCATAGTAGCTCGATACTGAAGGACAAATTTGGGAAGGTATCTGAGTGGAAGTACCTAAAATATGATGGTATTTAGTGTGGCCACGTGCACGTAGGCAGTTATGAATGAAAAACTGAAGTATGGGTTTCTTGGTTGGTAATAAAGGTTTGGGAGCTAAAGCGTTTAGGCTCGTTCTCAACTAGGGAATAATAATGTTTAATGATGTCTGAGAATGGTTTATAGCTACATATAGAGACAAATGCTTAAGTTTATGCATTGGTATATTTACATGTTTATAATGATGCTACGCTTGTTGCTTTACGATTCTATAGTCACTCACTGAGCTTTTAGCTCACAGAATTTCTGTGTTTTCTCTTTTCAGGTAGCGGTTAGTTTCCTCAAGGTTGATCCTGCTGCTTCTTGCCACCAAAAGACTCGGCTTATTAAAAGACTTAGGTTGATAATCTGTTTATGTACACATGTTTTGTGAGGGACTAGGGTTTCTGTAGAAATGTTGGGTCACCTGTGAATATTTTTCTATAAAAGTGAAGTCTTGGCTGTATGCTTGTAATTATGTAATCTGTGTAAGAACTTAAGGGAGAGGTTATCTGTTTGCGTATATTACTAATTAAATGAATAGGTTGGTATCTAGATTAGAAGGCTTGGGTGGTGAGTGCTGGCAGGGCTAGTAGCTACCACGGTCATATCCTCTTCCAGAATAAAAGGGTAATCTGAGAGGGGGTGTGACAGTTTGGCTGAGGAAGTTCCTTTCGGATTTGGAAGTTATTCCAAATATGGATTTGTCTATCACTCTTTATTGTGATAATAGTGGGGTTGTGGCAAATTCAAAGGAGCCTCAGAGTCATCGTCGCGGTAAGCACATCAAATGGAAATATCACCTGATTAGGGAGATTGTGCATCGCGGTGATGTGATAGTCACGAAGATCTCATCGAAGCGCAACGTTGCTGATCCCTTTACAAAGGCCCTCACAGCTAAAGTGTTCGAGGGTTACCTGAAGAGTCTGGGTTAGCGAGAATGCGACATCTTGTCTAGGGCAAGTGGGAGATGATACTGGGGTATGCCCTAGTTTATTGTATATTGCACATTTTTATATTGTATTCTACATTAGTCTTCCGAGTCATTAGGAAAAATGGGAGATTGTTGGGATTTGTGTCCTAATTCTCCCGGAGTCTCGTTGTTTTGTAAAGATACACATTGTTTGATGAATAAAATAATTGTTATTTAATTTTGGCATTTACTCATATCCAATAAACAAAGCTCCTTGGTTATCTTATGTGAACTTAAGCATGTATATGTGATATATAAGTGGATCATGCCTTAATTGATAACATAAATAGGTATGTAGTATAAGGATTAAGATGGGATACCTGATCTTGATGACACTACGGATACGACCCACTTTGTAGAGGTTTGCAAGTGTTGTAAACTACTATAGATGGTAGATCTTGACCATTCATGTGGATACGTGCGAGCGGATGTGTCCTATACAAAGAGTTTGTATAAGACTTGGACCACGAGATGACTAGACTCTGTATATAATGCCGTTGATACTAGAGACTTACATCTCACCTAAACGACCATAGGTGACACAATCGCAATCCTGAGTGTTTTCAGAATTCCTGCCTTTGAGGGCAGTCCTTTGATTAGTATGGGTAAGAGTGGCTAGATTTCCAACTCAACATGCCTACCTTTTTGGGGACTTGTCTGATCTGGGAGCTAGAAACTCAATCCACAAGATGGAATTTACTTCTTTCTCGAAGCAGGGATAAGTAGAGAGATTGCTCTCTTAAGTGCTGATTTCGGGGCTTGAACATAGTGGCCACAACTTCTCTTTAGAAGAGAAGACTCAGTCATAGTAGGACTATGACTTATGTTCATTAGAGGGATAAATGGTACTTAAGGAGTTAGATATAACTACAGGGGCATAACGGTTATTGGCTAAGCTGTACTTATGAGCAATCTGTGAAGGGTTGTCGTACTTTTGATTGGTTAATATGGACACACAATATATCTGTGGTAAGGAGAGTTCGGCTATCGGTCTTTAATGGAGTGAATGGCAGTTAGCGGATGGTGGATCCCGTGACTAAAGAGTTTAGTCAGTTATTCACGTACCATTGGAGGTTCGAGCTACAGGTCCATAAGGTCTCCTTGGTAGCTCAATGGATTCAGTTGAGGATCAGTTCTTGGTGTTGATTTGAAATGTTCAAATTGACAAGAGGTAATTTGATTATATATGATATAATCGATATGATGTATGAGATACATCTAGTGGAGGATTAATGTAAATGAGATTTACATTAAGTACCATGGAATAGAAAAAGAACTATGGTTTATATGTTTCATGAGATGAAATATTAAAACTATAGGTTATAAATATAGTATGATAAGTTGGTTATCATTTATATTTATAATAATATTAATTATTGGATAATTAAATCTTTTTCTCTAATAACCAATTGAGTGGGAGGTTATTGTTTGTTCATGGTAACCGTGAAATAAAAGGAAAATTGTTTTCCTAATTTTAGAAAGTTTTGACAAAATTGGTTTTGGAGATTTTCTTTATCAGAAAAACATCTCACGGAGGTTGTCAAGTAAATTCAATTTACTAAGTGACAGCTTAAGCGAGCTAAACGATCGTGTAGTGTTTTGTAAGCGACAGACACGGTACTAAGTGATGAGCTAAACGATCGCTTAGCTTTTGCTAGACGATCGGTTAGCTTTTGTTAGACGATCGCTTAGCTTTTGCTAAACGATTGGGCATCGACCTATACAATAGGTTTTAGCCATCTCCCACTTGCCCAATCGTGTACACGATTGTTGTTTCCTCATTCTTCTGCTTTAAACCAAGTCCAACAGAGCCCACCATTTGGATTTTCACACCGAGAATACCAAGGTAGCCTTCTTGGTGGTCTCATACTCAACTCGACATCATCGAGGTTCTGTGGAAGCCGTTCGTGTTGCTGGGGTGTTCGTGACCGAGGTGATCGCTGAGTTCGAGTGCAGGTGTTCGTGCTGCGTAGTGGTCATATTGTTCGAGCGTTCCAGGTTGCTGTGTTCGAGCATTCGTGATCAAGGAGCGTGGAGACGAGTCGACAAATGTTTGTAGCTTTTCTCTTCTTGATCATTTGTACTTTTCATGCTGTTATTTCTGTAATGAATGCATAACCATTTGTTTTGTTTATGACTGTAATTTGTAATGTTCATACATGATTGTAATTTGGAATGATCTATTCCGCTGCTCATGGAAATCCTTGTGTTCGGTTTCCTTCAAGAGTGTCCTCTTATTCCAACTCCTAACGCTGCTTGAAATGTTCGAGAGGCGTACGAGAAATAGACATGGGTGAACAAGAAGGCCTGAACGTATATCTTGGCCAACCTGAACGATGTCTTGGCCAAGAAGCATGAGCCCATGATCACTACATTCGAGATCATGGAGTCCTTGAGGGGAATGTTCGGACAATCGTCCGTGCAGCTCAAACACGATGCTCTTAAGTTCATCTTCAACTTCAAAATAAAGGAGGGTACATCTATTCGTGAACATGTTCTGATTATAATGGTCCACTTTAATGTGGTAGAGATGAATGGGTCTCGCATCGATGAGGCCAACCAGGTTAGTATAATTCTGGAATCGCTTCCAGAAAGCTTTCTCCACTTTGTAAGCAACGCTGTTCTTAACAGGGTCGATTACACCCTTACAACTTTCCTCAATGAGTTACACACATTCCAATCTTTACTGAAAAGCAAGGAGAAAAAAGTTGGTGAGGCAAATGTTGCTTCATCATCTAAAAAGTTCCTCCGAGGTTCGACCTCAGGAACTAAGTCTGCACCTTCTTCCTCCAACACTAACAAGTGGAAGAAGAAGAAGGGTAGTAAGGGGAAAGGGAAAGCACCTACTAACCCACCACCTGCCGCTCCAAGGGCTAGACGACCAACGCAGGTTGACAAGGAAAATTGTTTCCACTACAACCAGGATGGGCACTGGAAGCGGAGCTGCCCTCATTAGTTGAAGGAAAAGAAGAAAGCCAAACAAGGCAAATACGATTTACTAGTTTTGGAGACTTATTTAGTGGAAAACAATGATTCCGCCTAGATTATAGACTATGGGATCATTAATCATGTTTGTTCTTCATTTCAGGGGATTAGATCCTAGCGGTAGCTTGAGGCTAGTGAGATGATGATGCGAATTGGCACCAGACACGTCGTCTTAGTTGTGGTAGTGGGAGGCCTCCGGTTGACTTTATAGAATAGATTTATCATTTTGAATGATGTATTTGTTGTTCCCGAGTTAAAGAGGAACTTAATTTATGTAAAGTTATTACTTGAATGTAAATACACCTTAAACTTTTCTATTAATGAAGTATTCATTTTGAAAAATGGTGTTAAATTATGTTAAGCTAAACTGGAAAACAATTGGTATGTGCTAAGACCGTTAGCTATAAATTCCCTCCTTAACATAGAGATGTTTAAGACTGTCATAACTCAAAACAAACGACTTAAAGTTTCTTCTAAAGAGAATGCCCAACTTTGGTACCTTCGATTAGGACACATCAATCTCAATAGGATTGAGAGGTTGGTGAAGAATGGACTTCTAATTGAGTTAGAAGAAAATTCTTTTATCTGTGTACGAGTCGTGCCTTGAAGGCAAGATGACTAAAAGACCTTTTACTGGAAAAGGTTATTGAGCCAAAGAGCCTCTAGAGTTAGTGCATTCAAACCTTTGTGGTCCGATGAATGTGCAAACCAGGGAAGGCTACGAGTATTTCATCACTTTTACTGATGATTATTCGAGGTATGGGTATGTTTACTTAATGCAACATAAGTCAGAATCCTTTGAAAAGTTCAAAGAGTTCAAGGCTAAAGTTGAAAATGCATTAGATAAATGGATTAAAACACTTCGATCTGATCAGGGTGGAGAGTTTTTGGATTCTGAATTCCAATACTACTTGATAAAACATGGAATTGTTTTCTAACTCTTAGCATCTAGTACACCTCAGCAGAATGGTGTACTAGAAAGGAGAAATTGAACCTTATTGGACATGGTTCGGTCGAGATGAGTTACTATTCACTTTATGCGATCATCTTGTCTTATGTATGCGTCAGTCACCTTTTAGAGATACTCGAGAGAGTAGTCTAAAGAAAGAACCTAGACTTGAGAGAGTCAGGTTAGAATCTAGGCTTGAGAGAGTCAGATTAGAACCGCATAAGCAAGAGATAGAAACTTAGACATAAGTTCTGTTTGCTATTATGCATCACATGCACCCTAGAAATAGGATATGATAGTATATGGTCACCTTGTGTATGTATGTATCATTCATCATCGCATAGATGAGAATAGAGGCTTAGACATAAGTTCTATCGACATTATCGTATACATTGCATGCGTCCTAGAAATAGGAACTATGACATTTGCATTGAGAGATGACATGCTGTTGTGTGTGTATAGCATGGTCGCATAACGTGAACGCAATCTTAGAAAGTGTTAGCTAAATCCCTTCGCAACTCGTTCGTCGCATACTTAGTGTAACTTTCGATTCCATCAACTCTTTGCTCAAATCCGTCGCATAGATTTATACTTAACAAAGCTCCAACTAACTTATTTTTGCCACCACAGAGGAATCAAAATTTACTATCGCATAGTAACTTAGTAGTCCCTGTGTTCGACCCTGGACTTACCAGGAAACCTAGTGAGATTTATACTTGGGTTTTACTAGGAAAACTTGCATGTGCAATGCATAACTCATCACCGCAATTTAAAAACTTGATGCGTTGTAAATGTGATGAAATAATGTATGAAATTGTGGTGTTCCATTTAATTGACTGCCCTGAAATTAAGTGGAATCTAGTACATGCGATGAGAAATAAAGGCATGAGTTTCATCATTAAATCATAATTGGTACAGAAAAAAAATGCAGTGACTAGCTAAAGTAATCAATGATTCAATGATTGCGCCTACTAAAGAGGATGCGATGATAAAATTATCAATGTTAAAAATGAGATGTGAGAATGCAAAATTTGGAATAAACAAAATCAAAGAATGATACAACCCCCAAATTTGCTCTGTTGCCCGCATCATCTGTGATCACCTTCTTTGCGGCGGGTTGATTCTTCGATTGCGATGGGCTGAATGAATTGGTCGCATTTTTTGGTTATCGCGTAGCTCCACTGCAATCGTTTACCACGATCGTTGCTAAAAAATCAAGAGGGTCGAAAATATGAAAGATAAAGTTGATAATATTTTTTCTCGAATAATGGTGCTTGTACGAAAAAAAGGGTAGAGTAAGTTCATGAAATAAAGATATAAAAATGATACTTCAAGAAAATTGCGTCCCTGATGAGTTTGTATCACATACTATCGTAGGGACTGCTTATTTCTTCTTTAGTCAGGAATTCCTTAGGTCCACAGAGGTTTTCTCGCGATGCAAATCTCCTCCGTGATATGTTTTGACTCTTTTGTTGTTGACTTTGAATGCGTTAGTCCCGTCCTCATTGGATAACTTGATCGCCCCATGCGGGAATACCTCTTTGATTATAAATGGTTCGGACCAACGTGACTTTAATTTTCTGGGAAAAAGTCTTAGTCGAGAATTGTATAACAAGACCTTCTGTCCAACCTGGAGATTCTTCTCGCATATTTATTTGTCATGCCAACGTTTTGCTGCTCCTTGTAGATCTTGGCATTTTTATATGCTTGAATTCTCCATTCGTCTAGCTCGATAAACTGAAGTTTTCTTGCCTCCCCTGCAGTCTTCAAATCAAAATTGAGCTTCTTCACTGCCCACAGTGCTTTGTGCTCCAATTCAAGTGGTAAGTGGCATGCCTTTCTAAACACCAGCGTATACGGGGACATGCCTATAGGTGTTTTATAGGCAGTCCTGTATGCCCACAAGGCATCGTTTAGCTTTATGGCCCAATCTTTGCGTGAAGGATTCACCACCTTATCTAGGATCAGATTGATTTCCCTATTGAACACCTCAGCTTGGCTGTTTGTCTATGGATGGTATGCATTGGCGACTTGGATATTATACTTTACCAAGAATTTGTTAATGATGCCATTAACAAAGTGGGAGCCTTCGCCACTTATTATGGCACGTGGGGGTGCCAAAACGAGTGAAAATATTTCTTTGCAAGAATTTGGAGACTATTGCCGCATCGCTTGCGACGCACGATACCGCTTCAACCCATTTGGAAACATAATCGACGACCAACAGAATGTATTTGTGACCATGTAATGGTAGAAATGGTTCCATGAAGTCTATGCCCTATACGTCGAATAGCTTCAATTCTAAGATAATGTTCATTGGCATCACATTCTTCTATGAAATGTTTCCCGTGTGTTGGCACCTGTCGCATCTCATATAGTAGTCTCTTGCATCCTTGAATAAAGTCGGCCAAAAATACCCACTTTGTAACACCTTTACTGCGTGCGTTGACCTCCAAAATGTCCACCACACAGTGAGTCATGGCATTGGGATAGTATGCGCTGGTGAGCAGCCTCTGGTACACATAGACGCAATATCTGGTCTGACCCCCTCTTGTAAAGATTTGGCTTGTCCCAATAATAGGATTTACATTCGTGCATAAGCCGCCTCTTTTGGTGGGCTGTGTAATTTTTCGGGAATTCTTCATAGACCAGATAATTGACCACATCTGCGTACCATGGTAATTTTCCAATTTTGAACAGCTGCTCATCTGGGAAGGTTGTGTTCACCTCCGACTGGTTGCAGTCGACTTCCAGATTTTCTAATCTTGATAGGTGGTCCACAACCTGGTTCTCCATCCCCTCGCGATCAATGATTTCCATGTTGAATTCTTGAAGGAGGAGAACCCATCGAATTAACCTCGGCTTTGCATCTTTCTTGGTCATTAAATATTTGATTGCCGAGTGGTCGGTGTGAATGATCACTTTGGATCCCAATAAGTAAGCTCTAAATTTCTCCAGCGCACAGATCACTGTAAGAAGTTCTTTTTCAGTGATAGTGTAATTCGTTTGGGCAGGGTTTAAGGTTCTACTCGCATATACGATAGGGTGTAGCATTGTTTTCTTCTTTTGCGCTAGCACCACCCCCATTGCATAATCTCTAGCATCGCATATTAACTCAAACGGCTTGGTCTAATCAGGTGCGATCAACACAGGTGCGGTTATCAATGCGTTCTTCAGTATCTTGAATGCATTGAGGCACTGCGCAGCAAAGTCAAATGTTCTCTCAGCCTCCAACAACACACTCAATGGTCGAGCAATCTTCGAAAAGTCCTTCACAAAACGACGATAGAATCCTGCATGTCCCAGGAAACTCCTGATAGCTTTCACATTTGCTGGTGGTGGAAGCTTTTCAATGGCCTCAATCTTCGCTTTATCCACCTCCAGCCCTTCCTTGGAAACTTTGTGCCCAAGCACAATACCTTCATTCACCATGAAGTAGCATTTCTCCTAACTCAACACAAGATTTGTCTCTTCACATCTCCTTAGTATCTTTTCCAAATTATTCAGATAGACTTCATACGTTTGCTCATAAACTGAAAAGTCGTCCATAAAAATTTCCACCGGATCTTCAAGATACTCAGAGAAGATGGCCATTATGCACCTCTGGAATGTGCTCGGTGCATTGCATAATCCGTATGGCATACGGTGAAAAGCAAACGTTCTGTAGGGGCAGGTGAATGTGGTTTTCTCTTGGTCTTCAAAAGCAATCATTATTTGGTTGTAGCCCGCATACCCGTCCAAAAAGCAGAAGTAATCATTTCTTGCTAGGCAATCTAGTATCTAGTCAATAAAAGGCAAGGGAAAATGATCATTCTTCATCGCCGTATGAGTTTGTGGGTAGTCCATGCAGATTCGCCATCTAGTGACGGTTCTCATTGGTATTAATTCATTGTTTGCATTTGGGACCACTGTCATTCCTCCCTTTTTAGGCACACAATACACGGGGCTGACCCACGTGCTATCAGCGATTGGATATATAATGCTTGCGTCCAACCATTTGATTACCTTCTTTTTCACAACCTCTTTCATCACAGGGTTTAGTATGCGTTGAGGTTCGATAGACCCTTTTTGGTTTTCTTCGAGACGTATCTTGTGCATGAAATATGCGGGGCTGATTCCTCTTATGTCTGCTAGCGTCCATCCTATTTCTTTTATGTACTTTTTTAGGATGCTAAGCAGCGCATTCTCTTGTTCTTCTTGTAGCGCAGAGGAAATTATTACTGGCAAAGTTTTGTTTTGCCCCAAGAAAACATACTTCAGATGGCTTGGCAAGGTTTTTAATTCCACAGTAGGTGGTTGTTCCAAGGATGGATTTTGTGCTTTTCTCTCTTCATTCAACGTCAATTTTTCTTCTTTGCTTGCTGTTTCCATAATCACATTGCAAGTTACTACGGATGCGATCACATCCTCTCTTTCATCTTCTTCTTCATTACAACTGGGTTCATTGTTGGAATCTGATAGGTTTTCTTCTTCCGGATACTTCAAGGCTTTAATAATGTTAAACCCGAGCTTCTTTCCATTTACACTCAACGTGATCTCTCCCTTGTACACATCAATTTGAGCGCGACTAGTGGATAAAAATGGTCGTCCCAATATGATGGGTACATCCTTATCCGCTTCGTAGTCGAGAATGATAAAGTCTGCTGGTAAAATAAATTTGTCAATTGAGACCAGGACATCCTTCACCTTCCCTTTTGTATGAACTAGGGACCTGTCCGCTAATTAGAGAGTCACCGTTGTGGGCGTCAGCTGCCCCACATTCAACTGTTTGAAAATTGAAAGGGGCATTAAGTTGATACTGGCCAAGATTGCAAAGCGCTTGACCTATGTATATCCTGCCAATTGAGCAGGGTATCATGAAACTTCCAGGGTCGTGCATTTTCAGTGGAATTATGGTGTTTGACTTTTGTGTTAGCTCCACCGTTGCAAACTTCCTTGTGCTCCTTTTCTTTGTCAACATGTCCTTCAAAAACTAAACATATTTGGCATTTGTTCAATCGATTCTATGAAAGGGATGTTAATATGTAGTCGTTTCAACATTTCCATAAAGTGATGGTACTGCACTTCATCATTTTTCTTCTTCTTAAGTCTCTGAGGGAATGGTGACAGCTGTACTTTCACAGTTCCTTTTTCCATAGGCTTAGAAGTGGACGCAACTTCTGGTTCCATCGTCTCATTTTCTTCTGGTTCATCTTGTGTCAACGGAGTCTTGGATTCCATTGCAACTGAAGTAGTCCTACTTGGCTCCGTCTTCTCTTCCGCTACTGTCTTTCTGCTTCGCAAAGTCACGATTTAACATTGCTTCTTTCCCGTGTTCCTCGGGTTGCGAGGGAGTTCAGTTGAACTCGAAAACGCCCCTTGCGGTCTACTTTTAAGCTCTTCTGCAATCTGTCTTATTTGGATTTCGAGATTGCGGATTGAAGTTTACTGACTCTGGAGCACTGTCTCGTTCTTTTCTATGTACTTCTTTAATAGACTCTCCAGAGAAGAGGATGGCGGCATTTGCGAGCTACTAGCTTGATTTTGCGATTGACTGTTTGTTTGTGGGAAAAATCCTAGCGGCCCTTCTTTTTGCGCCATGGGTTGATAACTTTATTATTGCTTTTTCCATGTAAGTGTTGGAGAAAGGATTTTTCTTTACGAAATATATAGATTGCGGGTTCTTCGGACATTCTTCCATCGGATGGACTTCTCCACAGGTAGCATAACTTGTGCTCGTCTGCTCGATTGCGTTGACCTGTCTTCTATGCGTTCCCGGGCTATTGATTGCGATGCCCTGTATCAGATTCATCATCGCATTCATTTGATTTTGTAAGGATGCGATGGCCCCATTGTTTGCATCACCTTCTCGAATTTTAAGTCGTTGATCGCTTTCTCTCCAGTCTTCGTGATTCTTCGAAATGCGATCAAGGATATTTTTAGCCTCATCATACGTTTTGTCAAGCAGACCTCCAGCTATTGCCGCATTGGCAGCCGTCTGCGATGCAGGGTTCAAACCGTGATAAAAGATTTCCATTTGGAGACAGTCAGGTAAGCCATTGTATGGACAATCTCGCACTAATCTCTTAATCCTCGCCCATTCATCGCTAAGAGATTCGTCAATATCCTGTTCAAAATTTGTAATCAACTTCCTCCTTCTTGCATTCTCGATAGGGGGAAGTATTTCTTCATGAACTTCTCTACTACTTGTTCCCAAGAAGTTACTCCCCTGGTTTGAGAGAATAAGCCAATTTCCTTGCTTGGTCGCATAATGAAAATGGGAACAACATTCGTCGAACTTCCTCAGCTGAGATTTTTGGGAACATAAAAGTATTGCAGATTTCGATAAAACTCTAGAGATGGGCGTGTAGATCCTCGCCATGCCTTCCACTAAACTGTCCGACTGTCTGAATCATCTACAACATAACCGACTTCATCTCAAACCTCGATCCGTCCAGAGCTGGCCTCATGATTCCTGGGGAGAAATCATAGAGGTTGGGCGACGCATAGTCTCGGATGGGTCTATTGCAGTCGTTCGCCAGGAGAATGGGGTTTGCCATAATATTATTCGTGTTTGCTGCTCTGTCTTCCGGTTGTTCTGCCATGTTGGGATTTCTCTCTTGTTGTTGTCGGCGGTTGTTTCTTCGTCTTCTTCTGAATGTTCTTTCAATCTCTGGGTCGTAATTGGGCTCAGGAACTCGTCCTTCGCTCATACGAAATCCGCTTCTTCCCTTACCAAAGAAGAAGTAGTGCACAGAGGTCGAAAGCTACAAAGAAAATCAAACAGTTACTGTTAGCACAATATGTACTGCAGTAGTCCCTGGCAACGATGCCAAAAACTTGATGCGTTGTAAATGTGATGAAATAATGGTATGAAATTGCAGTGATGATTTATGCGTTGCACATGCAAGTTTTCCTAGTAAAACCTAAGTATAAATCTCACTAGGTTTCCTGGTAAGTCCAGGGTCGAACATAGAGACACCGAGTTACTATGCGACAGTAAATTTTGATTCCTCTGCGGTGGAAAAAATAAGTTGGTTGGAGTTTTGTTAAGTATAAATCTATGCGACGGATTTGAGCAAAGAGTTGATGAAATCGAAAGTTACACTGAGTATGAGACGAACGGGTTGAGAAGGGATTTAGCTAACACTTTCTAAGATTGCGTTCACGTTATGTAATCATGCTACACACACACAACAACATGTCATCTCTCAATGCAAATGCCATAGTTTCTATTTCTAGGACGCATGCAATGTATACGATAATGTTGATAGGACTTATTCTAAGCCTCTATTCTCGTATATGCGATGATGAATGATACATACATACACAAGGTGACCACATACTATCATATCCTATTTCTAGGGTGCATGCGATGCATAATAGCAAACAGAACTTATGTCTAAGTTTCTATCTCTTACTTATGCGGTTCTAATCTGACTCTCTCAAGCCTAGATTCTAACCTGATTCTCTCAAGTCTAGGTTCTTTCTCTAGACTACTCTCTCAAGTATCTTTAAAGGGTGACTGACGCATACATAAGACAAGATGATCGCGTAAAGTGAAGATCTTAGGTCATGCTAGCTAAGTACTTCTCAACCCATTCGGAAATTTAGGTACTCATGCGAAATGCGAAGAGATTGAATAGATATTGAGATGAGAATTCTATTTTATAAATAAAGTCAGAATACAAAACAACAATGGAAAGTAGGGATAAGAAGCCCAGTAGCAATGTCTTACTTCTCGAGGCTTTTACACTGTCTTTTAACTCCACTTTGTCCAGAAGAATATCCTTGCTTTCGCAAGTGTCGGCCTCTCTCTTTTTATAGTGCTTCCCGGTAGTCTTTCGAGCTAACCAGGAATGATCTCTCGACGTTTTCTTCTCTTCGCTCGCCTCCGCCTTCTAAGTATAAGAATAACTATAGACTAACGGCTATCTATTTGTATATGATCTATCTTCTATATGTGGCGAACTTCTTTTGACGATGGTGGCCTTCGGTATTTATAGAGCTCAAGGTGAAGAAACTTTTCCCTCTAATGATTGCAATGATGAGAGGTCATTAAATCTTCTGTCTGATGCACCGATTAATGGTCACCGAAAAGTTGAATGTACTTACTACAGTGTGTCGTTAATGGCTTGTCAACTAAATTCGGAATCGACTATCATCAGCTTTCCGTCCCATCATGATTTATTATGCTTTCATCTTGATGTGCCGTCTTTATGCAGCCACCTTCTTGAGCAAATTCACGCGAGCGCATACGATCACATGGTTTTGCAGTTGCAAACTTTTAATGCACGTGGACGCCGAATTCCTTGAATCGCAATTTTCTTTGTGCCAACACATTTTTCCTGCACAAAATAAGTAAATTAGCTGCTTTTATGTGATGGGCGCATGTGATCATGATATTCTCAGTTTAACGCTTTTGGACATGATTTTGTATATTTTTACCATCGCATTCCCTCATTGTTTTACTTATTTGCGCTGTAATAACGTACATTTCTGCCCGTTATTAGTTATGCTTCCTTACCAGACTCGTTTTGGGGTTTTGTAGTAGAGACTGCAGCTTACATTCTCAACTGTGTTCCCTCCAAGAGTGTTGTCAGAACACCTTTGGAGTTGTGGAATGGCCGTAAAGCTAATTTATGTCACATCTGCATCCAGGGTTTCCCAGCACATGTGCTTGAGGCTAATCCTAAGAAACTGGAACCATGTTCGAGGTTGTGCCTATTTGTAGGCTACCCCAAAGGGACGCGATGAGGTTACTTTTATGATCTTAAGGAAAACAGAGTGTTTGTATCGACAAATGCTACCTTCATTGAGGAGGATCATATAAGGGAGCACAGTCCAAGAATAAAATCGTGTTACATGAGCTTTCCAATGAAACTACTGAAACTTCAACAAGAGTTGTTGAAGAGCCTGCTATATCAACAAGAGTTGTTGATGGAAGTTCATCTAGTAGGTCAAATCCACCTCAAGAGTTGAGGGAACCTCGACGTAGTAGGTGAAGAATCTCATGCCGAGAGTTCCATAAGCGGGTTTAGATCGCTCTGATTTCACAGTGACCGAAACACAAACGACATACATTCCATACATACAGTTATGCATATAAAACTTATTATCGACATGCTTAGAAAACAATAAATAACAAAGAAAAAGGTTCATACCATATGTCTGAACCTTAAGTAGTGGAAAACCACCCACCGATCTACTAGCACCCAGCAAGTATGTCGACTGTAACAGCACGATTCGAACGTACACGAACAATGCAGCAGGGACGACACCACCACAAGAGAAACCCGGGTATCCTCGATGTAAAAAACCCAAAGAGTGGATTTTTCTGGATAGCACACACTTGTTGCGGGTTTGATGGGCACATTTCTACTGCATGGCCCCCTCTACATTGGATGCAACTTATTGTGGCCACTTGTGTCGGCGCATTGGGTTGCACTGATCCTTGGGAGAGGGCACCTTAATTAAGCGCCATCGATTGTAGAAGAGAGGTCACCGCGACTATCTGTCTGGCCAAAGTTGTCATTGTATCTGTAGGTACAATGGCATTATCGTTTCTTCTTTTCTTGGAGCCTTTTAAGGAAGCCATCTATCTATTTACCCCTGCCTTGGGGAATGAGTGAATTCCATCTTGTGTAGTTGAGTTTCCAGCTCCCAAATCAGACGAATCCTCAAAATGGTAGGTTTGAATCGACGACTTGGCCACTCGCACTTATACAAATCAAAGGACCGCCCTCAATGGCAAGAGTTCCCAACTCACTCAGGATTGAGGTCATGTTACCTATGGTCATCCTAGTGAAGTGAAGTCTCTGTCATGAACGGTGTTATATAACGAGACATTAACACTTCATAGTTAGGTCTTATACCAACTCTTTGTATAAGACGCCCCCGCTCGCATATCCCTAACACGAATGATCAGGATCAGACCATCTGTGACAAGTCACAACACTTGTGACCATTCCACAAAGCGGGCAGCGTCCGTAGCGTTACCATGATAAGGTTTCTCTCCTATATCCATATACTACAGACCATTTTGGTTATCACTCAAGACATGATCCACTTATATGTCACCACATACATGCTTGAGTCACATACAAATAACCAGGGATTTTATGTTTATTGGTTTGTGGTAAAGCAAATAAAACAAATAACCGAGCAAAACAACAAGATGTGAAGTAAATATCATATATTAACAATCACAGGGTTCGTATATTATGTTTACAAACTACAAGACACGAGACTTTAGGGCACAACCCCACTATCTCCCACTTGTCCTAAAGCGAAAGTGGGGTGGTACAAAAAAACTTAGTACAAAACAATAAACTAGGCATAAAAAAGCCCAGTACAATTAAAATCTCCCACTTGCCTAGTTCAGCTGCAGGCGATCCTATAGACCCATGCTTCGTAGGTGACCCTCAAACACTGTAGCCACGAGGAGCCTTTGTAAACGGCCAGTAACATGTGCTCAAAGCGATCTGCGTGACGATTCACGTCCCCTCGATGCACTATCTCGCGGATCAGATGATACTTCCGCCTCTATGTGTTTACCGCGCGGTGACTCCTTGGCTCCTTGAAGTTCGCCACTGCCCCACTATTATCATAATAGAGGGTAATGGGCCTAGACATATCTGGAATAACTTCCAGGTCTATCAAAAACTTCCTAAGCCAGGCGACCTCCTTAGTAACTTTGCAAGCCGCTACATACTTCGCCTCCATAGTGGATCGGCGATGCACCTCTGCTTAATGCTTCGCCATACTACAACTCCTCCATTAACAGTAAAGACTGACCCTGATGTGGACTTGCGAGAGTACTTATCAATTTGAAAGTCAGAATCTGTGTATCCTGTAAGGATCAAATCCCTCGAACCATACACGAGCATGTAGTCCCTTGTTCTCCGAAGATACTTGAGGATGTTCTTCACTGCAGCCCAGTAACCCTGGCCTAGGTTAGACTGATACCTACTGACTATGCCCACAATGTAGCAGATGTTTGGATGAGTACAGAGCATCGTGTACATCAAACTGCCAACGGTAGATGCATATGGAACCCATCTCATCTCCTCAAATTTGAGCATGATAAATAATTGACAAAGGATGATAAATAAGAGGCTAACGCATACAGAAAGAATTGTTACTCAGTTGTATTAAAAATTAACCAAGTATACAAAGAATTACAAATAACGCAATACAAAATTTGAGCATGTACAAACAATCAAGTAACAACTTCTATACATAGAAATAATGAATGAATTAAAAATGAAAGAATGACTGCAATAAAAAAAATTATTGATTTATTGAGGAGGAGGTTTGGGAGGAGGATTTTGTGGAGGAACACGAGGAGCTTCTTCAAAGTGCAAATGTTGCAGTAAGTGCGGAGGCACCATGGGACCATGGAAATAGGCTATCAAGAAGTTGAAGTACTCATGGTTGCGCTCTGCTACTTGTCTTTGGTTCAGGTGGATCGTATAGTTATTGTGTTGAATGTTGATCAACATCTGCCTGGTCATCACAACACTGCGTTGCAACTCTTCTTGTTGCTCGTATACCTCCGTTATTCGTTGGCAGAAGTAATCATGCTGATGAAAGAAGAGAATTCATATCAGTAAGTTCAATAGCTAGGGTGGCAATGGTGGGCTGCGCCTGCGATGTTTCGCCACCAACGTTTTGGGGTTGGGCAGAAGTGCCTTCACCCAAATCGCATGGGTCATCAACATGCGGCGGAAGAAGGGAAAATTGCGGTGAAGATAAAGGGGAGGATAGAGCTACTGGATATGCGTTGGGTGAATCAGGAGCAAGGAGAAGGTTGGGAAAATGCTTGGGAAGTAGGGAAGCGGGTTCTGCAGGAGGGCTTGAAGGGTGGATGATCAAAGGTAAAGGGTCCAAGGGTTCAGGATCTTGCGGTGATGGCTCTTGGACTTTTTCCTTTCCTTTGTAAACCGTTGTTTTTTGGTTTCGGCTGCAACGGTGCATTTAAGTCGATCATGGGCCTTTTAGGTGGAAGTTTAGGGCAATGTGGGGAATCTTTGAGAAGCATTCTCAAAATCTTGACGTTGATGAGACCATGTACTTCTGACATTAGTTCCTCTTCAATACTCACACCTAGTGAGAGGCATAGGTTTGAGACTATCCAAGGAAAGAAATATTGGCCTCTTATGTGCCCTACAAAACCTCGAATTTGTCTTGCGATCAACTGGCCCACGTCTATTGGAATGTCGCGTAGGATGCAGTATACGACTATGACTCTATCCCTCGAAATTGTTTTGTCATGTGAAGTCGGGATGAGTCGCCGTTTCACCAAATATACCCAAAGCTGTGCTTCTGGAAGAAGTCTATTGGATACAAGGGCTTTGATGCCTTTCATTGATACCGACCACTGAGTGCCCGGTTGCATTAATATCCTCAACGCATCTTCCATCTATTGTTCTGTGGGATCATCAATGATTTTAATTAACCGGCGCATCCGAGATGTCCTTTGCATCTAAATATAATCATTTGATGTCGCTTTGCGCTGAAAACACTACTTCCCCTGTTTCAATGGTCCACCGCATCTTTTGGTGCCAGCGGACCTGTCCATTAGTAGAAGTTCTCTGCACTACCGTTGGGATGGGACAATGGAGGGGCACTGGGCAAAATGTTTCCATCCTGTTCCAATACAACACTTGTGTTTGGAAGTGATATATTGGGCAGGGAAAATCCTATCTCCTATCAATCATATCATCATTTCTGCTTTCTTCTTGTTTGGTTCGTCCTGTAGCCCAAGACTCACTGCTTTCCGCTACTGCTTTGCCCTTTTTTTTGTCAACGCAAAGGCGGGGTCTTTGCCTTTGTTTTCTTTTTCCCTTCCTTGCGTTGTTCTTCTTCTCCACTCTTGCAAATTTCTTTGCCCTTCTCTCTCCGCCAATGCGCTGAACATTTGCTCTAGCCTCTTCTTCTTTTCTTCCCTTATCTCATTTCTTTCCTCAAACTCTCTTTCGAATTACTCTTGAGGTCAGCAAAAGGCACTGTTCTTCCTCGAGCCTTATTCTTCCTCTTTTCTACCGAGATTGCGTTGTTGCGGCGCACTTTTCATCTTGTAATTTTCTCCTTTAATCGCCTTCTGTGATGATCTGTTGTGCCCGCAACATCTTCTCTTGCTTTCTTCCTCCTCTTTTCTTCTCCTCTCTTTTCCTCTACTGCACTTTGTAAAATTGGCGGGTCGATTGATGACCCTTACGACACATTCTCCTTGCGACGCACATAAAGGGGGGTGATGTCTGAATCTTCTCCATCACTCAGTCGGAACCGTTCTTATTTGCGTTGTTTTCTCTTCAGGTGCGCTGATTCTTGTTGTTGCACTGACTCCCCTTATCCACCCTTGCGGAGGTGGATTCTCCGTTCGATTGCTAGGCTTCTCAACCCTCTTTCTCTTCTCTTCCTCTTTCTTCAAGCGCTTCTCCTCCCGCCTGCGTTCCTTCTTTTCACTCGTTTTTCTTTCTTTCTTCTTGATTGGATGGGCTTCCTCATCTTCTTCAGCCTCTTCTCCTTGATCTTTTTCTTTTTCTTCTCCTCAGCCATTTCAGGCTGCTTCTCTGCCACCGCTTCCTCTAAAGCAACCCTGATGGGTCCCTCGTAGGATTCTGTTTGAACATGAAAATGGAATGTTATGCTGTGTTATTTCTTATGCACATTACTGGTGAAAGAATGACTCATACAACTCATGTCCCTGTCAACGGCGCCATAAACTTGATGACATGAAAGTGGAGTGTTAGTTGTGTTATCACTTATGCATATTATTGGTGAAAGAATGACTCATATAAGCTCATGTCCCCGGCAACGGCGCCATAAACTTGATACTGCTAATTTTTATCTTTAAGCATGTGGAAAAATATGAATATGAATGAATGAGCAAGTATATGCGTTAAAGATACTTTATGCGATACTACTTTTAAATATATGTGTTGTTAATGAAATGCTTGTAGTATGCGATAGAGTAATGTGTGTCACAAGTTTCCTTGCGCTGAAACCAAGTATAATTCCAACGCAAGTTTCTCAGAATAATTCAAGGTCGAACACAAGGATTGTTTTCGTTAATGCGTTACTTTTGTGATACATGCAACTAGTTTAACAATGAATAAAGAATTTGGTTTATACAGGAATATAAATTGCGATGAAATAAAATTGTGTTGATAAAATAAAATTGCGTTAATAAAATAAAATCCTAAACTAATATGATACAAGATAAAAGATACATGATACAGGATACTGAGGTCGAGACTGATTGTGAAGTTATACAAAGGATCGTGGTATGTGATGGCAAGTTTTTATGGATGAATCAGAAATAGAAAGAGTAATTAGTAAAAGCATTGCAAGTTTGTCAATTGTGTTAAAGATGCAACTAAGGTTCTCTTTCCCTTGGCATACACCTCTTGATGATCGGCCGCGTTCCCATATCTCTATGGTGAAACAGGGATGAATGTGATGAACGCAAGGTTGCTTCCATCTCTGGAAGTACTTCTCGCTTTAGTTAACACATTCTTCCAACCTTCTCTCGATAGGCAGAATAACATCTTCACTTCTGCTCTCACAGGTGAAGATGTCGTCGAGCATGCTTTAGCTAAACTTAATTATTTCCTTAACACAAATTAATTTACTTGCTTAATTCTCGCTAATTACCTAGGGAATTAGGAAAACATCATGGAGAAAATGGATTATGGATGAACGGAAATAGACAGAGAGATGACAATGGTGATGATCATAACATTTAATACTAAGATTAAGCGTTTGATACATGGTGTGAATGAAAGATTAGAGAAGATGAGTACAAATGATGAAATAGAGATTAGAAACAAATACAGAAAGAGTGTCAACGTCTTGACACAGATCCTGAATGGAGATTGTGCTTGCCGGCATGTGGAAGTAATGGAGAGGAAAGCTTCCCTCTTAGGCTTGCTTTACCAGTAGAAGTGACCTTCGCACAGAGCTTCAACTACGGGGATTGGAAGGTTTCTTTGCTTGGAGACTCACCTCTCGACTTTGTCTCGTGGTTCTTCCCAAATCTACTCTGGATAGTCGCTTCAGACCAGTCTCTCTCTTAGAATCAGTATATACACGTCTCTATGTATTCATGTATGTTTTTCAATGAATTTACAGAAGCTATTTATAGGTGAAGCTTGGCTCTTTGACTTTATGGTCCCCACTGTATGATTATGGTAGTTCCTGAAATGGCAGAGTGAATATTCTTTCTATTACGCAATCAACCCGTCAGAAATACATAACTGAAAGCTGTACACTTGTCAGAATCCTCTGCAATTGTGCTACTCTTTACACCTTCGATCCATCGCCGTATGCGGTATTGTTTTTTATTACCACATGCGGTTAAAATTGCGTTGATCGCTAAGCTCTTGATCGATTGTTGCATGCGCCGTCATTGCGTTGATCATTTCTTCGTTCTCGATTGATAGGCGCAATGCGACGTCGATGCGTTATTTATTTTATCTTTGAGTCGTGAACGCATGCGGTGACTGATTTCCTACAAAACATAAATTGAAACACTCTATTCTATCGTCGCAATGGTGTTAGTGGGTGTATTGACGACATTTTATAATTTTCGCATTTCTTAGCCAATTTCTATACTATCGACGCAACTTTTCTTTCTTTTAGCCGCAATATCTAAATAAAATAGTATAAATAACTTGTACTTCTACAAGTTATCGCACCCCTAAATTTAGATATATGTGTATCCTCAAGCATATCTTCAACTAAGGAAATATCGTTCAATTCTTATCCTTATTTTGCGTCGATTGGTTGCTTCGAATGCTCCACTTAGACAACATTACTTAACAACGCAATTTCTTTCCATCCTTGATAATTCATAAACAAGCCCTACTTTATTATTTTATACAACAAATCTCTACTAAAAAATCCTCTTCTTGTTTTGAAAGGAATGTTTACCTCTTCATGCAAAAACAACTTGATACGACTTGAATGCAGTGGTCGGGTTGCGTTATTTAATTAGAGATTGTTGATCATGGTTATGTTGGATTGATATGGCAACCCTAGAGTGGAGGTGAATAGGGTTTAATTAAACTTTTTTTTTTTTTTTTTGTAAATTAACTCAATTAAACAATGTAATACACTTTTTATAAATATAAGAAAAAATTCAAATTATGCAACAAATAGATGACAAAAAATGTGATAATTTAATTCTATCAAATTTTAGCAAATACATAAGAACAAACTAAAATACAATAAATTGCTTAAATTAATTGCAAAAATAAAAAGGAAAGAGTTAAAGAAGAAGACACCGTAATTTTATAGTAGTTCGATCAAACTCGACCTACTCCACTTCCCAAGCGCCTCTTGAGAATTTGAATAAATCTTTCGACTCTTTCCATGGATTAGAGTCCACTGTTACACCACCGCTCCTTTTACGGCTTCAAGAACAAACCCGATCCTTCCACGGTTTAGGATCAAACCGTTTACAAAAGTTGGAACTTTGGAATAACACAATACAACTCTCACTAGATGGATTTACAAGGTTAAGCACTCAACAAGTTTATCCTCACAATACAGATAACACTCTCTCAAGTATAAGATGAAAAAAAAAAAATTGGGAACTTAGAGAGAGCAACAATTGGAATTTTAGGAGTTTGGAGGATTATGAAATGTAAAAATTGTTAGTTTAAAATTTGGGAGAGGAAGATGGTTTATATAGAGATGGAAAAATTTTTAGAAACCACAATTAATTTGGATCATTGGATTTTGGAAAAGAAAAAACAATGGTGGAGATTTTAAACTAAACTAGTCGTTAGATACAAACAAAATATAATATTAAATTCATTTTCTTTTTAAAATTAATCCAAAAAATAAAAAAACATACCATGTCTCAAAAACTAGCCATTAGACACAAACATAAAATAATATTAAATTCATTTTTCTTTTAATTCATTTTCTTTTTAAATTAATTTTCTTTTTAAATTCATTTTCTTTAAAGTCAATCCAAAAATAAAAAAAACATACCATGTGTAAAAAAACTAGCCGTTAGACACAAATATAAAATAATATTAAATTTATTTTCCTTTTTAAATTTCTTTTAAATTTCATTTTTTTTTATTTTAAATCAATCCAAAAATCAAAAGTCCATCATATGTTAATCTCTTAATCATCCACCATTCAACCAATATGCTGCCACATGTCTACATGCAAATGGTCTGGTTATGCCACGTCATCCACACAGTATTTTCTCTATAGACTTGTTTTGGTCATATCGTCTTTGTTTTAGCTCCGATTCGAGTGATTCAAGAGGTGTTGGAATCGTTGTTCTGAGCTCTATGCTATGGATATACTAAAACTCTAAGATTTTTAGTAATTAAAAATTGAATTTGTTATCTTCAAAACATTGATTAATCAATTAATTAAAATTAATTAATTTGAGATTAAGGGCCAAAAAGCCAACAATTTCCTCCTTTTTGATGATGACAAACCATTCAAGAAAAATAGCTTGAAATACATGTAAATCATATGTAGCACATAATAAAATTCACTCAAAAAATAAAATTCTCCCCCTAATTAATACAATCAAAATCATAACAAATTTATAGCATATTTTTCTTAAACTTCTCCCCCTTTGGAATCATCAAAAAGAATAATTAAGAAAAATTTAGAACTCTATAAATGTTTCCCTTAAAAACGAACATAAATTTAGCACAACTCCCTTAAGACTATTAACAAATGTTTTCCATATCTCCCCCTATCAAAATGCCTTCTAAAAGATTTAACAAGTAAAATTATAAAATCAGGAGGCATCACAAGGAATAATATCGAGCTCAAGCCTATTTTTGCAAAAGTTTTCTTCATTCAAAGGCTTGGTAAAAATATCCGCTAATTGATTATTAAAGCCTACAAATTCAAGAGTAATATTATCATTTTACACATGCTCTCTAATAAAGTGATGCCTAATATTAATATGCTTAGTCCTAGAATGATGTATAGGATTTAACATTTCATATTGATGAACTAACATGTCAATCTTTGTTTCTTTTACTTGACTAGTTCCTTTCATTGAGTTAATTTCTAATTTATCCATATCTCTTTAGCGGTTTTGCAAATAGACACTCTATTATACTCAACTTCATTTCAAAACACAAAATAAGCAATTAATAGCTTTGGCATTTAAAGAGCATGCTTTCTTTTCATTATTGACCATTTTTCCTTAGGTTTTATAGTGCTAACACCATCAACATCTTTTGTTGGAATTTTAAAACCTTCCTCACAATATCCCATAAATCATAATCAATAGAAAGCAAGAAAAATCTCATCTCATTTTTTCCAATAACTTAATAATTAGTACTATTAAAGAAAGGAGGCTTTATAATATATTGACTATCGGTAAAAGGGATAAAACCTAAAGTTGCCATAGCTAAAAAACAATTAAGTTTATTAAGAATAAATATTTCAAGAAGAGCAACCCGTTTCTGATACCAATTGTTGGATTGATATGGCAACCCGGGGGGGGGGGGGGGGAGGGGTTGAATAGGGTTTAATTAAACTTTTTTTTTTAAATTAACCCAATTAAACTAATTTATACACTTTTTATAAATATAAGAAAAATTAAATTATGCAACAAATAAGATGACAAAAAATGTGATAATTTAATTCTATCAAATTTTTAGCAAATACATAAGAACAAACTAAAATAACAATAAATTGCTTAAATTAATTGCAAAAATAAAAGAAAAGAGTTAAAAGAAGAAGACACCGTAATTTTATAGTGGTTCGATCAAAACTGACCTACTCCACTTCCCAAGCGCCTCTTGAGAATTTGAATAAATCTTTCCGACTCTTTCCATGGATTAGAGTCCACTGTTACACCACCGCTTCTTTTACGGGTTCAAGAGCAAACCCGATCCTTTCCACGGTTTAGGATCAAACCTTACAAATGTTGAATTTTTGAATAACACAATATAACTCTCACTAGAGTGGATTTACAAGTTAAGCACTCAACAAGTTTATCCTCACAATACAATAACACTCTCTCAAGTATAAGATGAAAAAAAAATTGGGAACTTAGAGAGAGCAACAATGGAACTTTTGAGTTTTGGAGGATTATGAAATGTAAAATTTGTTAGTTTAAAATTTGGAGAGGAAGATGGTTTATATAGAGATGGAAAAATTTTTAGAAACCACAATTAATTTGGATCATTGGATTTTGGAAAAGAAAAAAAAACAATGGTGGAGATTTTAAACTAAACTAGTCGTTAGATACAAACAAAATATAATATTAAATTCATTTTCTTTTTTTAAAATTAATCCAAAAAATAAAAAACATACCATGTGTCAAAAACTAGTCATTAGACACAAACATAAAATAATATTAAATTCATTTCCTTTTAATTCATTTCTTTTTAAATTCATTTTTTTTAAATTAATTTCTTTTTTAAATTAATTTTCTTTAAAGTCAATCCAAAAATAAAAAAACATACCATGTGTAAAAAACTAGCCATTAGACACAAACATAAAATAATATTAAATTTATTTTCCTTTTTAAATTTCTTTTAAATTTCATTTTTTTTTAAAATTTAAATCATCCAAAAATCAAAAGTTCATCATATGTTAATCTCTTAATGATCCACCATTCAACCAATATGCTGCCACATGTCTACATGCAAATGGTTGGTTATGCCACGTCATCCACAACGGTATTTTCTCTATAGAATTGTTTCGGTTATATCGTCTTCG
>NC_052360.1:54367162-54405790 GCF_009727055.1 Benincasa hispida | reverse complement strand
GTTTTAGCTCTAATTTGAGTGATTCAAGAGGTGTTGGAATCGTTGTTCCGAGCTCTATGCTATGGACATATTAAAACACTAAGATTTTCAGTAATTAAAAATTGAGTTTGTTATCATCAAAATATTGATTAATTAATTAATTAATTTGAGATTAAGGGCCAAAAAGCTAACAGGTTACACCCTTCGTTTTGGCTTGTTCCCACGGGTGTCATGCGAACATCCAACTATGGTTGTGTGTCAATCTCAACTTCAACTCTTGATTTTCAGCTAAGTTTTACTTCTGCTGGTCAGAGGAGTTGTCTCTTCTACTCTTATTTTTTTCTCTTAGTTTTTTTTTTCTTTTCATATTGCTTCGTTCTTGGAAACCCACCTTCGTTTTGGCTTGCTCCCACAGGTGTCATGCGAACATCCAACTACGAGAAAGTTCCTTTCATAACTTAACTCTTATCAGGTTGGGATGTTGTTGGAATTTCCCTTGCGCTGACATTGGAGTTTTGTATGATTTTTTTTTATTTTTATAATGAACGCATTTTCTAATGACCGCATCCACTTGGTCGCATCTGCTCAGACCTTCCCCATCCCAAAATTTAGAGTTGCGCAAGGTCCTCATTGTGTTGTTTTGGACAGAATAGACAAACGCTTGGTCAAAATTTTGAAAAGAAGGTTTGAGCAAAGTCTTGAAGGATAAAAGGTAAAGCAGTGCTATTGCTACGAATGATCTAAGTGTTAGTCAAAAAATACAAAGTGTGGGAAATGTTTCTAAGGGTATGCATATAACTCATCATGGCAATACAATGAATAATGCAAAATAAAAGATAAAGAACATTGCAATAATTGACAAAGGATGATAAATAAGAGGCCAACGCATACGGAAAGAATTGTTACTCAGTTGTATTAAAAATTAACTAAGTATACAAAGAATTACAAATAACGCAATACAAAATTTGAGCATGTACAAAGAATCAAGTAACAGCTTCAATACATAGAAATAATGAATGAATTAAAAAAGAAAGAATGACCGCAATAAAAAAAAATTATTGATTTATTGAGGAGGAGGTTTGGGAGGAGGATTTTGTGGAGGAACATGAGGAGTTTCTTCAAAGTGCAAATGTTTCTGTAAGTGCGGAGGCACCATGGGACCATGGAGATAGGCTGTCAAGCAGTTGAAGTACTCATGGTTGTGCTTTACTACTTGTCTTTGGTTTAAGTGGATCGTATAGATATTGCGTTGAATGTTGATCAACATCTACCTGGTCATCGCAACACTGCGTTGCAACTCTTCTTGTTGTTCGTATACCTCCGTTATTCACTGACAGAAGTAATCATGCTGATGAGAAAGAAGAGAATGCATATCAGTAAGTTCAGCAGCTAGGGTGGCAATGGTGGGCTGCGCCTGCGATGTTTTGCCATCAACATTTTGGGGTTGGACAGAAGTACCTTCACCCAAATCGCATGGGTCATCAACATGCGGTAGTGGAAGGGAAAATTGTAGTGAAAATGAAGGGGAGGATGGAGCTACTGGATATGCGTTGGGTGAATCAGGAGCAAGGAGAAGGTTGGTAAAATGCTCGGGAAGTGGGGAAGGGGGTTCTACAGGAGGGTTTGGAGGGCGGATGATCAATGGAAAAGGGTCCAAGGGTTCAGGATCTTGCAGTGATGACTCTTGGACTTTTTCCTTTCCTTTGTCAACCTTTCGTTGTTTCTTTGGTTTCGGCTGCTGCGGTGCATTTAAGTCGATCATGGGCCTTTTAGGTGGAAGTTCGGGGCAATATGGAGAATCTTTAAGAAGTATTCTCAAAATCTTGATGTTGATGAGACCATGTACTTCGGCATTGGTTCCTCTTCAATACCCACACCTAGTGAGAGGCATAGGCTTGAGACTGTCCAAGGAAAGAAATATTGGCCTCTTATGTGCCCCACAAAACCTCAAATCTGTCTTGCAATCAACTGGCCCACGTCTATTGGAATGCGTGCGATGCAGTATGCGACCATGACTCTATCCCTCGAAATTGTTTTGTCATGTGAAGTCGGGATGATTTCCGTTTCACCAAATATACCTAAAGTCGCGCTTCTGAAAGCAGTCTATTGGATACAAGGGTTCTAATGCCTTTCATTGATAACGACCACTGAGTGCCCGATTGCATTAATATCCTCAACGCATCGTCCATCTGTTGTTATGTGGGATCATCAATGATTTTATTACCTGGCGCATCCGGGATGTCCTTCATCTAATATAGTTCATTGATGTCCTTTGCGCTGAAAGACACTACTTCCCCTTTCATGGTCACCACATCTTTGGTGCCATGGAGCCATCCATTATAGAAGTCTTGCACTACCGTTGGGATGACGATGGATGGGCACTGGAAAAATGTTTCCCATCCATGTTCCAATACAACACTTGTGATTAAGACCGGTAGTGGCGTTGGCGTAGGGAAGAATCCCATCTCCATCATCATATCATCATTCTTTTTCTTCTTTGTTGGTCGTCCCTTAACCAACGCAGACTCACTGCTTTCCGCTACTGCTTTGCCCTTTCTTTTGTCAACGCAATGCGGGATCTTTGCCTTTGTTTCTTTTCCCTTTCCTTGCGTTGTTCTTCCTTCTCCCACTCCGCAATTTCTTTGCCCTTCTTCTCTCGAATGCGCTGAACATTTGCTCTGCGACTCTTCTCCTTTTCTTCCTTCTTCTTCTTTTCTGCCTCTTCTTCTTCTCTCGTTTCTTTCTCAAATTCTCTTTCGAACTGCCCTGAGGCTAGTAAAATGTGTTGTTCTTCCTCGAGCCTTATTCTTTCCTCTTCTGCCGAGATTGCGTTGTTGCGGCGCACTTCTTCATCTTGTAATATTCTCCTTAAATTGCCTTCTGCGATGATCTGTTGTGCCCGCAACATCTTCTCTTGCTTTTCTTCCTCATCTCTTATTCTCCTTTCATTTTCCTCTACTGCACTTTGCAAAATTGGCGGGTCGATTGTTGACCCTTACGGCACATTCTCCTTGCGACACTGCATAAGGGGGTTGACGTCTGAATCTTCTCCATCATCAGTCGCAACCGTTCTTATTTGCCTTGTTTTCTCTTCAGGTTGTGCTGATTCTTGTTGTTATGCTTACTCCCCCTTATCCACCCTTGCGGAGGTGGATTCTTCGTCGATTTCTAGGCTCTCAGCCTTCTTTCTCTTCTCTTCCTCCTTCTTCAGGCGCTTCTCCTCCCGCTTGCGTTCCTTCTTTTCACTCGTTTTTCTTTCTTTCTTCTTGATTGGATGGGCTTCCTCATCTTCTTCAGCCCTCTCCTCCTTGATCTTCTTCTTCTTCTTCTCCTCAACCATTTCAGGCTGCTTCTCCGCCATCGCTTCCTCCAAAGCAACCCTGATGGGTCCCTCATGGGATTCTGTTTGAACAGTTTCCTTAGGATCCGAAACGGCCAGGGTGCTCCTTCTCGAAGCTTCCTCTATCTTCTCCTCCGAAAGTAGTGGCTGATTAATAACCCCCGCTTCGGGCAACCCTCCTTCCTTCTCCATGTTACTCAAAATACTCTCGAACACTTTTCTGTCGTCTCTTCTTTTTCTCTTGCTTTCATAAGACAGTGTTGGGAGTGGGGCACTCTCCGTGCTCTACCCCTCTCTAATGCATAGTGGTCTGGCTGTTAAAGGCTTTCGCCAAGGTTTTTCGGCGACTCGAAGGATGGGTTTTGGTTGGGTGGCAAGACGGCGACTTGTTGCTAAGAATGCCGCCTCTCTTGCAGTAATTTGGGCTTGTGAGGGTGATGAAGGTAAAGAAGATGAATGGGAAGACTGGTCAGCCATGGTTGTACTGAGTGAAAAAGCTGGGAAATTCTTAGGGTTTTAGGAAGAAAGTGGAAAGTCTGGGTATGCAGAGGCGATTAGGGTTTCTGTTTGCAAAAGGCTCAAATAGACGACCTAAGAAGAAGGAGGCTGGAATTATAGGTTGGGCCTTAATGGGCCCAATGCAAGTTCTACGATGGCAAGCCTCGAGGTACTCAAAAAGCCTATCGCCGCGCTCCTCACATTTATGAATCAGTAGAGAAGTATGTCCTTTCATCTACGAAATCATCATTTCCTTGGAAGCCTAAACGATTGGACTACTCTATTTGCAAAACGAATTTGTCTTTTGTGTTTTATTCGGATGGGCGCAAGGTTAAGAATCAACGCAATGCCTTCATCAACACAAATGCATCTTTGCAGAGGACGGGCAACAACGCATGTATCAGCGCAACACACCCCTCAACTCAACGCATTTCTAGAAAACGGGCGCACAGTATTTCTATTGGCACAACACTACCTCAACATAGTACGTTTTCAGTAAGGACGGGCGAAAAATACATACGAGCGCAACACACCCCTCAACATAATGCATTTGGGTAGGATGAATGCAAAGTGTCTCTTGTTAGCACAAGATACACCCATCATCTTTATTATGTACATAATTTTTTTTTTATCAATGCAAGTCGCTAGGACTTTGCGGTAATCATTCTTTCTTACACAATCATTCACCAAAGTTTAAGAATAACACATTTAATACAGAAAAGTAAGAAGATTAAATAGAGCATGGAAATTAACGCAAGTGAATTAAATAAGAAGTAATTTCATAAAGCAATAAAAAACAAGTTTAAGGAAGCAATAAATAACAAAATTCATTAAGCAATAAAGACGGTAATTAAGAAAGCAATTAAACATAGAATTTAGAGATATGGACCGGAAGACAATTTTCCCATGATGAACGCAATCTACACCTTTGCAGGCAGTCAAGCTAACCTGCAGAATGTCGTCAAGGACATTGCTCCTTCCCGTGTGCTCCTGAGGCTTTGGAATTGCTTTGCAGCATTTCAGGTGTTCTATTGCGTAGTTCGGCTGCTAGTTGCCCAACTTGGATCTCCAAGTTTTTGATTGAAGATGCTTGCGGCTGCATGACAACATCATTCTTCTCAATATATTGCTTGAGCTGAGACTCCAATGAATTTCCAGAGGTGTTTGAGGAGGATGGTTGGTTTTGCGGTTGTCTCTGATGACCCTTGTTCGTTGCTATCGTGATTTTCTCTAGGAGTATATTGTATAAAATAAATTGAAGAAAAGTTCCAAGTATAAGTGATGCGTTTATACTTCGATGCGTTTAAATAATTGTAACGCGTTGGGCGTTAGATATATGCACAGAACGCATACAACTCTTTCTAATGACATTCAAGTTTTCCTAAACCAGACCCATGTATAAATCTAATTTAGGTTCCTGGTAAGTCCAGGGTCGAACTCAGGGATTCAGTTAAAAAAACATAGACCTTGCGTTGTATTTACTGTAGGGGTTTTCCTAAATGAATGTTAGAAATGTATTATTTACACTAAATTGCTGTGCCTGCGCAAGAGATGCAAAAGAGTTGAGTAATTGGTGATGGATCATGTGAGAATGAAGTTTAATGTAAGTGGACGCGTCGATCTAAGATGAATGTACACAAGCTAGGATGTGATATGGATGAGATGGAGTGATTTGTTTATCTTTAGACTTCATTCAACATTTCTCAATGCGAATAACATACAAAACTTATCTCTAGGATGCATGTATCTAACACATAATGCAATATACACCAGTAAGTCTATCTCTAGCTGTACTAGGCGTCCTACTTGATGCAGGTTAGTTATTCTTTCGAACAATCTAAGTTACAGACGTTTTTTTACCAATTTGTCAAGTTGGCTTGAGCATTGAAATGAAGTTTGGCATAAAGTACTAATGCATTCAACATAAACAAGAAATAAACAATGGCAAGTATGATGGATCAAATATATGAATTTTATAAAGAAACAGAGAGTCTTTACAAAAGCAATATTTAATCAAATGGAATGAAAGTGATAAATGAGAAGAAGGAAACTGAGTTAAGCCAAAGAATACAATCTCTTGTATTTCTTTGGCTCAATCTCGTTGTGTACAATCACTTGTTTAGGAATTGAATGAAGTATCTTTCTCAAGAGTAGCTTCCTTCGCTCCCTGACCGACGGTAGTGGTGGTTCTCAACCTTCTGATCGTCTAGCACCACAACACAACCTCTACAGAACTAGAATTATGACTACAATATACATAAAGTAAAGATCTTTTTAATTTTCGAACTTCTTAACTCTAGAGGGACTTCATCTATTTATAGGCATTGGTCACGTGCAGTTGGTGAATGGGCAACATTAAAGTCCATATCCTAGTCAGCATTAAAGTCCATGCCCTGATTAGCCGCCTGACTCTTGGAAGCTTTTCAGACACCGCTTGCTGCATGGAAGCTTTTCAGAGGCCGCCTGCTGCAGGTGCTTATACTTGCAAGTGGTAACGTGACACAATTAGCCTGGAGCAATGAATCTTCTCTACGTTGAACTCCCTCCGACACATGGCCCATGCATTAGAGCTTTTCCTGCGGCACTTGTCTAATGCGTTAGCGTTAATCCTTGCATTGAAATCCTGCAATACAATGCATTAGTGCCGCTATATTTGGTAATAAAACTTCTTTTGCATGAGTTTGCTAATATTTGAATAAATCCATGCGTTTCTTCTAAAAATGAGGAGAATCTATCATAAAAAACCTTAGTTATTCCAACTTAAGAGCAAAAATAACTTGTATTTCTATAAGTTATCAACCCTGATTCTGGTTTTGGTGAAAAGGTGGAGGGTTTCCTCGATTCCCAGAATTGTTGCTCTAATGGTTACTCGACCCACCTTGGTTGTGATTCCCTCCCCAATCGAAGTTAGGGTGATTCCTCCAACCGGGATTATAAGTGTTGCTGTATGGATTGTTTTGGATAGTACACACTTGTTGCAGGTTTGATGGGCACATTTCTACCGCATGGCCTCCTCCATATTGGACGTAACTTATTGCGGCCACTTGTGCCGGCGCATTGGGTTGCGCTGATCCTTGGGAGAGGGCACCTTGATTAAGCGTCATCGATTGTAGAAGAGAGGTCACCGTGGCCATATGTGCGGCCAAAGTTGTCATTGTATCCGCAGGTACAATGGCATTATCATTTCTTTTTCTCTCAGAGCCTCTTCCTCCGTACCCATCATCTACCCAGTCATCTGTATTCCACGAGATGCGGTCAAGGATGACCTTGGCCTCTGTGTAAGTTTTATCCATAAATCCTTCTGCTGTAGAGGCATCAACAACTGTTTGCGTTGATCGATCCAAGCCATTATAAAAAGTCTCCATCAGAACATAATCGGGTATCCCAATATGCAGACAATTCTTCTAAATCGCACCCAGGCGGTGCTTAGGGTCTCATTTTCCATTTGCTCAAAGTTCAACACATCCTTTCGTCATCTTGCATTGACTGCTGGAGGGAAGAACTTCTTCATAAACCGTTCCACCAACTAGTCCCAGGACGTTATTTCGTTTGGCTCTAACGAATAAGCCCACCTCTTAGCCTCATCCCTCAAAGTGTATGGGAAGAGGTAAAATCTGATACCTTCTGGGGTTAAGCCAGGGATGGAGAAGGTACTGCACATCTCGACAAAACTGGTCAGATGGGCATGCGGGTCCTCTCCCTGTCTCTTATACACATCTAGATGTGTATAAGAGATACCTTCTGGGGTTATGCCAGGGATGGAGAAGGTACTGCACATCTCGACAAAACTGGTCAGATGGGCATGCGGGTCCTCACCTTGTAGACCTACAAACTGCCCCGTGTTTTGTATCATTTGGAGCATGACCCGCTTTATCTGGAAACCTGCGTTCTCCTCAACTATTGGACGTGAAATTCCAGGCGAGAAGTCATAGAGATTGGGCACCGCATAGTTCCTCATTGGGATATTGCGGTCAACAACAAGAAAAACGGGGTCTTGCGTTGACCAGTTTACCCTTTGATTTACTTCGGGTGCCTCATTATTATTGTTGTTTTCTGCCATATTACTCTCCTTTGCCTTGCTCTGTTCTGGTGTGCCTTTGCACGAAAAGTACGCTCGATCTCTGGGTCAGCTTCGAATTCTGGATCAGTTCCAGTACTCATAAATCATCAGCCTGTTCTTCACGTTAAACAGACAGTACAAAGAGACCTGTCTTGCAAAATACCACAAAAGTACTCAACACTAACCGTTACCAATCCCTGGCAACGGTGCCATAAACTTGATGACATGAAAATGGAATGTTATGCTGTGTTATCGCTTATGCACATTATTGGTGAAAGAATGACTCATACAAGCTCATGTCCCCGGCAACGGCGCCATAAACTTGATGACATGAAAATGGAATGTTATGCTGTGTTATCGCTTATGCACATTACTGGTGAAAGAATGACTCATACAAGCTCATGTCCCCGATAATGGCGCCATAAACTTGATACCGCTAATTTTTATCTTTAAGTCTTTTATCTTTAAGCATGTGGACAAATATGAATATGAATGAATGAGCAAGTATATGCGTTAAATATACTTTATGTAATACTACTTCTAAATATATGCGTTGTTAATTAAATGCTTGTAGTATGCGATAGAGTAATGCGTGTCACAAGTTTCCTTGTGCTGAAACCAAGTATAATTTCAAGATTAAGGATGAATGGAAAATGGATTATGGATAAACGGAAATAGACAGAGAGATGACAATGGTGATGATCATAACATTTAATACTAAGATTAAGCGTTCGATACATGGTGTGAATGAAAGATTAGAGAAGATGAGTACAGATGATGAAATAGAGATTAGAAATAAATACAGAAAGAGTGTCAACATCTTGACACAGATCCTGAATGGAGATTATGCTTGCCGGCGTGTGGAAGTAATGGAGAGGAAAGCTTCCTTCTCAGGCTTACTTTACCGGTAGAAGTGACCTTCGCATAGAGATTCAACTATAGGGATTGAAAGGATTCTTTGCTCGGAGACTCACCTCTCGACCTTGTCTCGTGGTTCTTTTCGGATCTACTTTGGACAGTCGCTTCAGACCAATCTCTCTCTCAGAATCAGTATATGCACGTCTCTATGTATTCATGTATGTTTTTCCAGTGAATTTGCAGAAGCTATTTATAGGCGAAGCTTGGCTCTTTGACTTTGTGGTCTCCACTGTATTGTTATGGTAGTTCTTGAAATGGCAAAGTGAATATTCCTTCTGTTACGCAATCAACCCGTCAGAAATGCACAACTGAAAGCTGTACACTTGTCAGAATCCTCCGCAATTGCGTTGCTCTTTACACCTTTGATCCATCGCCGCATGCGATGTTGTTTTTGATTACCGCGTGCGGTTGAAATTGCGTTGATCGCCAAGCTCTTGATCGATTATCACATGCGCCATCATTGTGTTGATCATTTCTCTGTTCTCGATTGATGGGCACAATGCGACGTTGTTGCGTTGTTTATTTTATCTTTAAGCCGTGAACGCATGCGGTGACTGATTTCCTACAAAACGGAAATTGAAACACTCTATTCTACCGTCACAATGGTGTTAGTGGGTGTATTGATGACATTTTATAATTTTCGCATTTCTTAGCCAATTTCTATACTATCGACGCAACTTTTCTTTCTTTAGCCGCAATATCTAAATAAAACAGTATAAATAACTTGTATTTCTACAAGTTATCACTCTATAAGAGGAAACATGGTGCTGATGGGAAGGTGCAAACCTTCAAGGCTAGACTGGTGGCAAAGGGTTCTACCCAGGTAGAGGGAGTTGACTATGAGGAGACTTTCTCGCCTGTTGCCATGTTGAAGTCTATCCGCATCCTCCTATCCGTTGGCTCATATTATGACTATGAGATATGGAAAATGGATGTCAAGACTATCTTTCTGAATGACAATCTTGAGAAGACCATTTATATGGTGTAACCCGAGGGATTCATAGCCCAAGGTCAATAGCAAAAGGTTTGCAAGCTGAATCGGTCCATTTATGGATTAAAACAGGCATCTCGATCTTGGAACATAAGGTTTGATACTATGATAAAATCTTATGGCTTTGACCAAAACGTTGATGAGCATTGTGTCTACAAGAAAATCATCAACAAGTCAGTAATTTTCTTAGTGTTATATGTAGATGATATCCTACTCATTGGGAATGACATAGGTTTACTGACTTCAGTTAAGAACTGGCTAGCGACTCAATTCCAAATGAAAGAGTTGGGAGAGGCCCAGTTTATTCTTGGGATTCAGATCTTTCAGGATCTCTAGAACAAAATGCTCGCACTGTCTTAAGCATCGTACATTGACAAGATGTTGATCAAGTACTTGATGCAGAACTCCAAGAGGGGCCTACTACCTTTTCAGCACAGAGTTACATTGTCTAAGGAACAATCATCTAAGACACCTAAAGAGGTTGAAGAAATGAGATGGGTCCCATATGCATCTGCCGTAGGCAGTTTGATGTACACAATATTATGTACTAGACCTGACATTTGCTACGCTGTGGGGATAGTCAGCAGATATCAGTCTAATCCAAGATAAGGTCACTGGACAGCCATCAAGAACATCCTCAAGTATCTTCAAAGAACGAGGGACTACATGCTTGTGTATAGTTCTAAGGATTTTATCCTTACAGGATACATGAACTCTGATTTCCAAACTGATAAGGATTCTTGCAAATCCACTTCAGGATCAGTATTCACTCTTAATGGAGGGGCTGTAGTATGGCGAAGCACCAAGCAGGGGTGCATCGCTAACTCCACTATAGAGGCCGAGTATATAGCAGCTTGTGAAGCTGCTAAGGAGGCCGTTTGGCTCAGGAAATTCCTGACTAATTTGGAAGTTGTTCTAGACATGTCTAGGCTCATCATTCTTTATTGTGATAATAGTGGTGTTGTGGCGAATTTCCATGAGCCTCGGAGTCACAAACGCGACAAGCACATAGAGTGAAAATACCATCTCATCCGAGAAATTGTTCATCGATGGGACGTGATTGTCACGAAGATAGCTTCAAAGCACAACGTTGCTGATCCGTTTATGAAGGCCCTCAGCTACAGTGTTCGAGGGTCACCTGCATAGTATGGGTCTACGGGAAAGACCATGGTTGGACTAGGGCAAGTGAGAGATCTTGTACTGGACATTTGTGCCCTAGATTAAAGTTTTGTGTACTTGTATTTACTTATCTTGTACACCCCACTAGCTTTAGAACAAGTTAGAGATTGTTGGGGTTGATGCCCTAAATCTCGTAAAATCCTGTAGTCTGTAAACATTTGTATGAACAGAAATTTTATGTGATATATAATATATGATATTTTTCACTCCAATCAATGAAATATGAAATATTTTAGTTGCATTAACCACAAACCAATAAACTAAGATCCCTGGTTATTGTTGTGACTTAAATATGTATGTAGAGACATACAAGTAGATCGTGCTTTAAGTGATAACCTAAATGGTCTGTAATATATGGATAAAGGAGGGACACCTTATCTTGGTGACACTATGAGTCTAGCTTGCTTTATAGATGTTACAAATGTTGTAAAGTGCTACAAATAATCTGATCTTGATCATTCGTGTATTAGACATGCGAGCCGGGATGCTCTATAAAAAAGAGTTTGTATAAGACCGAACCACAAATTGTTTATTCTCGTTATATAATGTCGTTCAAGATAGAAACTTTCATTTCACTAGGATAACATCAGGTAACATGCCCTTAATCCTGAATGAGTTGGAAACTCCTGCCTATGAGGATGGTCCTTTGATTTGCATGGGTGCGAGTAGTCAGATCACCAACTCAAACCTACCACTTTGAGGATTCGTCTGATTGGGGAGCTGGGAATTCAACTACACAAGATGGAATTCACTCTTTCCCTGAAGCAGGGGTAAGTAGATAAATTGCTCCCTTAAGGGCTTATTCTGGGTCTTGAACAATGTGGCGCCACACCCTCTCCTGGCCCGAGAGGGGTTTAATCATAGTAGAACTATGATCTATTGTTCATTAGAGGGATCAGTGGTGCTTAAAGAGTTAGATGTAACTACAAGGGCAAAACGGTAATTTGGCCTAGCTGTACTTATGAGCAATTTGTGAAGGGTCATCGTACTGTTGATTGGTTATATCCAATGGACACAAAAATATATATGTAATGAGAAGAGTGCAGCTGTCGGTTTTTAATGGAGTGCCCGACAGTAATGGATGGTGGATAATGTAATTAAAAAGTTTAATTAATTATTCATATACCATTGGAGCTTCAAGCTACAGGTCCATATGGTCCCTTGGTAGCTCAAAAGAATTAAGCTGAGAATTAGTTTTTGGGTTAATTTGAATTGTTCAAATTAATAAGAGGAAATTTAATTATATATGATATAATTAAATTGATTCAATTATATATGATATAATCGATATAATTTATTTGATACATTATAGTTTGAATGGAGGAATAAATATTTGAATATGATTCAAATATATTTTCTATGAATGAGATTCATAGTTGTTAAATTTAATATAAATATGATTTATATTAAAGTCCATAAAGTAGAGAAAACTGACTATAGTTTATATTGTATATGATGCAATACTAAAACTATAGGTTATAAATATAATATGATAATTTAGTTATCATATTAATATTTATTATTATTATTATTTTATTAATATATTAATAAGGGAAGGGAGTTACAACTCCCTTCCCCATTTTTCTCTCCACCCACTACATGGTGGGATGTTTTTTATGGCTTTAGAGGAATTTAAGGGTTTCAGAGAAAAACTGAGAAATACATCTTCTTCTTCCTCTGAAACACACAGAAGGTTTCTGTGATTCTTCTTCCTACACCATTCCTCAAATATTCTTCCCTCTACCCAAAAATCAATAGAGTCCACCACTCCTATAATTCTCACCCTGAGAATACTGAGGAAACCAAGTGGTTGTGTCCTCATTTGGTGTTCGTGATTGTTCGAGTTTGAGGTTCGAGATTGATCGAGGGACTATCCAAGAAGAAGGGTTTTCTTCAAAGGTTAGTTTCTGTAAACCCTACTTTTTCCTTTATGAAAAGCATGTTTGTAATCTTATTGCATAATCTTTATGTTTATGTAAAATTTGTTTTCTGAAAATCAAATTGGGATTTGGGAATCGATTCGCTTCCGTTGCGGTCCCATTCACAGGGGTTCCTTCAACATCATTGTTTTCCTTACTTCATTAACTTTAAGACTTTTTATTATGATTGGTTCTGGGTGATCGGGTGAAAAATTTCCTTCAGGTTTTGTTGATGGATTTCTGGGTTTTTTTTATATTCTTGGGATCCCGTTAAATCTTTACCATGGTTCGTTGGAAGTTTTCATCTTCTTTATCCGTGGTTGTTTTTTTTTTTTTTAGGATATTGAGGAGCAGTCTTCGGTAACATGATCAATGCATCCACATGAGTATCAAAATTCTGAGAGTCTTTTGTAAACTCTCAATCTCTTTTCCTTTACTAGACCATAAGGAGCACAAGTGATGGCTTGAGATAGTAAGTCCTAGTTGGACGCATACTTGAAGCTTTAAAGGTAAAATCTTGGCTAAGTGTTCAAAACTATGCTTTGAACATAGGAAAGCTTATAGGAGAAGGACATGCGTTAGACTAGAAGGAAAGGAGGAGTAAAATTGGCTAAGTGTTGGAAGTGAGGGTTGAACGCATAGGCCAATGGTGAAGTTGGAAGTTGGGAATTTGACTAAGTTTAGTAGGAAAGGAGTAGGACTCAACCTTTGAAGCATGATTGGATAAGTTCTACTCATCTCTCTTAGATTGAATGCATACTAAGTTACAGAAACAGATTTGGATGCATAGTCCATGGAAAAGTTGAAAGATTAACTAAGTATTAAGTATGTAAGAAGTAAAGACTCGACCTTGGTTGGAAGTATGGATGAGTTCAATCCATCACCTCAAGATTGGTAGCATAGTTGGAAGTTCAAACCTGTAGCGTAGTTGAGGAAGTTCAACTTGTAGCATAGTTGAGGAAGTTGAGCTCAAACCTTGTAGACAAAGAAAATACTTAGAAAATACTTATCAAGGAAACTTATGATACTTTTTGGAAGCATTGGACACAAGTTTGGTCAAAGAAAAGACCAGTTGGGCGCCTGGTTGGTCAATCTGAATGCTTAGGGTTGAGTGGACACCTAGGTCACTATATTGACCATATGGTTGGATCTCTTTAGAAGCATGATCTTAAAAAATTGGTCTTGAGCATGTAAATGAAGTAAGGATGCGTTGAGCATCCATTTGAATGCAAAGTAAGTGTGTATTGGATGCATAGTTGAAATTTGTTTAAGTGCTGGACAACACATAAGTAGGTTCAACTCACCAAAGTGGGTAAGTCCATAGAAGGATCATATTGGACGCATGGAAGGGTATTTTATCTCCAAGAAGATTATTTGCACACTATCTGGACACATGAGGAGCACAAACAAAGCATAAAACGGTTACTTTGAAAAGAGTTGCACCAAATAACCTAGGAAACACTAGGCTATGAGAATAAGGAATTAGGCTATGAAAACAAGTGAAGAAACTATGCCATGAGAAGGAGAAAAAAACCAAGGAAGAAGGAAATAAGGGGAAGTTGGACACATAACATGGAAACCATGCGTCCAATATAGACAAAATGAGAAGACAAATTGGTAGCATGAAGGGAACATACACCAACATAGGTACCATGCATTGAGATTGGAGGTTACTTGGGGAGCAAGGCCAAAATTGACAACTATGAGGAGTTTGTGGTGAACTAAGACGAAGTATTGACTAAGTCTAAGTAGGAGGTGTCCACATACGAAACAAGGAAGAGTCATGCAAAGAGCTGGTGCTGACAACTCAAAGGGGAGTGTTGTGCTGGGTTATTCATGCTGAAGACACGTAGACATGCATCAAATAGGAGGTGTTACACAAAGGGATGAGGTGAGGAGCCTATAAATACCAAGAGGGATAGCCCATTTTCCTGATAATTTCGTGAACTCTTGGAATAAACTCGAGAGAGAGGTGTGAGATGAAGAACTTAGGAAGTTGGGGTGAGAAAGAGGAGGACAATCGTCGTCGACATGCTAGGTGCCCAATTGAAGTCTAGGATGCGTCCAAGAGGCTGAGTGTGAGCTGAGGAGTTCATCTAGGCATCCAACTTGAAGGGCTAGGCATCCAACTGAGCTAGGAAAACTTGTTACACGCCCAATTGAGCATACTAGGTGCTCAACAAGTTTGAAAAAGGTCATCTCGGTGCCCACCGCTGTCTTAGGTTGTTCAAGGCCTAGTTTTACATTCATTGGACTTGGTAAGCCAAATTTAGGGCCAAGAAGGTATTCTAAAGTTATTTTAGCTCTGAACACAGGATTTTAAGCTAAATTTCGTCTGATTCAGGATCGGGATTTAAGAGGAACCTAGGAAGCTGAGAGACTAGGAAATTCTTACTGGTGAACAATGGGTAACAAAGTTTTATAAATGCTGTATTTAATATGATGCATATGTTTTATGAATGCTTTACCTAAGATGTTTGTAATGTCTAGCTAAAGCATAATTTATGTTGAATGCATAACTTATCAAGCATAAAGCAAAGTTTCCAAAGATGTTAAAGCACAAGTTTCCTCTTTAATAAGCTATAAACTTCAACGATTCTTAAGTATGTTAAAGCATGAATTTTCTTATAAAGGAAAGTTGAATATGCTATGTTTTCATATGATGTTTCAAGTACAATTTCAGTAATGAAAAGCATTCCTAATGTATTCGTGAAGCTTTATACTATGTTACTTATCTCTTATGCCAAGTTTTCTAAGGAATGCTAAATGAGTTTAAGAACAACATATGTTTTATTCAAAGCATGTTTTAGTACCTTAGCTATGAATTCTCAATACTGAAGAAGATGAAGTTATCTGGGAACCTGATACTGAAGGAGATGAAGGTATCCGGGGATTACAATATGCTTATTTTTATGAAGGTCTTTGGACTCACTTTAGCATACATGCACGTATGAATATTATTGACACTGATGGTGATATAATCAATCCACCACAAGTAAGGCTATTGATGTTGAGAGTATGAGCAAAAGGGCTCTACCTCAACTAAGGCACAAGGGTACAAAGTTAAGTATGAATTCTTTACGTGATTTACAAAAGATATGGTATGTTTTCAGGTTTTTCAATGCCTCTATGAAATGTTCGAATGTTTTAAAGTTTACAAGTCTAAGCAAAGCATGCTACAACCCCAAATCCATGAAAACATTTCCATTAATTAGTTACTTTCTAGTTTCTTTAGTATAATTATGTTTATGAACGTTTATTTTAAAAGTAGTCACTCACTAGGCTTCCTAGCTCACGTTTCCAAATATTTTATTGTTCGCTCCCTCCCTCCCAAGGTAGCAAAAAGAGTCGAGTTCCGGGTTGCCGCTAGATATGAAGGTCTGCCACACCACATTATAGGATTAATCCCCTTTATACAAGTTTCAACTTTAAGAGTTCGGGAAGTTGAAGTCGGGATAGTATTCATAAGATAAAGTATATGGATCATTTAGTTGTATACATTTGAAAATATGTTGTAATAAATAAATTATTTTTAGACAATTGTCTATTTGGTTTTAAGAGTGGTTAGGCAAGAAAGGTCAAGACCGGCAATAAGTATCACAAAAGGGTGGTATTTGTTATCCTCATACCTCATTCCAGGTGAAAGAGGTAAGCTCGGGAGGGGGTGTGACATCTTTCATATTTGATGGCCATCTAACTTCACCTTGTTATGAAATTGAACTTTGATGCCCTTGCGCAAAGGTTTGGAAATGTCGATCGTAACACACTCACTGTCTCTCTCTATCAAAATTCATCTTGATCACAATCTACATCAACAAATCTCCTATCATATTTCAAATTATTCTCGCCATTTCTCTATTTTGGAATCCCAATGGTGCATCTATTAATCTTATCTAGAAAGCACGTTTCTTTAAACCCATTTCTGATGGTTTCAAGTCAATTTGAAGTTCTTTCATAATTAGTAGTTGTTTGTCAACTAGCCATGGGCCATTCTTTATCTCGTCATCTGCAAAACTTGAACAAAAAGAGATTTTTTTCCAAGATTTTCAATTTTTGCACCATTATTTAACCTCCAAGCTTTCAAGAACGCATTCCGTATTGCATTTACTGAGATTAATCTATTGGACGAAAGTTTTCCCATGAGGCAATGATCAAGTAGACCATTAACCTTGGTGGCAATTCCAGGATCCAAAGTTATTTTCCTTTCTTCTTCACTTGATAAATTCATTCTCTCCATCTCTGAAGAAGTATCCTCCATGGTTATCTTCAAGCTCAAACAAGACCGCTTCCGCACAGAGGGAACCGAAAGGAGCCTCACTTTTTCGAGGATCTTGGAAGGATCAAGATTGACCTTGTTTATCTTGTTTGTAAAAAAGAGGAATAAATTTGTTGCCGGCCTGTCTTATTTGTAAAATAGAAGAAGAAAACGTGGATCATGTCCTTTTTTCCTGCAAGATAGCAAAATCAATTTGGCCACTTGTTATTGAAAATAACATTTTAATGGAAAATTTTAACAATAGCTTTGTAGATAGATGGATAGCTATTGATTTTTATGTTCCAAAAGCTTCTCTGCAAATTATTGCTATTTTTTGCTGGGCATTATGGAATGACAGAAAAAACTCCAATAAAGGAAAGGAAGTAGTTCCTTACAATATTAAAGCCTGATACTAAAATATCATGAAGAATTTGTGACAACAAATTGGAAAAGATAACCTAGGGGTCAATAGAAAATTTCACATTCACCTTCTATATTCAATCGTTGGCATCCCCTTATTTAAATTTTGTTAAACTCAATGTAGACTCCTCTTGGTGTACTTATCCTTTTTATGAGGGAATAGGAATGTATTGGGTTTTATAAGACTCGTAGTTTGTAAACAATAAACTTATTCTGTAAACCAATATAGTTGTTATTGAAGTTTGATTCAATAAAGTTGTTATTAAATATATGAATTGCTCATTTCATTTTAGAAATAATCCAATAAAGGAATGTATTGGGTTTTATAAGACTCATAGTTCGTAAACAATAAACTTATTCTGTAAACCAATATAGTTGTTATTGAAATTTGATTCAATAAAGTTGTTATTAAATATATGAATTGCTCATTTCGTTTTAGAAATAAATCCAATAAACTAAAAGATACATGACTATTACATGAGTACTTGAACTTTATGTGGAGACATAAGAGTGGATCAGGTTCAAGTAAATAGTCAAAATGATCTATGTATACGAACAAGGTTGGATGCCTTATTCTGGTAACACTATCAGATGTGGCTCACTATGTAGTTGTTACAATTTGTTGTAAAATGCTTACAAACAAAGTGATCCTGATTCGTTCATGTGGTGACATGAGGAGTGGGGACGTCATATGCAATGAGTTTGCATAAGATCGGACCAAGAAATAAGTCACTCTTACTTTATAACATTATTTACTATTTAAGACTGACTATTTTAAAGTGATGACCTAAATAACTTAAACTTAATCCTGAGTTAACTATGAACTATTATTTATTTGGGATTATCTTTAAATTTGCATAGGTGAGAGTTGACTTAATAAACCTCCCATTTGAGGGGTAAGACCAGGTAAATAGCTAGGGACATAGGGTACAAGATGGAATTCACTCCTATCCGCTTTCAGGGATAGTAGAGAGGTTGTTCCCTTAAGTGCTGATTTCGAGTCTTGAACAAGGGATCCCACCCTCTTATTGGCCAGAAAGAGACTCAGTTTGATGATTGGATCTCAAACCAATTGTTCATTAGAGGATAAGGTAATCTCGAGGGTAAAATAGCTATTGACCCAGCCGTTATTATGAATAACTTGCGATGGGTTAACTTACTAATTATGGTTATATCGAGTGGACACAATATATGTGTCCAGTGAGAGGAGTGCAACTATTGGGCTTTAGTGGAATGACCCAATAGTTAACGAATGCAGATTAATTCGGTTTAAAGAGTTTAGGCAATTAATCTCAAATCGTTGGAGCCCATGATCTGTAGGTTCATTATGTCCCTACTAGCTCACAAACGGAATAAGCCTAAGAATAGCGCGAGTTAATTTGAAACATTCAAATTCAAATTAAGGGAATTAGATATGCGATATGATTACACATTTAATTATAGAATTAAATGAAATTAGAGAATTGATTAATATTTAAATATGATTTAAATATTAATTTCATGGTAGTGATATTGGTGTTTAATTAATTTAATATATGATATTAAATTAATAAAATTAATAAAATTATTTAATTAATTATTAATTATTAATTTTATTAGAAAATTAATTATTGAATTGATTTTTGTAAAATTAATAAAAGTTCGGTTTTAATTAAAGAATTAAAACTGAAAATTAGTTTTATTTTGAAAATAGTTTTCAAAATTAAAGGAAAAAAATGGAATTTGAAAAATCATAAAAGTGGGATTTTTCCACTTTGGGTTTAAACACCTTATTCATATATCCACTTAATCCCGCCCAAATTTTTAAAGTAAGATGTGTGGATTTAGTGTGCAATCTGATTGCATGTGTTCTTGGTACAAAACTGAAGCTCTAATGTAGGAAAAAGGGCATGCAAACTATTGTTTTCCCCCTTGAGATTTGAGGTTGAAGAAAGGTTCTTCAGCTAAGTGAAAAACCAGTCACGTTCTCCTTCATTTCCTCCTTAATTCAGCTTGTTTTGAGTCCTACAACTTAATCTAAAGCTCTTAGAGGATAGTAGGGAAGTCTCTGGCAGTCACAACTAGTAGAAGAGAAGATTGCAGCTAATTTTGAAGTTTCAAGAAGATCTTCATAGGTATTTCTGAAACCCTCTTTTTATTTGATGAACATGCTTAGTTTGAAGCTAAAATTGATGAATTAGAGTGCTTAATGATTTTGTTTTCTTCCGTTGCATGCTTGTGGAAACTAACAGAATGGTTAATTGAGATTAATGGGGAAATCTTCTTGCTACAACTACTTCCTATTCCCAAATCGATTATGAGGCCCCTCTTGCTGAAGTACTTGCTATTAGGAATGGAATTAAATGGGAATTATCCATGAAATTTTGTCGAATCAATGTAGAATAAGGAATGGAATTAAAGGAACCTGCACCTGTAGCACCACCCAGGCTATCAAGGGGCTACCACCAGGGTCAGATGTGGCCAGAGTATACCGAGGAGTCCAGAGTAACCTGAGCCTGTGGTGTGTATCTATGCTTAGCCTTGAGGCAGCTCTACGTATATGTATGACCTTGTGATTTGGTTTACACAGCAGGGGACCTTCTTTGTCTAGAGTAACCCGCCGTTGTAAATGAGTATTTGGGTACATAGTTGGTATGGTTTTCTAATAACGCTTGAATGTTTTATAATATGCTTATGAGAGTTAATCATGCCACTGTTTTACTATCACGTGTTTGAAATGTTATTGAATCTTTTATACTTTGTCGATGTTTTATTGAATGATTTATTAACTTTATTGATGATTTAGAAAGTGATAACTTATGTTTATATTAAATTATCACTCACTGGGCATTACTTGTGCTTTCGATGTTTTATGTTTTCCCACCCTAGGTAGCGTTAAAGTTCCGGAAACGAGCTGAGTTGTTTACTACCACAAGACAAGAGTCTCCTGCTACATTGTAGGCCATGCACTGTTATAAATAGATTGCATATCACGAACCTTACGTGTCATGGTTTTGGGAGTATGGGACAAGAGGAGTTGTTTGGTTATGTAATGTTTAAAAGTGTTTTTGTTGTATCTAAACTTTGTTCATGGTTTGTATATAATAGAAGATGGAAAGCTTATGAAACTTATTTGTGGATATCTCAATATGGTATATGTTGAATGGAAATTAAATGTATTAAAGGATTATTGTATAAATGTTCAAGTTTAAGCACAGGTTGAGTTCGTTAGTTGGATGCTAAATGTCATTAGGGGAGGTGATGTGTAGCATCTTCACACCTCTTCCCAGATTAGGTGGGTAATCTGGGAGGGGGGTGTGATAACTTGGTATCAAAGCATGGTTTTAGGAGACCTGAGGGTTATGTGTTAGAGAGTCAGCATGTCTTACGCTTGTATGTAGCAGGATATTCATGAATTTTACTAAATATGATGTCATATATTGTAATTTAGGGATTATGACTTGTTGTGGCAGGATGAAGCAACAGCCAGTTGACGGAACTAGTAAAGCTCCTGGTGGTGCAATAAGTGGAACTGAGGAATCAGAATCTGGAACTAATCAGCCCCAGGCAGAGATGAATCTTGGGGAACAGATGATGGTTAGGATTGCTCAGGAACTTACAGCTAGTGTGAGGGTCGTGCAAGATAATCCTGAGAAGAACTATGGGATAGAACGTTTGAAGGCCTTGGGTGCCATAACATTTTCAGGGACAGCTGATCCTGCAGATGCTGAGAAATGGATGGAAATGTTAGAAAAATGCTTTGGTGTGATGAGATGCCCAGATGATAGAAAGGTAGGACTTGCCACCTTCTTTCTTCAAGAAGCAGAAAATGATTGGTGGCGTATGACTCAATTACGCCACGGAGATTGACAGATCAACTGGAAGGAATTTAGAAGATTCTTCTATGACAAGTTCTATCTAAGGTCATTCTGTGGTATGAAATGGAATGAATTTTTTAAGTTATTACAGGGAATGATGTTAGAGGTAGAATATGAGAAAAAATATATAGAACCGTCCAAATGTGTTATTTCAGTAATTGAAGATGAGAAGGACAGATGCCAAAGATTTGAAGATGGCTTGAAAGAAGATCTTCGTACACCTGTTACTGCAAGTGCTGAGTGGAATGACTTTGCTCAATTAGTTGAAATAGTAATGAGAGTTGAGAGGAGTATCTCTGAGAAAAGGATAGAACGAGAAGCTGCAAGGAATGCTCATGCAGCTCCTCCTCGGGCCAACAATGTGACAGGTTCAGTAGAAGGCTTACTCAGGTGTTTCAAACAAGGGAAGCTTTAAACCAAAATATAGTGGTTCTTTCAGTTTTAAGTCGGGCAAAGGAGGAGGATTCTGGTCTATTAGTAGTTCAAAACGACCATTTGAGTCCGCAGTAGATTCACAAGTGAGACCAACCAGTGGTGCTTCTACAGGTGTTGAGAGGAGACTTATTGTGCAGAATGTGGTAGAGGTCACTGGGTCTATGCTTTGGAAAGAATGATGTATGCTTCAGCTATGGACAACCTGGACATTTTTGCAGAAATTGCCATAAATTGTCACGAGGAGACCTATTTGTGCAGAATGTGGCAGAGGTCACTAGGGTTCATGCTTTGGAAAGAATGATGTATGCTTCAACTGTGGACAACCTAGACATTTATGCAGAAATTGTCTTAAATTGTCGCGAGAGGGCAATACTAATCAAAGAACCACTTCTCATACAGTTGATTAGCCAACTATACCAATAACTTCTAAAGGCGAGGGTTCAAGCGGTGCTAAGTAAAAGGAACCAATGGGTCACCCCCTGCTCAAGGGAGAATTTTTGTAATGACCCAATAGGAAGTTGATGAAACACCCGATGTCGTGACTGGTACGTTAATTATTTTTGATAAACCTACACATGTATTGATTGACCCTGGTGCTACGTATTCTTTTGTGTCATATGTGTTTGTTGTGGGTGTTAATAAAAAGTTGGAATGTTTTCCAGAAGAGTTGTTAATTAGTACGCCATTGGGTGAAACATTTGTGGCTAGAGACGTATATAAAGAATGTACAATACGTGTTAATGGAAGTGAATTGTCTGCTGGCCTAATACCCCTAGATATCCAAGAATTTGATATAATTCGAGGGATAAATTTCTTGTCAAAATATCATGTCTCTTTATATTGTCATCAAAAGAAGGTAGTGTTTAAACAACCAGGAAAAGTCGAAGTGAATTTTAAAGGTGACAGATGGATCCTACCTGCATGTATGATCTCTATATTGAAAGCAGGTTAGATGTTAAAAAAGGGTTATACTGCTTATCTGGCTCATATGATAGATAAACAGGTTGATAAGAAGTTGAGATTAGAAGATATATCAGTGGTGCAAGAATTCCCAGATGTTTTTCTAGATGATCTGTCAAGATTACCACCTGATAGAGAGATAGAGTTTGCCATGGATGTAGTACATGGAACAACTCCGATCTCCCAAGCACCATATAGAATGGCACCGACAGAATTAAAATAGTTGAAAAATCAACTACAAGAACTGGAGGATAAAGGTTACATTAGACCCAGTGTTTCTCCATGGGATGCTCCAGTATTATTCATGAAGAAGAAGGATGATACACTCAGATTATGTATTGATTATCGACAGTTAAATAAGGTAACGATACGTAGTAAGTATCCTTTGTCATGGATTGATGATTTATTTGACCAGCTAAAGGATGCCTCGGTGTTTTTCAAGATTGATTTACGGTCGGGATACCATCAATTGAAAATTAAGGAATAAGATATTCTAAATACCGTGTTCAGGATAGGGTATGGGCATTATGAGTTTTTATTAATGTCGTTTGGATTGACTAATGCACCTGCAACATTCATGGATTTGATGAACATGATATTTCATCCTTACCTTGATCAATTTGTAATTTTGTTTATTGAGGATATACTAATCTATTCTAAGAGTAAAGAAGAACATGCTGAGCCTTTGAGAACAGTGTTGTAGACATCGCAAGATAGGAAATTGTATGCAAAGTTCAGCAAATGCGAGTTTTGGCTCGAGCAAGTGATGTTCCTTCGACATGTGATTTCAACCAGAGGTGTTTCAGTGGATCCACAGAAAATAGTTATAGTACTTAAGTGGGAGCAGCTCAAAACAGTGACTGAGGTACGTAGCTTTCTGGGTTTAGCTGGTTATTATCGCCGTTTTGTTGAGGGATTCTCAAAGTTGGCACTTCTATTAACAACTCTAACCAAGAAAAATGTTAAATTTGTGTGGATGGAGGATTGTGAACGAAGTTTTCAGGAATTAAAAAGAAGATTGGTTTCAGCACCTATTTTAACACTTCCAACACCTGGTGTTGAGTACGAAATTTACTGTAATGCTTCTCGCCAAGGCTTAAGGTGTGTTCTTATCCAAAAGGGTAAAGTGATAGCTTATGCTTCCAAGCAGTTGAAACAACACGAGTGTAATTACCCAACACATGATCTAGAGTTAGCAGCAGTAGTGTTGGCGCCAAAGATTTGGCGACATTATTTGTACGGGGAAAAATGTTGCATACCTACAGATCATAAAATCTTGAATTATGTCTTTGATCAGAAGAAGTTAAATATGAGGCAAAGAAGGTGGCTAGAGCTGATCAAAGATTATGATTGTACCATTGATTATCATCCAGACAAGGCTAATGTGGTAGCTGATGCATTGAGTAGGAAGGCACTATACGCAAAGGCTTCATTGAATGCTATTAGTTCATCTATTTTATGAGAACTAAAGGGTTGTGATGCAGTGTTAGCAGCAAATAACCAAGGAGGTTTAATTGCACAAATTCAGGTAAGGCCTACCCTAATTGACAAGATTATTAAGACACAGAAAAATGATAAAATGTTGAAGTAGATACGAAAAACAATGGAGCAAGGTCATCAGATAGACTATGATGTAAGGAACGATGGAGCTATAATAAGATATAACAATGTATGTGTTTCTAATAGGGTGGGCATAAAGCAAGAGATTTTAGAGGAAGCCCATAGCTCAGCCTATACAATGCATCCAAGTAGCAATAAAATGTATCAGACTTTGAAACAATTCTACTAGTGGCTAGGGATGAAACAGGATATAGTTAAATATGTATTGAAATGCATGATTTGCAAGCAGGTTAAACCTATCAGACAGAAAACAACTAGACTCCTAAACCCACTCCCTGTGCTAGAATGGAAGTGGGAGCATGTTACCATGGACTTCTTATTTGGACTTCCTCACACTCAGAATGGTCATGATGGCATCTGGGTGATAATTGACAGGTTGACTAAGACAGTGAGATTTTTACCAGTTAAAGCCACTTATTCTTTGGATAAGTTGGCTAAGATGCATGTAGCAGAGGTTGTTAGACGCTATGGAGCACCAGTATCGATTGTCTCTGACCGAGATTCGAGATTCATGTCGATGTTTTGCCAAGCTTGCAACAGGCCCTTGGTACTAAACTTAAATTTAGCACAGCCTTCCATCCCAAAACAGATGGGCAGTCAGAACGAACTATACAGGCTTTGGAAGACATGCTTCGAGCCCGTGTGTTGCAGTTTAAAGGCAACTGGGATTCTCACTCTTCCACTAATAGAGTTTGCATATAATAACCGTCATCATTCCAGTATTGAAATGGCTCCATATGAAGCTTTGTATGGGAGAAAATGTAGAACCTCAGTATGTTGGGAGGAAGTGGGTGAGAGGAAGTTGCTCGGTCCAGAATTGGGGCAAATCACTATTGGTACTATTAAGATCATTAGGGAGAAACTTAAGACAACTCAGGATCGCCAGAAAAGTTATACTGACAAATGCCGTCGACATTTGGAATTCAAAGTGGGAGATAGAGTTTTCCTGAAGCTTTCTCTTTGGAAAGGAGTGCTACGCTTTGGTAGGAAAGGAAAACTGAGTTCGAGGTATATAGAACCATATGAAATCCTGGAATGCATAGGACCGTCAGCCTACCGTTTGGCATTGCCATGGAGCTTTCCATGATACATGATGTCTTCCATGTGTCGATGTTGCGTAAATATATTTCGGACCCGTCTCATGTTCTAGAATCACAACCACTGCAACTTAAAGGAAATCTGTCCTATGAGGAAGAACCTGTACAAATCTTAGATAGAAAGGAGTAGGTATTGAGGAAAAAGACGATTCCATTAGTCAAAGTGTTGTGGAGAAACCATGCAGTGGAAGAAGCAACCTGGGAAAGCGAACAACAAATGAGAGCCAAATATCCTCAGTTTTTCTCCTGATGACTTTCCGTTGAATTTCGAGGACGAAATTCACAAAAGGGGACACTGACTTAGAAGCCTTGTTGCTTTTCCTCTTGTTTATGCTTAGCATTAACCTAAATAAGTGAGCTTAGTATGTATCTAAATGAAATACTTGGATTGTATGACCTAAGAAAGTTTTGATGCTAAGTGTTGAAATTAAAGTTGCAAATTACTTAACAAATGCAAGTTCTTTTGGAAATGTATTAATACATGTTGGAGCAATTTTTCATGATTGGACACTTGTGTAGTGAACATGATTGGTGATTGGCTAAGCATTACAACGAAAGAAAGAATAAATTTTGTAGGAAATGCAAGTTGGCCGAGAGGGGTGTTGAAGTTGTTTGGTTTGGAAAATCATTTTTGGATAAATTTCCTTAAATCTAAAATTAATTTAACTTGATAATTCAATTAGGGATGCAAAGGATAAGGAAAATAACTAAAAAGCCACGTAGTAGGTTAAGCAAGCAGCTGGGTGGAGGACTTTGATTGGAGGAAAAAGTGTGCAGCTTCGGCTAGAAACTTAGGGTCTGAAGAAGGCGATGGTTCTCCAAAATCACCTGTGAAAAATCTTTCATTTTTAAACCAAATTAAAGCTTATTGAGTTAAGAGTCTAAGTTGGGGCTGCTCAAGTGATTTGGAGTCGAAAAACTGGAGAAATTGTGAAGATAGTGATGGTTGTCCGGAAAACAAAATCCTACAACAAAATAAAAACATTCAAATGTCATAAACTTCCAGAAACAAACAAAAAAACTCCAAGCTCAACTCCAAAACGAGTATCACGAAACTCAACCCACCCCCCACAACGTATTCAAACTTCATAAACATCCATAAATACATAAGAACTCCATGTTCAATGGCAAAATGAGTATAACCAAACTCTACCCACCCCCCACGACATTCTCGACACTCATAAACATAAAAAACACACAAAAACCTATAATTTCAACTCTAAAACGATTATAACCGAACTCTACCCACCCCCACAACATTCAAAATTCTTAAACATCAACGAACACATTAAAAACTTAAACTTTCCTCCCAAAACAATCTATACCAAACTCGACGCACCCCACACAACATGTTCAAACTTCATAAACATCCATAAATACACAAAAACTCCAAGTTCAATGGTAAAACGAGCAAAACGAGCATAACCAAACTCTACCCACTTCCACGACATTCTCATGGCTCATAAACATCCAAAAACACACAAAAACCTACAAGTTCAACTCCAAAATAATTATAAACGGACTCTACCCACCCTTACAACATTCAAACTTTATAAACATCAACGAACACACAAAAAACTCAAACTTTCCCTTCAAAACAATCTAAACTAAACTCGACCCACCCCTCACAACATGTTCAAACTTCATAAACATCCATAAACACACAAAAACTCCAAGTTCAATGGCAAAATGAGTATAACCAAACTCTACCCACCCCCTATGACATTCCCGACGCTCATAAACATCCAAAAACACACAAAAACCTACAAGTTCAACTCCAAAACGATTATAACCGAACTCTACCCACCCTCACTACATTCAAACTTCTTAAACATCAACAAACATATAAAAAATTCAAAATTTCCCCCCAAAACAACCTAAACCAAACTCGACACACCCTATTAGAGGAAATTTCATTCCCAGTCCCTTCTTCATTTGCATCTTCGTTTTCAATTGGAACTTATAGATCGTTTATAAGATTCAACATCTTATTTTCTTCAACAACATTACCCTCTATACTATCTACTTCAACATTGTGTATTGAATGAGTTGTATGACTTTCAAAACCTCTAAATAAATTCACTGGCTCTTCATGATATACTTATTCACAATATGAGGGAGATATTCCATATGTTAATAGATGTCGCTCTACGATATCTAATTTTTCCCAAATTGAATTCATACAATTCTTACATGAACATCTTATCCGTCCAGAATCATTAACATGAAACTTCACTACATCTGGGACACTTATTCTCTATACTCCACTGATAACTTACTCCTTAGTTTGATCCATTCTTTATTCATCCTTAAAAAACAATCTTTTTTTCCCGACTTGTACTCCAAAACAATAACCTGTATAAGAGGACAAAGGACAAAGACTACTCATAAATCTTGGAGGGCCCTTAAATTAATTAAAAATAAAGTAATGAAATGCCTTCTCAACTCTCTCTCTTCATCCACAACATTCCATTTTGTCTTCAATTCCCTCCTACTACTAATAAGCAAAAATGCATCATAAAATAGCCAAAAAACCATACATTCTTTATAAGTAAATAAACATTCACTTCAATCCGTCAAGAATGAATGATTACCTTGTTTTCAAAATCAAATGATCTTATTTACACATCAATTGACATGCATTCTTTCATTTGAAGTCAAAGATTTGATGCTCATTTCTATAATTATTGTACTAAAAGAGATGAGAAAATTACCCTCTCTAATATATTTATTACCAAGTTACATCTTATAATACATATTTACATACATACTCATATATGCAAATATATAATAATGCAACAAACAAAATAAAAATTAAAATCTATTAAACATTTTTAAGAAAAAAAGCCATAATTATTAATATGTTAAAACTATCTTCAATTATGCAATATATTAAGTTCAAATCTAAAATCCTTCCTTTATTAAGCATGAATTTTGATTAATTTAATAAACAATTCCAAGTTGGTTAGGAGAATTTAACATTTTAAATAACCTCTATAAAGCCTTAATCATTAATATGTTAAAACTACCTTCAGTTATGCAATATTAAGTTCTAATATAAAATCCTTCCTTTATTAAGCATGAATTTTGATTAATTTAATAAACAATATGTGCCTAAGAGATAATAGGCTTTATGCATGTACAACCATGAATGATCGTACAAATAATCAACCATGACATTCAATTAATCAAAATATTATTAAGTCTAATAGTTACATTAATCTCTAAAATAAAGAGTTTAGCCTTTCTAAAAAAAAATAGAGTTTAGTCACTCATGTTCACCATACTAAACTCAAAACTCAAGTAAAATCTATACTCTTTGCAACTTGTAGATAGATTTTTAAAAAATATTTTCATACAATTATTTTAATATTTGGTTTGTACTTTTAATCTAAAATCCTTCCTTTATGACAAACAATTGCACAAATAATAGCTTCCAACTTGAAATATTGCACAAACAAATAATGGCTTCCAACTTGAAACAATTGCACAAACAAACAATAGCTTCCAACTTGAAACAATTGTAGAAAGTATCAAGATTCCTAAACAAGTTGGATCCAAGACTCGAAGTATCAAGATTCCTAAGATTACAAAACAAATGGGGATTAAATAATTATAACTATTACTAACGAAGTGCGAACAACGCTCTTTCGGACGACACCAACGAAGCAGCTCCTTCTCTCTATCGATGGCGAACAGGTCATGACAACCCTCTCGACAACTCTTAGACGGTACCAATGGCGGAGCATCTAGGGTTTCAAATTAGGGGAAAAGAAGAAGGCAGGTGATCTGCCTTCTGCCTAATCTGGTTTTTATACCAGATCTCCCGATGGCCCTCGACAGCCGTCGGGAGAACCGTGAGAGTTCCTAAGGAACTCTCGACAAATAAATAACTCATCGAGAGTTACTAGAACTCCCGACAGGTAATGTCCCATTGTCGGGAGATAGTTCCAATCTCTCGACGAAATGTATACGTCGTCAAAAGTTCTTTCTAACTCCTGTTGCATCCCTTGCATCGTCGTGAGAGATCTTATCTCTTGACGATTGATCTCCAGATGGCAGATTTACGCGTCGGGAGATCCTCTTTTTCTTGTAGTGCACCATAATAATTTGTAGATTTCTATTTTGTATCTTGGTTGTAGATGTATATTACTCCTCCCAATATTGATGTTTATGCAATCCATAAAGTTCTCGCTCTAATCCCTCATAAGGTACAATCGTTTTTTCTTTGCATTTATATACATAAAGATATGTAAACCTTTCCAAAATAATTAACCAATGATCCTACATTTTTTTCTATTTTTTCTTTCTCCATCTTCTTTAGTTTTTGGTATATTACTAAGCAACAATCTCAATAAAAAAAATGTAAATTCTTAATTAGTGGCTTGATTTTTTTTAGAATAGGAGATATTATTATACAACAACAAGGGGGATCCCACAGCCTGGGATCAAGGTATCAAAGCAACAAAACACAAGCAAAGACAGGGCAACAAAACCAAAACAAAGCCAACAGGATAAGACCAGAACAAAACCAACACATAAATGCAAACTCGCAAACCACCAGGAAGAAAGGTAGAGAAACTGTCTCTTATACACATCTAGATGTGTATAAGAGACAGGTGATATTATTATACAACAAAAGGGGGATCCCACAGCCTGGGATCAAGGCATCAAAGCAACAAAACACAAGCAAAGACAGGGCTCCAAAACTAGATACCTGTCTCTTATACACATCTAGATGTGTATAAGAGACAGAACTACGCTCCTGCCAAATGTAGTAGATGGAAGCACATTAGAAGACATGGAACAACTTACTACGCACCCCTTACCCAACCCCACTCCACACAACCAACTCAACTCGACATCCCAACCTGCCACCCGATGAGTCGAACCCAACTGATACAACGCACCTGACCACAACCCTCTCCCAAACCCATACTAAAAAAATAGATGATCTTGCAACTCCACACCTCCCCTACACAGAAGACACCCCCTTCCGACAACACACCCCAACTTCTCAACCAATCCCGTGTACCCAACCTGTTTCTCATAGTTAACCACACACAGAAGAAGTGACACGAAATACCACCCCTAGACCATAAAAGACCTGCCTAAGACACCCTAGGATGATGAGGGCGTAAACTCTCCCACACACTAGCAATAGAAAACTGACCACTAGCACCCAACACCCAAACGTAATAATCCTCCCCCCTCACCCTAGGCCCCACAACTAGAATAAGACCCTACATCTCAAGCAACTCTCATGACACTATAGGCCACCTCCAACCTCCCTCACCATCCATAAACTCCGACAATCGTGCCTCCATACTACTCTCTACATCATAAACCACCGTAGACCCATATGAATCCATAATCGCACCCTTTGAAAACCAAGAATCCCACCAAACAAAACATGACCTTCAATCACCCATCATCAAACGCTACAATGCAAGATAGCCCTCAAGTACCAAGACCTCCCAACCTCACACCAAACAGCCCACAAAGACCGCCCACGCAATACACCTCCACCCACGCCACCCATAATGAGCCTGATTTAATTAAAAGAAGCCAGAGTAGCTTCATAATAGCAGCCTGATTCATGAAGCCACATGTTTCACATCCAACCCCACCTCACCCTTTGGCAAGCACACTTCATCCCACGCCACCCATGCACCACCCCGACTCTTCGCACTGCCCTTCCATAAATAAATACGTAACAGACAATCAACCTCATGAGTTACACACGCAGGCCACACGAAGATGCTACACCAAAACACCTGAAAGGACTGTAAGACAGACCTGATAAGTTGCAACCTCCCAGCAAAAGAGAGGGGCTAAGTCGCCCAGCTTCTAATATGAGTTGTAATCCTCTGAATCAAAGGCGCACAGTCCACAGCCCTCAACCGACCAGCCAATAAAGGTAACCCCAAATACCTAATAGGCAGTGAACCAAGAGAGAATCCCATAAAAGCAGCAAGCTCCTCCGCCTCACTAGAGTCCACACCCGCAATAAACATGGAACTCTTCCCAACATTCATAACTATCCCAAACAGCTCTACAAACTCCACCAAAACCTGCCTCACAAACTCCAAAGAACCCCTCTTAGCTACACAGAAAATCATCAAATCATCTGCAAAAGCTAAATGAGTCAGGCCTACACGCTCACACCGATCATGGAACCTAAACCACACAGGAGGCCTATTCAACAACCTGGACAGTGTTGGGGTTTGTGCTCTAAAGTCTTGTGTTCTGTAGTTTGTAAACAACTTTGTAAGAACGCTTGTGATGTATAATATATATGATATTTACTTCATTGCTTGACTTTGCACATTTAGATATTTTTATTTTATCACAAACCAATAAACTTAATATCCCTGATTGTCTTTATGTAACTTAAGCATGTATGTAGTGACATACAAGTGGATCATGTCTTAAGTGACAATCAAAAGAGTCTGTAGTATATGGATACAGGAGGGAAACCTTATTCTGGTAACACTACGGATGCGGCCTGCTTTGTGGAATTGTTACAAGTATTGTGACTGTCTCTTATACACATCTAGATGTGTATAAGAGACAGGTCTAATCCTGATCATTCGTGTAGTGGACATACGAGCGGGGTCGTCTTATACAAAGAGTTTGTATAAGACCTGTCTCTTATACACATCTAGATGTGTATAAGAGACAGGCATAAGACTTGACCTCGAAGTGTTAACATCTCGTCATATAACTCCGTTCATGACTGAGACTTCACTTCACTAGAATCACTATAGGTAACATGACCTCAATCCTGAGTGAGTTGGGAACTCCTGCCATTGAGGGCGGTCCTTTGATTTGTATGGGTGCGAGTGGCCAAAGCGCTGATTCAAACCTACCACTTTGGGGATTCATCTGATTTGGGAGTTGGGAACTCAGCTTCACAAGATAGAGTTCACTTCTTCTCCGAAGCAGGGGTAAGTAGATAGCTTGCTCTCTCAAGGGATGATCCCGAGGCTTGAACGATGTGGCGCCACACACCTTCTCATGACCCGAGAGGTGTTCACACATATTAGGACTATGTTTTATTTTTCATTAGAGGGATCAGTGGTACTTAAGGAGGAAGATCGAACTACAGGAGTAAAACGGTAAATTGGCCTGCTGTAATTACGAGCATCTGTGAAGGGTTATCGTGCTGATGATTGGTTATATCCAATGGACATAGAAATCTATCTATGGCAAGAAGAGTTCAATTGTCGGTCTTTAGTGGAATGTCTGGTAGTTAATGAATGGTGGATATCGTGACTAAAGAGTTTAGTCAGTTATTCACATACCGTTGGAGCTTCGAGCCATAGGTTCATAAAGTCCCCTTGGTGGCTTGGATACAAGTTGAGTGTCTGTTTTTGGGTTAGTTTGAAATGTTCAAATTGACAAGAGGGAGTTCAATTATATATGATATAATTGAACTAGTTAATTATATATGATATAATTAACTTTATGTATGAGACACATTAATTTGGAGAAAATTGGATATAAATATGATTTATATCTAGTGGAGGAAAAATACTATGATTAATATATGATATTAATTCATAAATTATGAATATGATGTGATCATATTCATTGTCTATTAATTGGACGGTTTAAAGGGTAATGGGACGACGTCTCTTCTGTTTTAATAACGGATGAGTAAGTTGAAAGATCACTTTGAGACGCATAAATAGTTCACGGTGTGTTAAGTATGAAGGGTGCGGACATTGTGTTGAAGTGTGTCATCGCTTAGAAAATCTGTGCCCACACGATAGTGTCTGCACGATCGCTTATCTATACGATAGTGCTAAACAATCGCTTAACAATTACACCAGTGCGCGTTATTTACTAAATGATCGTTCACCTTTTCCTAAGCGATCGTTTAGCGCCTGATATTTACTAAACGATTGTATAGACGATCACTTAGTTTTTTCTACACGATTGTTTAGACGATCGCTTACCTTTTTCCTACACGATCGTATACTTCACCTAAACGATCAAGCATTTGGTCTATATGATAGATGAGCCTATCTCGCACTTGCTTGATCATTGTATACGATCTCTCTTCCTCCTTCCCTTTACCAAATTCGATCAAAGCCCACCCTTTGGATTCTTACTCTAAGAATATTGAGGGCTCTGAGTGGTGGTGTCATCTCTATTTCCTTCTATTTGTGTGGTGACTGTTCGAGGTAGACGATTGGGTTTTGCTGAGTAATAGCTTATCGTCTCAGCAAAAGCGAGATTTGCTAGGAAGAAGAAGTCTTCAACTGGTACGATCTCTCAATCTCTTATTTACTGTTCTTTTGAGCATGTCAATATTTTAGCATTATGAATGCATTTTAGTCTGTTTGAATGTATATGTGGAAATCCTGTCACAATGAATTGGAAAGATCTGCTTCCATTCGTAGGTACTCTTGAATAAGAGTTCCTTCAGATAGGACCTCCATCATCATCACAAACAAAAAAGGAGACAATAGATCCCCTTGCCTCAACCCCTTCCGACTAGGGAAAAACCCCTCAAGGGAACCATTAATCATCACAGAGAATATAAGCAAAGTAACACAAGCCCTCACCCAACAAACAAACTGAAGGGGCGTACCTATAGCAAGCAACACACCAAATAGAAAATCCCAATTGACCGAATCATACACCTTCTGAAGGCCAACCTTTAACACACAACGTGACTTCCCTCTGCACCTTATAGCCTCCCATAAGCTCTTGACACAATAAAATGTTATAAAAAATTGACCTACCAAGAACAAACGTAGACTGGTTACCACTAATGAAAAAAGGCAACCACAACCGCAATCTCTCAGCTATGACCCTCGAGATACACTTATATACAACATTGCAACAAGAAATAGGATGAAAGTCTTCCATACGTTCAGCTCCCTGCCTCTTTGGGATAAGAGTAATAGCAGTAGAGTTAACTCCACCAGGCAGATAACAGGACTAAAAAAAATTCAGAACAACATCACAGAAATCATCCCCAACCACACTCCAAGCATCTTTGTAAAAATCCACCGAAAACCCATTAGGCCCATGAGCCTTCCTAACTTCATCAAGAATAAAGCCTTCTGAATCTTATCCCAACTCACTGGGTGACCAAGCGCCTCTACCCCCTTCTCGGACCAGCTGAACTGCACAATATCCTCAATCTGGGCAATAAGATCCCTATACCCCACACGCTAAGACCCTAAACTACCATGAAAGAAATCCACTTCCACCCCCACACCCTGTCATGCATCGTCTGGCGAGTCCCCCCAGCATCCACAACTGAAAATAAACCACTGCAATTGCGGCGAGAGCGAACACAACAATGAAAAAACGTCGTATTCATATCACCTAACTCCAGCCACCTCACCCTAACCTTCTGCTGGAGCGACGCCTCCTCCAATCTAGCCATTGACTAGAACACCTCAGTGGCCTGAGCCACCTTCGTACACACCGACTCTAAGAAAGGATCCCTCTTCAACTCAGCCTGAGTAGCCTCCATAACCTTCCTAGTAACTCACACCTTATCAGATAACATAGAGATACGCCTACCAAACGAGGCACGTAAAACCCGCTTCACTGCCTTCAAATTTCACATAAAGCTAACCATTGGAGACACAGCCTTAGACCTTCTTCATACTGACCTAATAGTATCAATAAAACTATCTGCCTCCGCCCAATGAGTAAAATAGCGAAATGTAGGAGGCAGCCTACTCCTCCTCTCTCTTGTAGAAACCAGAAGAGGGCTATGGATCAGAAATCCTCCCACTGCTCAACCTAACTTCAAATACGAAAAGCCACCTTCATGCTTATTTGTCAAGCAGCGATACAATCGGTGCAAGATACCATTCCCCTTAACTTTACTGTCCAAGTAAACCAGTTACCTATCACACCATCTCAACCAAGATCCGCCTCCAACAATGCCCCATCAAACTCCTCCATCTACCTCAAGCTAGGGCAACCACCAAGATCTCCAAACTACTACGAATAGCATTAAAATCACCCATAACAACTCCAGGATGCTGCCACGAGGCACATACATCAATCAACTGGGACCACAATTTCGCTATCACTCATGTGATTAGAGGCATACACAACCCCAATATATACCCTAGAACTAGATATAATATCCACCAAGGTTCTAGAAATGAACTGATCCCCACTGACATCCAGAATAAAATCATAGACACTCTTCCACCAGATCACCCAGATCCTCCCAACTCCCCTCACACTATAGCTACTTACACAACTCCAAGCATCACCAAACCTACCTACCACCATACTGAAGTTCTCGCAACGAACCTCATCTCAAGCAAACAGCAGAAATAACAAAGAGAAAAACAGAAAATCCGCCACTATCCCCACACTTGACAGGGACATTCAACCCCTAACATTTCAAGAACACCAGATTCATTGAAACTTGCAAGAATCACACTCCATACCTACCCCCTAGGCTTTTGCCCGAACTTCCAAACATCCCATCCAAAACAGACAATGGATCAGGATCAACTACCAACTAAATTCAGTGCCAAGAGTCTCCCCCCTCAATTCATACGTTAAATTGATTACCGATCATCAACATGATCCAGGGAAGCCATAAACTACTAATACCCTCAAGGGTGCGATCCGGTGACACTGCCACCCCTATGTCAGCACCTCTTCTATCATGTCGACGACAGCTAACCATAGAAAATTCGTCATCACAACTTACACTTCTATTCCTAACCACTAGCTAACTCCCCTCCCACCATATACGCAACTCTTGACCTTCCTTACACTCTCAAGGCCACCCTTCTCCCTAAACACCCCATTACAGCCACAATACTCACCCTGACCTTTTCCATACCTTGTTTCTCACACATAGCCCTAGTATGCCCAAACGAGCCACAACAAGCACACTTACGAGGCTCCACTATACACTACTGGAATAATAAACTCCTAACCTTGCATTCTAACAGTGACTGAAGAGGTAATAACGAATCACCATCCACTTGTGTTGGCTTTTTGGCTCCTAATCTCAAATTAATTAATTTTAATTATAATTATCAATATTTATATGATAACAAACTCAATTTTTAATTACTGAAAATCTTAGTGTTTTAATAGTCCATATCATAGAGCTCGGAACAACGATTTCAACACCTCTTGAATCATCAAATCGAAGCTAAAACGAAGATGATATGACCAAAACAAGTTTATAGAGAAAATACCGTGGTGGATGATGTGACATAACCAAACCATTTGCATGTAGACATGTGGCAACATATTGGTTGAATGATGGATCATAAGAGATTAACATATGATGGAACTTTTTTTTTTTTGATTGATTTTAAAAAGAATGAATTAAAAAAAATGATTTAAAAGGAAAATAATTTAATATTATTTTATGTTTGTGTCTACCGGCTAGTTTTTTTACACATGTATGTATTTTCATTTTTGGATTGACTTTAAAAAGAATGAATTTAAAAAGAAAATGAATTAAAAGGAAAATGAATTTAATATTATTTTATGTTTGTGTCTAACGGCTAGTTTTTGACATATGGTATGTTTTTTATTTTTTTCGATTAATTTTAAAAAGAAAATGAATTTAATATTATATTTTGTTTGTATCTAACGGTTAGTTTAGTTTAAAATTTTCACCATTGATTTTTCTTTTCCAAAATCCAATGGTCCAAATTAATTGTGGTTTCTAAAAATTTTTCCATCTCTATATAAACCATCTTCCTATCCAAATTTTGTACTAACAAATTTTACATTTCATAATCCTCCAAAACTCAAAAGTTCACATTGTTGCTCTCTCTAAGCTCCGAATTTTTTTTTTCCTTTTCATCTTATCTTGAGAGAGTGTTATTGTATTGTGAGGATAAATTTGTTGAGTGCTTAAACTTGTAAATCCACTCTAGTGAGAGTTGTATTGTGTTCTTCAAAAATTCCAACATTTGTAATGGTTTGATCCTAAACTGTGAAAAGGATCGGGTTCGCTCTTGAACCCGTAAAAGGAGCGGTGGTGTAACAGTTGGGTTCTAATCCGTGGAAAGAGTCGGAAAGATTTTATTCTCCCAAGAGGCGCTTGGAGAGTGGAGTAGGCCGAGTTTGACAAAACCACTATAAAAATTACGATGTCTTCTTCTCTAACTCTTTCCTTTTTATTTTTGTAATTAATTTAAGTAATTTATTGTATGTTTTAATTTGTTCTTATTTATTTGCTAAAATTTGATAGAATTAAATTCTTGATAAACTTAATTGTTTTTTAGCTATGGCAACTTTAGGTTTTATCCCTTTTTACTAATAGTCAATCTATTACAAAGCCTCATTTCTTTAATGGTACTAATTATAGTTATTAGAAGGATTTGGGAAAAAGTACTCAAATCTTGAGAAGATAAAGAAGCTATTGTGGTCTTTGCCTAAACAATGGGAGCCTAAAGTCACCGTCATTCAAGAGGTAAAGGATCTCAAATCTCTCTCCATTGATGAACTAATGGGCTCGTTGTTGACGCATGAGACAAAGATCAAGAAAAACATGGAGGGTGAGAAGAAAAAAAAGAAGAAAAGAATACAGCTTTAAAGAACATCTCTTTAGAAGTTGACTCCCAAGATGAAGATGACCTTGATGAAGATGATGTTGCCTATCTTTCACGTAAGTATAAGAACTTCCTCAAGAGAAAGAAGCAATTCAAGAAGCATCTCTCCAACCAAAAAGAGTCAAAAGTTGAAAAGAGCAAAAAGGACGAGGTAATATGCTATGAATGCAAGAAGTTGGGTCATATTATAACCGATTGCCCTCTTCTCAAATCATCCAAGAAATCCAAGAAGAAAGCAATGAAAGCTACTTGGGATGATAGCGATGAAAGCGAAAGTGGGAGTGATAATGAAGAAGTGGTTTGGTCAATTTTTGCTTCATGGCTCATAGTGACAAAGAAGATGAACAAATGAGAGTAACTCTAGAACTCTTTCTTATAATGAATTGTTTGAAGCTTTTGAAAATATGCAAAATGATTTAGAAAAAATTAGTTCTAAGTTGTTGTGCCTTAAAAGAAATACAATGTTTATCTAGTAAAAATAAGTCTCTTACTTGAAGAAATTGCTTGCTTAAAAATCTCTCT
>NC_052360.1:54340057-54366231 GCF_009727055.1 Benincasa hispida | reverse complement strand
TGGTACTTGGATAGTGGTTGCTCGAGGCACATGACGGGAGACCCATCCAAGTTTGTCTCTCTCTCCAAAAAGGATGGAGGTCTTGTAACCTTTAGTGATAACAAGAAAAGTAAAATAATTGGTAAAGGTAGTATAGGTAATGAATCTTCTATTTTAATTGAAAATGTACTTTTGGTTGATCGTTTGAAGCATGATTTACTTAGTATTAGCCAATTGTGTGATAAAGGCTTTAGAGTTGTGTTTGATAAAAAGAATTGCATCATTGAAAATGCTAGTGATAGAAAGGTTATATTTATTGGAAATAGAGATGAAAATGTTTATACTATTGATTTGAATGATTGTCCTATTAATGATAAATGTTTATCGGTTTTGCATAATGATTCTTGGTTATGGCATAGAAGACTAGGACATGCTAGCATGCACTTGATTTCAAATATTTCCAAGAATTCTTTAGTTAGAGGTCTTCCCAAATTTAAATTTGAAAAAGACAGTTTGTGATGCTTGTCAAATGGGTAAGCAAACTAAGTCCTCTTTCAAATCTAAAAATGTAATCTCTACAACTAGACCCTTTCAACTATTACACATGGACTTATTTGGCCCTTTTAAAATTGCTAGTTTTGGAGGGAACTATTATGCCTTTGTGGTAGTTGATGATTTTTCGAGATTTACTTGGGTTTTGATCCTAAAACATAAGGATGATGCTTTGAAAAGCTTTTTTAGTTTTGCAAAAAGAGTTCAAAATGAAAAATGTTTTTTGATTTCTAAAATTAGGAGTGATCATGGAGGAGAATTTGATAGCAATGTTTTTGAAACTTTTTGTAAAGAAAATGGTTTTTCTCATAATTTCTCCCTCCAAGTACTCCTCAACAAAATGGTATAGTTGAAGGGAAAAATCGTACTTTGCAAGAATTTGCTAGATCAATGTTGCATGAGTATAGTTTACCTACAGACTTTGGGCGGAAACCATTAACACCGCTTGTTATGTTTTAAATAGAGTTTTAATTAGACATTCTTTGGATAAAATTCCTTATGAACTTTGGCATAACAAAATTCCAAATATTGGGTATTTCAAAGTTTTTGGTTGCAAATGTTTTATTTTGAATAATAAAGAAAAACTTGGAAAATTTGATTCTAAGATGGATGTTGGTATTTTCCTTGGCTATTCCTCTACTAGTAAAGCTTATAGAGTTTTCAATAAAAGAACTTTAGTAATTGAGGAATCTATGCAAGTAGTATTTGATGAATCTTGCAATGTTATTTCTAATGAGCCTATTTATAGTGATGTTTTAGAAGGAAATTTTGGAGATTTACTTGTTAGTGACAAAGGCAAGGAATTGTTTCAAGTAAGCAAGAGGTGAAGCTTAATCGAAAAGAACGAAGTTGGTTTTTCATCCATGCCTAAAGAGTGGAGGTATGCTCCTTCCCATCCCAAAGAATTAATTCTTGGTGATCCCGAACAAGGTGTGAAAACTCGTTCCTCTCTTAATATATTTAATAATCTTGCTTTTTGTTTCTCAAATTGAACCAAAAAGTTTTAAAGATGCCGAAAATGATGAATTTTGGATTTTAGCTATGCAAGAAGAATTAAATCAATTTGAAAGAGAATAAAGTTTGGGAGTTAGTCCTATGCCCTCTCATGCTTCTATAATTGGAACTAAATGGTCTTTAGAAATAAAATGGATGAAAATGGAAATATCATTAGAAATAAAGCTACACTTGTAGCTCAAGGTTATTATCAAGAGGAAGGAATAGATATGAAGAAACTTTTGCACCCGTTGCTAGATTAGAAGCTATTAGAATGTTGCCTTGCTTTTGCTTCTTATAGAATTTTATTTTGTATCAAATGGATGTGAAAAGTGCATTTTTAAATGGTTATATCATGGAGGATGTTTATGTAGAACAACATCCGGGGTTTGAAAGTTTTGATTTTCTTAATCATGTCTATAAGTTGAAAAAGGCTCTTTATGGCTTAAAACAAGCTCCAAGAGCTTGGTATGATAGACTTAGTAATATCTTGCTTGAGAATGGATATAAAATGGGTAAAATTGATACTACTCTTTTTATTAAGACTAAAGAAAATGATATAATTTTAGTATAAATATATGTGGATGATATTATTTTTGGTTCTACTAATCCATCTTTGTGTGAAGAATTTTCTAAGTGTATGCATAGTGATTTGAGATGAGTATGATGGGAAAACTTAGCTTCTTCCTTGGACTCCAAATCAAACAACTCAAGGATGATATTTTCATAAGTCAAGAAAATACACAAGGGATTTGCTCAAAAGGTTCAAATTCAATAAAGGTAAAATTGCAAAAACTCCTATGAGCACATCCACTAAGCTTGACAAAGATGAAAAAGATAAGTGTGTGGATATAAAAACTTATAGAGGTATGATTTGATCTTTACTTTATTTAACCGCTAATAGACCCGATATTATGTTTAGTGTATGTCTTTGTGCTAGATTTCAATTTTGTCCTAAGAAATCACATTTACATGCCGTTAAAATAATTTTTAAATATTTGTTTGGTACTATTCATTTAGGCTTATGGTATCCTAGAAATGTTGAATTTAATTTGGTAGGATATTCAGATGTGGATTTTGTGGGTAGTTTACTTGACCGTAAGAGTACTAGTGGGACTTGTCAATTTCTTGGTAGTTCCTTAGTTTCTTGGTTTAGTAAAAAACAAAATTTGAAATTTGATTAATCCACAAAAAATGCATTAAATAAGTTTATCGAATTCCTCGTTTTTTAATTCAAATGATTTTATTTGAAATTTGACTAATGCACAACAAATGAACAAAAAACAATAGACTATTCTATGAAACAAACACAATTGACAATTTAAAAGCTAACAAATCCATTAAATAACTTTACAACTTAAAATTCAATAAAACTCGTCCTTCTCTCTTCAACGACTTCACAATCAAATCTTTCACCTTTCTTGGCATCATCCCATCCTTAGTTGTATTCATTCCTACATTTAAAATGTAATAAACAAATAATGTCATTAAAAAAAAATAGATCACGAAATAATGTTAATCCTTGATCATACCTTAGTCACCACGCCATCTTCATCAGAATCGTCTGCATCTTCTAAAATAGTTGCTAAATGTGTAACCATTTCTTTTCTCGTGCTAGTACCTTACATTGTCAAATATTTGTAATAAAAGAAAATATTTATTAATATATTAAATGATAGAAAGATGTAAAATAAAATAAACAAACTAACCTGTCAAAACTTCAGTTGCAATCCAATTTTGAGCGCACATCAAAGCCTCTATCGTCTTTGGATGAAGTTTGTTACGATGTGGGCTTACAATTCTACCACAGGTACTTAAAAGCAGACTCTGATGCAACACTAGATAACGGGATGGCTAATATGTCTCTTGCAATTTCTTGTAAAATTGGATACTGTTCATCCAAATATGCATCAAACTGTTGCTTCTGATTCATATTATTGGAATTTGATACAAACAAGTCATAACCATTAAAATCATCAAATTCGATATTTTGTGATGTTCCATCTAAATTTCTAGCGTGATAATCATTACTTTCACCTTCATACTTCAGCTAATATTCTATTTCCAAATTTGAACAATTTTTTTTAATCCTTTCCACTTCAAGAAAAAAAAACTATCTCCATAAATTCTAGGGAAGTAAAACTCAATCAACTTTAATTTGTAACGTGGATCTAAAACTGCAGCTATGGCCATTACCCCATGAATTGTCTTCCAATACTTATCAAACTTTGACATCATATTTGAAGCCATGTCTCTGATCTCTTGAATGCCAGAATTAATCCACTCAGAAATAGTCAATTTCAATTTACAAATTTTTGGAAAAAAAAAAGATTAGCAGTAAGATATTTGGATCCAGAAAATATTTCAGTCACGTGATGAAATATTTTCAGTTTCTCACATATCTCTTTTGCTAATACTCAATCTCGATCCAAAGGCAAACACTTGTACTTTGGTTCTCGTTGTTTTAATCGATAAAAAACAGCTTTGTACTTTATGCAGTGGCTAACATAAATTAGGTAGAATTCCACCTAATACAACAATCAAGTCTCAACATTTGACCATCATAAACATTCAACTGTCGAGTAGCTTCCTCAAATTTCTCCTTCTTTTGTGTATGCACCCAAAAAGACACACTACTACATACTCTTTCGATCCCATCTCCTATCACTACCAACCCATCTTTCACAATCAAGTTCAGAATATGAGCACAACACCACATATGAAATAAACTCCCATCCAATATTAAGTTTTCACACAAACTATCAACAAGCATATTAACCATAGAGTCATTGGTACTACAATTATCTACAGTTACTGATGACAATTTTCGATCAATATTCCAATCTAACAGACATTCCATATTTCTTCATGAAGCATCTCAGAAGTGTGTGGAGAAGGGACATATATAAACCTGATTATTTTGTTTTGCAAAACCCAACTATCATCAACAAAATGAGCAGTGACAGCCATATAACCTTTTGTTTGGTGGTTGGAAGTCCTCATGTCCGTTGTCAGGGCAATCTTTCCTTTGATCTCATTCAACAATGCTATGGTTTTCAACTTTTCAGTCTCATAAATTTTCAAAATCTTCTTCTTTATTGTGTTTCTTGACAATCTTAAATAATGGTTGGATGACATTACAAAATTCCCTAAAACCTTCATGCTCAACTATTGAGAGAGGATATTCATGTCTTATTATCATCCTAGCTAATGCTTTTTTTACAGCTTCCTGATCGAAGTTATATAAACTCAATGTATTGTTCTTTTCTCTATTAGGATTCAATAGGGATTGTCGTATGTCCTTTTGTCCTTTACATAGGAGTATCTTAATATGATCATGCAAATGTTTGGTTCCATTTTTAATTTCACCCCTTAATTTTCGTTTACAATAATTACAAACCGCCTTGTCTACTCCATTTATTTTTTGTTTCTTAAAATAGTTCCAAACAACCGATGTCAATCTTCTTTTTATAGATCCCTTCTCAATATCCTCATCAAGAATAACACAATTATCAACATTCAAATTATCATCATTCGATGAGCATGGAGTTAAATTTGGGGTTAAATTTAGGGTTAAATTTGGGGTTGGATCTGGGATTGGACTTGGAATTGAATTTGGAGAATCTTTATTTGTAAAAGGTGATGAAGACATTGTTTCAACCTACCAAAAATTTAATTTAAAAACCCCTCTTTAATTCAAATTTCAAACATACACAAACATATTTTCCAAACATATTCAAGCCTAAAATTTAAAACATTCAAATATCAAACATAAGCCTAAAATTCAAGACATTCAAATATCAAACATACACAAACATATTTTTCAAACATATTCAAGCCTAAAATTCAAAACATTCAAATATCAAACATACACAAACATATTTTTCAAACATATTAGTTACTAATTTCAAGCATACTTTTTCAAAAATATCAAACGGTCAAACAAGAGAACGAAAGAAATTTTTACCGGCACCGACTTGAACTTTGAAGTATTGAAAGTTGAACGGATAGATCTCGCCTCTCAGAACAACACAAAGCCTGTTGTTTTCAAAAGAAAAACAACACAAAACAGTCAAAATATATAAAACAAAAAGAGGAAGCAGCGGATCTAAACAAATTTTGGATATAGCTAAATAATTAATTATTTCATATTATTCCTCTGCCCTAAACAAGTTTTCACACTCACAATCTTCAGCATGGCGTTGGATCTGTCTTCAAGGAGCGGAAGTAGCAAACGCGGGTGGACGCGGGCTGGTTATGTGTTCACTTCACGGAACGGAAGCAACGAGCGGACGCGGGCTGGTCTGGTTATGCGTTCACTTCATGGAGTAGAAGCAGCGGGCGGACGCAGGCTGGACGTGGGCGATTTGTCTTCAATGGAACTCAGAACATAGGAGAGGAACTCGGATTCGGAAGTAGAAGAGGAACAACGAAAGTAGCAGTCGAACGTCGGAAAGGAGGAGAGGCCAAACAGGAGAGGAACTCGGATTCGGCGCCGGCGGTAGTAGCAGTCATGAGCAATAAAGCAGTGACAGTAGGGTTAACTGTTAAGGGTAGGGAAAGGGATTTAGTTTTAGGGATTTTTGGCAAAAAGGAAGGAGGAGAGGAGAAAAATTTGGGTTTTTTTTTTTTTTTTTTTAATTTTGGACTTTTGGGCTTTTGGGCTTTTTAGTTTTTATTTTTAGGCCTTTTTATAAAACATATATAAAATTAATAAGTTTATATTATTCTAAATATATAAATATATATATAATAATATATAATATATATATATATAAATTCGGGGTCGGGGTCGGGGTCGAGGCAGGGATACTGTTCCCGTCCCCACCCCGTCCCTGGATGGGGCCCCAAAAAAATTTCCCGATTTGACCTCATCCCCGGTCAAACCGAGGAATCCCCGACCCAAACGGGGCGGGTCCCTGCGGGTTTTTTTTGCCAACCCTACTTTGATGGAAACCCTTAGCCACTAGACATGCTTTGTGGCGTTGAATATTGCCATCAACATTCTTCCTTAGGAGAAATGCCCATTTACACCTTACTACATTAATTCATCGGATGGTTATTAACAACCAGTGCTTGAGGCTGAATTGTAGGTGAGGACAGAGGGCTACGAGGTAATAAGGTGGGAAAGGGAGATAGAGATGGGGTTGGTAAAATAGATAGGCAAGAGGTGGACACGTGTGGTTGTGAGATGCTAGCTAACTGTAACGCCCTAGGCTCAGGATTCAGACCAGGATTTGGAATCCAGATTCGACCCCTGATGGCCTCAGATTCCCTGCATCCTCCCCGACCTGGCTACGACATCCTCACTTACTTTGAATGCTTTTTAAAAGTGAAAGTTGTCCCCACAAACCAACACAAGTTCTTTTAGGATGCTTTGTCCTCACTCACATGCATCCGAAAAATTCCCAGGAGGTCATCCAACATAGAATTGCTCCAAGCTAAGCACGCTTAACTTTGGAGTTCTTATGATTGAACCAGTAAAAAGAAAGGTGCACCTTGTTAGTATAGGTAGTGACTTTCAATTCTTTTAAGCCTTTCTTAACCATACTTTTATATCCCCATGATCCCTCTCATTCGAATGTGATATCGGTTCATTCATGTACTCTTCTGAATTCAGGTCGTTACATGCTCACCAGCTTCTGCTTGGTTCATCCCCGAACCACATCTTACTGGGAGAGGTTCCGCTCTGATACTAACTTGCCATGCCTTCTCCCGAGCTTATATCTTAAGCCTGGAAAGAGACGTGAAGGCAACAAACATTACCTTTTTGTAACATCTACTGACAAGACTTGTTTTCCCATTACAAATCACAGTTGAGCTATCTCATTAAGAAATATTTTATACAAGACATTATCATTTAATAAGTATAAAATTACAATGGTACAATGTGTCTGAACGTTCCTATTACAAATCCCGAGACAAGATGATTTCCATAATCATTTTGTCAACTGGTTCTAAGCACAACCCATCATCCTCTTCCTAGTACCTATGCCGGGGGGAGGGAGGGATTAGGAAAACATTTGGAAAACATTAGCTGGAAGGCTCAGTGAGTGGTAAGTTTGAATTAAAATGTTTTTGTATCACAACATATGCAACCATAGAATGTATTATCTCAGTTGGTAACTAAGACGAAGTTGGCATGATCACATGATCCTCCAAATATGCAACAAATCATCCATACTCCAGTTTGAGGAAACAATTTCCAGTATCACACTCAACCCACCGAATGTGCACATGTCGAAAATTCCCACTAGACATACTTAGGTACGTTGACAATCCCAACCAGATACACTGACCATTCCAGTCATACGTCCACAAAGGTATGTTGACAATATCCCGAGTATAATTTCTAGTTCCCAATTTTATCAAATGTCCTCATGTAACGACCTAAGTTCAGGAGGGGTACATGAATGAACTGATATCACATCTGAATAAGAGGGATCCTGAGCACAAGAAAGTATGGTTAAGAATGGCTTAAAGGAATTGAAAATCACTACCTATACCAACAAGGTGCACAACAAAGGCAAGCGAGGATGAAGTAGCCAGGTCGCAGGGGAATGTCGGGGAATGTCGGGGCCATCAGGAGTCGAATCCTAGTCTAAATCCTGGGCCTGGGGCGTTACATGGACTTAGGTTGGGTTGAGGTGCGGGTGCGAGCTTGGGCGTAGGAGATGATGATGGACTGGACGAACCCAGAAAAAATTTGGGCTGAGATGATAAACTGGATATTTGGTTCATCAAGAAGTTGAACAGGGGTAGTGGAGAGGTGGCTGAACGGGATGAAAGGGGATCAAACTAGGTTAAAATTGACGGGTTGAGATCAATATCTTGCGCTGAGGCTTGTTGTGCTTTTAATTCATCAAAACCCATCCATTAAATGGGAGCAGAAGCTCATTAAACATTACATGGCATGAAATAACTATGCAGCCAAATTTCATCATACAACACGCCCCTATTGTAGTGAAGAGCCAAGAAAAACACACCTCTCACTGTGAAATTTGAACTTGTTAGATTGACATGGATGACTTAGCATTCACAAGAAGCTAGGTCAATCCCCAGAGATCCATATGAATTAAGTCAGAAGAGAAAAAAAAAGCATGAGATACTGGGTTTGAATTAGGTGAATTGTGAGCTTTGCCAAACTGACAAGCCTCACAAAAAGCAAAACTTTTATTAACATCAACTCTCAAATTACACTGTTAATAACTTGCAAGTATTCTGACAGAGGGATGGTCAAGCTTATTGTGCAATAAAGTAGTCATGTTTATATTAACAGAAAAAGCCATGTGAGAGGATTGTGAACTGGTAGAGGCATTGTTCCATTGTCCTTTGCCTCAATTCCAGTTTTCTTTGGTTTTGGAATTGGAATTCTAATTTTCTTGATGTTTCTAATTTTGGTTCAAACTCAAACCAGACTGCAAATCGCCTTGTACCATGTTTACAAGGGAAAATTGGCAAGGAGAGATAAATTGGACAAATTTGATTCCATCATGAGTTATGCTCCAACCAACACTCATATGAGGGTAAACATGATTAAATATCAGTCCAAAATCCTTGAATTGATATCACTACTAGATTATACTCTTCATCTGACCCAGAGATTACTTGTGACTAGGGTTGATAAATTTCCTCGCGGGGTCGGGTCGGGGCGAGGAATCTATTTTTTCTCTCTCTCTCTCTCTATATATATATATATTAGGTATTTAACTTTTTACATTTAGCCTAGTTTTTAATTTAGCTAAATCTAAGCTCGACTAAAGTGTCCAAGCCCAAACCAAAGAGAATTTTAGTAAAAAAAATTTTTTTTTTTTTTTTTTTTTTTAAAAAAAAAGGTCCTCATGGAGAAACAAAAGAGGAAACGGGGAATGAGTCCCTGTGGGGACCCTTTTCCCCGATGAGGAATCCCTGCCCCCGTCCTTGCCTTCAAATGGCGAGGACATGGGCGAGGATAAGGGTAAATTCCCCCATCAAGGACGAGGACAGGGAACCTTTCCCCACCTTGCCTTGGCCTCGTTGCCAACCCTACCTGTGACACAAGATCGCTAACAAGAATAGGACTAACAACAAGCGCAAAAACATCAAAATATCTTTTTATAAGAGTGAAATAATCATTCATTTTTACAAACATTTTCAAGTATGTTAAAAGAGATGCTTCAAACAGTTTATCTATACCTTAGATTATACTCCAAGCAACTCTTAAACGTCATTCCATAGATCTCTCAAAGTTTCAAAACCCATCATTTGCATCACAATTTCTTGAGACATGGAATTTTACATCCAATCCAAAATGAGTTAATCCATAGCAACCCAAGCTTTGTAAGCTAGATTTGAAACTTCCTCTTGTCACTACGCTCGAGCTTGAGACCATATCTGGACTTAGGCCACTGTTCGACACCTTGCTGAGGATTTTGCTAGGGCAAGGTTTTTCTCCTATCAAGTTGCCCTCTAGCATGTAGCTACAAAGAATGGGCCACACTAAATTTTAGCAAAGAAGAAAGTTCACTCTATCTATTTTGATAGAGATGATTTGGTTTAACAACTGGTGCAAGGGAAGACTAGACATGTTTCCAGAGGCAACAATGGGAGATGGAGTAGACAACTAGAAATGAACATGTAGTGATCGATAGAGGCTCTCATACCAACTTGATATTTAGAGATGAAAAGAAGAAAGACAACTTGATAATTTTTCTCTTCTTGTAGTATTATTGATCAAGAATGCTCTGCTTTCTCCACGCTTTAAATAATGGGAGGCAGACCAAATGTATACACAGATAATGAATGATAAATCAAATAATAAACCGAATTAAGCATTAGCAATCCTGTTGTGAGAAGGATAACAAACTTTAAACCACAAATATTTCTTGAAGCCTTCCTCAGATCTCAAATGGAACGCTTCACGTCAGCTCATTGACTTACTAGGTGGATTGTTTTGTTGTTGAATAGTCATATCCTCAATATTTTGAACTATGAGTTTGATTTCAGTTGTACCCATAACTTCTTTAGAGAAGTTTGAAGTTTGTTTAAATCAATCCTTACCGACTCTTTTCCTTAAATTCATGGACAGACACTTAGAAATCAAATGAAAAGTAGACCTAAAACTTAAGTACTAAATAGAAGCTAGACCTAAAATTAGGGATCAAAATTGTATTTTTTTTTTCTTTGTAAAAATGAGCCTAGTAAGCCAATAGGAGCATAGCTCAACTGACATAGCGTTCGGACTATTGACTTTGAGATCAAAAGTTTGAATCTCCCACCCTACACTTTAATTACAATACATTTGTGAAAAAAAAAATGAACTTATTAATTCATATGCTCTCTCCATAGAGATCGAAGGTTCGATCTCAGCAATGGGTGGAAAAAAACAAAAAAGTATTTTTCGATTGAATTAAACATGAATTAAACATTTGAAATATAAAAGAGTAGATTTGTGAAAACAAAAATCCCAGCTTTATTCCTCTTCCTCTTGAAGCTGTCCGTGTTTAGTTTCTACGCTTTCTTCAGTTCACGAAAAAAAAAGGAAGAAAAAAAGAAAAACTTGAAATTTCGGATTTGGAAGAAAGAAAACGACGCCCCAAGGAATCTGCCCTTCCGGCGAGTTGATTTCTCTTTCTTTTTCTGTAGTTTCTGTTTGCGCCACCGATTTCTGTGGACGCAAATTTGAATACTGAGTAACAATGGCGGAAGCAGAGACAGGATCAGCTACAGGTAACAGTGGGGGAGGACCGGAACCGTCGCTGAAAGACAAAGGCAATGAGTTTTTTAAAGCTGGGAACTATCTCAAAGCTGCTGCACTTTACACCCAAGCTATCAAATTAGACCCTTCGAATCATGCTCTATATAGGTATATTCCCTCTTTCCTTTTTCTTTTTTTGCTTGCTTGATACAGTTTGCATAATTAATCAGAATGTTATTCTTAAGGGGTTTTGTTTTGGCACTATTCTGTTGATTCTGACTACTGGGATTGGATGTGAATACAATATTTCTTCTGATCTAAGGATGTTGTCTTAATTAAGAACTCAAATGTTGATCTCCCAGTATCTCATTGACAACATTAGACTATATACATAATGGGTTGGCCTAGCATGCTATAAGGGCCAATGGGTACAAGTCATGGTAGCCACCTGCCTAAGATTTGAGGTTAGGTGGTTGTGTTCCCGGGAGAATAATTTAAGTGTGTGCAAGTTGACTTGGACAGTCATGGATGTCAAATGAAGAGATTCCATTCAATTCAAGACAGATTAATTTTTAAGTAGAAGAAAGTTGCACACTTGTGGATAACATAGGCCAACATCAACTGTTCAATCTGCAGCATCTTCATTTTCAATTGCAGGAATTACAAGAAACTCATAGTCGATGGTAATCATACTGAAATTACAAAGAAAATTAAGGAAGGATTGAAGTTTCTCCCACTCTCTCAATTATACTGCCATTTAGGTGCCACTTTAATACATCCTACCATTAGCTATTAGGTTGGCTCACTACCAAACTAAAAATGTTTCCAACTGATTCAAAAATAAGTTTGTTCTGGTGTTTACACTTGTTATTTACTTAATCTAGATCATTGGCTGACAGCACAGAATGTTAGATCTCAAGACTTTGTTTAGAACCTAAAAACTTGATGTTGTGAACATCAGACAATGGATAGTTTTGCAATCATCGTACTTCATGCCATGTGCTTGTAAGAAGTATAAATTGAGCTGATGTATTTTTGGTTTCCCAGCAACCGTGCTGCTGCATTTCTGCATCTAGTTAAGCTTAACAAAGCACTTGCGGATGCTGAGATGACAATTAAATTGAGTCCACAGTGGGAAAAGGTAACAAATTCGATTCCTTGTATTGTTTGAGCCAGATCCTTTTCGGTCCCTTTCGTTTAACTTTGTACTTTTGATGTGCAACAGGGATATTTCAGAAAGGGATGCATATTGGAAGCAATGGAAAAATATGATGATGTACGTGGAATGCTTCCTTCCTTTTTCTTCCTTAGCAATGGTCCTGTCAATGATGATGTATGATCGTTGCAATTACTGCTGAATTTTTCTGACAGTTCAAATTTTCTTGTTATAGGCCTTGTCTGCATTTCAAACGGCCTTGCAGTATAATCCACAAAGTGCAGAAGTCTCCAGAAAAATTAAAAGGGTTTCGCAATTGGTGAAAGATAAAAAGAGGGCTCAAGAAGTGGAGAAAAAGAGATCAAATATAGATATGACAAAGCACTTGGATAAGCTGAAATCTGAACTGGTGAGCTGCATTCATGTAACTGATGCTCATTTTCACAGTATATACTAAAAATATCTGCTAGGTTATGAAAATATCTGGTTTCCATGCTTCAGCAGTGAATTTGCTGATGACGTAGGGATATACCTTTTCTTTCAAGGGTGCTCACCGGCCACTGAAATTAGCTGTTTTTTTTTTTTTTTTTCCATCCTGAAGCGTTCATTAGAATCAGTGTCTTTCTATATGCAGTCTGAAAAATATGGCTCTGAAGAATGCTGGAAAGACATATTTTCTTTTCTTGTTGAGACTATGGAGGATGCTGTGAGATCATGGCATGAAACTTCTAATGTGGACGCCAAAGTGTACTATCTACTCGATAAGGAAAAGACGGATACTGAAAAATATGCTCCAATCGTAAACATCGATAAGGTGTTAACCATCTACTAATTGCTTCTTCATTCCATTTATAGTTATATATTGCTTTTTGTTCTGTTTCTTGCTTTGATTACATTAAGTTAATAAAAGGGTTTTCTCTTTTCATGCCTATTATTCTCGAAACTCTAATGTTGAGTCTAAATTGTCTATTTGGTTACTAGAAGAAATACAAGTACTTTAACCATTCTATACCAACTACTTCTGTCTTTTGTGCTATGTAGGCATTTGAATCACCCCACACGCATGGTGATTGCTATCAATTTTTGAGAAAATATGCCGAGGATTCAGTCTCTCAAGCAGCATGCTTAGTAACTCCCAAAAGCTTGATATCTTACCCACAGGTGAGGTTGAATGCCTTTGTTTCTACATTGCCATAATATGGTATACCCATGAGACTCTATTTTTCTGTTGTCATGATAAAATATATTCTAATAATTCACTTAGTTTACTTGGTTGGTTAGGCCACAGAATCAGCTCATATTTAACAAATAACAACTCTACCATTTATTTCGTGTGAGATTAATTGAACGAGTAGACTTACTATTTTCATCGAGAAATCTTTGGTGGTTTCTTTTCTTTCCTTTGAATATTCTTGAAATCTCTTCTAATCTTTTCCTTAACCCTCTGAATCTTTTCCTTTTCTTTTCATGGTGGTATCTTGATAATCTATCAGCCTATGTTACCAATTCATATTTCATATCTTGTCTGTGGACTTTCATATCACTCCTTTTCTCCTTGGTAGAGGCTATAGTTCTTGTTCAAACCAGAAGACTCCCGAGTAACAGTGTTTAGTGATAGAATCCAAAGTACTGAAATGATATTGAAAGATAAAAACTGTCCCCTTTAGAGCTCACTCAAATCGAGACCAACTATACTCTTGCCCACTTTCATCCCCTCTCACTTGTTTTAATCTACTCCTTCGCCTAATTAATAATATGCCTTTTACCATCCTATTAGCATTCCTCACAATTATCCCTAATGGTATTTCTAACATTTAATTGTGATTCTAATAATAAATACTGTTTGCAGGTCTGGAAGGGTCAAGGTTCAAGAAAATGGAAGCATGGACAGTATGATGGTTTCTTCGTTCAGCTTGAAACACCTTCCTTAAGAAAGCTATGGTTTGTTCCTAGTTCTAGTGAACTGGGACGACCATTGTGCCGGTCTCTCTCTCTCTCTCTGTCTGCTGTTACACTTCAGTGTTTTATCTGCATATAATTGCAATTATTCTATGCAAAACTGCCATTAAGGAACAGAATCATTTCTGCTTGCCTGGATTGCATAATTTTGTTTGATATGGAAAGTTTCCCCGATTTTCATGTGCTTTTCATGTGTTTTGATTTCTGTGGTTGCAGTCTGTCACTTCTTATTAACTTTGGAGGTTTTGTTACTCATGTTTTACGGCAAACTTTGGTGTTGTAGGCATACCGGGAAATGGGGAACTAGAATACTCCCCAATAGTTCAATAATAAAACTAATTTCAGAATGATCTTCGTGGACATGAATCAGTTTTTGTCCACGATTTAGCTGTCGTCCTTTGTCCCTCGAGTTAATTAACTACTTTTATGGTTTTTCATCATATCTTGCTAAAAAAAAAGTTATATTGTAAATTTAGATATCGTACGCCCTAGCAAACATCTCCAAGAAAGTGAAATGCTAGAGAAGAATTATTGAACATTCTTAGGTTTTTTTAGTTTCAAGTAATATCACGTTCATTTTTACTTTCATAAGAATTATATCATTCATATTACAATTTTCCAAATGGAACCTAATATTTTTTCATCCATAGACTATATATGAATGCTAAGTTTTGAACAATACTTTTAGGATTCAATCCCTATTTCCTTGAGTGTGTTGAATTTTCTCACCCATAGACTATAATATCAACATTCATGTAAACTTTAGATCTGTATCCTTGGTCATAGATATCCATGTCTTGTTTTCGTACTTTCTGACTTTGATCATTTTCAGGGATCCTGAGGTTCTGGATATCACTGCCCATGAATTACTGCCGCGCATATTTAAAGAAAAGCTGCTAAGCACTTAGACCCAGCAGCAGCCAGAATTAGGTTCGAACTTTTCATGATATTGTCATTTTTTTTCCAAAGATCGCATTAATGACAAAGCTTCGTACATCTTCCATCACTCTGAGTTTAGAAGGCCCTTTCCAAAAGGTTTGCAAGTATTTCACATTCATACCATCCCCACACAGATTTGAACTCTGCAAAGTTTGAAAACTGAGACATGCTTTGGTTTTTTCAGACCATGGAGATTCTTTCTGTTGTACGATTGCTTTCTTGTTTAGTAGTGTCGCTGAGTGCTTTAATTCTTTAAGCTTATCTTAGATTTCATCAGGTTTTGTGTTAAATTTATATCTCAAGAAGACAGTTTTTTTTGGTCTGTAGTTTTGTAAAATGGAATGGATCGCTGTTTTTTGACTGCTTAAGATAGATCATCGTTGCCCATTTATTATACATGGTGTGGTTTTGTTTCTTTAGAACATTGTTTGCAGTTTGTCAATGGCTATTCTCTTTGAACTGCATCATCTTATCCATTAACAAAAGAATGAAGTTGAACCCCCTTTGGTGAAGACGAGGCATATTAATGCCCAATACTTGCCCCTTTTTTTTAAAAAAAAAGAAAAAGAAAAATACAAGAACAAAGAAAGCAGACAACAAATCCAACCTGCGAGACTTCTCATCAAGAATTAAAAGGAAAATACTATTTGGGAAAACCTCTTTCGAGATAACCAAAAGAACAGCCTTGAGAGTATGTCAAAGCTGTAATAAGCATAGACAAATTTGTCTCGATTTCTTAATCTTTGAGAAGATCTACTCTTTGTTTCTTGTCAAACGGTTTAATTTTGTATTAACCTAATTGTTATATTAAATTACAAGATTAATCTCTGAACTTTTAGGTTTATGTCAAATGAGTATTTGAAATTTAAAAAGAATCTTATAGATTTTTGAACTTTCATTGTCTAATAAGTTATTGGACTCTAAAAAGTGTTAAAATTATTTATTTTCTATTTAATAGGTCATTGAAATTTGACATTTGTATCGATGACCTATTCAACCATTTTAAAAATTTACGAAGCTATTGGATACCAAATGAAAATTTTAGTGTCTAATTAGATGACAAATTTTATTTTATGTCTAATTGATATATTAGCTTACAAAATGTTGAACATATAATGGATTTATTGCTAGAGTAAACTAACAAGTAGTGGAAGAAATCAAAATCAATAAACACTCTAATTACACTTAATTTGAGTTTAAAAACATGTAATAAAACAATCTTCAAAAGAGGGTTTCATGAACATATTACCTTTGATGAAAACCCTTCAAATTCCAGCTGGATTATGCAAATTTGTTCTTCAATCTTTCAGTAGACTCCCAAAAGGATTTTCTCTACTATCCTCAGCCTTGGATTGTGTGGTGGAAACACTTAATTGAGATGAATCAGGTTGAGAAGAGAGAGTTTATGAGAGCAGAAAAATAACAGAATTTTTGCAACAATTTTAGCATGCATGAAGCTCAAATTGAAGTCAAAATCTTCAATTTATTGTGCAGGACCATGCACTTCAGGATGCAAAGTCGATGCCACTTCAATTTCCATGCATGCGGTGGATTAGTAGGTGGAAAAATCAAAAATTGGATTTTCCCACTTTCTAATCTTTAATCCATTTTTTTTAAACTAAAATTTGATTAAATAAAACTTAGTTAAAATTGATTTTTCAAAATTTGATTTTTAAATTAAGTTTTTATAATTTTAAAATTTCAGAAAATCCAAAATTTCAATTAATCAAATTGGCAAATTTTGAACACAAATTTTAAATCAAATTTCATTAAATTGGATAATTAATTAAACTAATTTAATTAATTTAATTTAATATCAAATATTAAATATTATATTTCACTTTATCTATTTAAATATTTTTGAACTCTCCAATTTCGTTTAATTTCAACAAAATTAAATGTTTTAATTGTATCAAATACAATTAATCAAAACCCTAATTGAATTTGGACACTTCAAATTCAAAACCCTAATTTCGAATTTGAACATTGCAAATCTGCTCAAGTCACTAATCCAAGATATAATTTACGAGTTAGTAGAGAGATCTTATGAACCTACAGATCATGAGCTCCAACGATTTGAGATTAATTGGCTAAACTCTTTAGATCAAATTAATCATTATTTGTAACTACTAAGACACATCACTATAGGTCGATAGTTGCACTCTCCTCACTATAGATATATTTCTGTCTACTTTAACCATAATCAGTAAGTCAATCATTCACAGGTTGTTCTTATTTACAGTTAGGTCAAAATTACCATTTTACCCCTATAAATACATCTTGCTCCTTAAACTCCCACTAATCCTCTATTGAACAATTCGGTTTATAGTCCAACTAATAAACCATGTGCCTCTCGATGATGAGAGGGCGGGGCCCGTTGTTGAAGACTAGGAATCAGTACTTAAGAGAATAATCTATCTATTAACCCTAACCCGAGTAGGAGTGAATTCCATCTTACAAAACTATATCCCCAGCTATCTATTGGTCTTATTCCCAGAGTGGGAGACTTATTGAGTAGTGTTGTTGGACTACTCTCACCTATGTAGATCAAAGGATAATCCCGAATAAACAGGAGTTCATAGTTAGTTGATCAGGATTAAGATCGAGTTACCCTAGGTCATCGAATTTGAAATAGTCAGTTTTAACAGTAAACGGTCGTTATAAAGAAAAAGTGACTATTTCGAGGTCTGTTTCTATGCAAACTCATTGCCTAGGATGACCCCACTTGCATGTCCCATATGAATGATTTTGGGATCACATCATTAGTATCAATATACAAAGTGGGTTGCATCCAATAGTGTCACCAGGATGAAGTACCAAATCTCATCCATATACTTATAGACCATTTTGGCTATATACTAAAACTTGATTCACTTTGATGTCTCCGCATAAAGTTAAAGTATTCATATTATAGTCATGGATTTGTTTACTGGATATTAATAACAGAATGCAATATCCATAAAAACTCAATAATACTTTTATTGGTAAATAGAATATGTTGTCAAGATTTACGAACTACGAGTTTTAGGTCATTCCCAACAATCTCTCGCTTGGACTAACACTCCAGTGAGATACAAATATATATCAATATATAATGTTTACATGTTGAGAAAATAGAGAGAAAAATACAATAAACTAGGGCATCTATATACCCTCGATATTCTCTCACTTGCCCTAGATTATGAAGTTCGTAGTCCTAGTCCGACCAGGTGGCCTTTGAACACTTTAACAGAGAGGGTTTTCATAAATGGATCAACAAGGTTATCTTCTGAGACTATCTTCGTGACTATCATGTCTCCTTAGTGTACTATCTCCCTAATGAGATGGTACTTTCTTTCGATGTGTTTTTCATGTTTGTGGCTTCTCGGTTCCTTTGAATTGGCAACTATTCCACTGTTGTCGCAATACAGAGTGATGGACAGATACATATTTGGAACTACTTCCAAATTTGTCAGGAACTTGCATAGCCAAACTGCTTCTTTAGCTGCTTCGCATGCAGCTACATATTCAGCTTCCATTGTGAAGTCAGTGATACAACTCTGTTTGATGCTTCTCCACGCTATAGCTCCTTCGTTGAGAGTTAAAATTGATCCTAAAGTAGATTCCTTAAATCTACATCAGTCTGAAAATAAGAATCAGTGTATCATGTAAGGATCAAATCCTTAGGCCCATACACGAGTATATAGTCCCTCATTCTCCAGAAACACTTAAGGATGTTCTTAACAACAGTCCAATGACTATGTCCAGGGTTAGACTGGAACCTGCTGACAATTCCAACTACAAAGCATATGTCAGGACATGTACACAACATAGCGTACATCAGACTCCCAACTGCTTATGAATATAGAATTCTTTTCATTTCCTCAACTTCTTGAGGCTTCTTAGGACACTACTCCTTTGACAAGGGCGGGACCCCGTTGTTGAAGACCAGGAATCAGTACTTAAGAGAACAACCTATCTGTTAACCCTAAGTCGAATAGGAATAAATTCCATCTTACAAAACTATGTCTCCAGCTATCTATTTGGTCTTATCCCTAAAGTGGGGGGCTTATTGAGCAGTGCTGTTGGACTACTCTCACCTATGTAGATCAAAGGATAATTCCGAATAAACAGGAGTTCATAGTTAGCTGATCAGGATTAAAATCGAGTTACCCTAGGTCATCGAATTTGAAATAGCCAGTTTTAACAGTAAACGATCGTTATAAAGAAAAAGTGACTATTTCGAGGTATGGTCTTATGCAAGCTCATTGCCTAGGATGTCCCCACTCGCATGTCTCCACATAAATGATTTTGGAATCACATCATCTGTATCAGCATATAAAGTGGGCCACATCCAATAGTGTCACCAGGATGAGTTACCCAATCTCATCCATATACTTATAGATCATTTTGGCTATATACTAAAACTTGATCCACTTTTATATCTCCACATAAAGTTAAAAGTATTCATATTATAGCCATGGATTTGTTTATTGGATTTTTATAAAAGAATGCAATATCAATAAAAACTCAATAATACTTTTATTGATAAATAGAATATGTTGTCAACATTTATGAACGGCGAGTTTTAGGACATTCCCAACATTTATTAAACACAAAATTAAAAACTAAGGGGTGTATTTGACCTTTTCAGAACTTAGAAACCTATTAGATGATAACTAAGTTCACTGACCTACTCACTTAAATATGAAAGGTTACGACTTAAATATGAAAGGTTAGGGGCTAACTTTCTAATTTAATCTTATTGTTATTAAGGGTTTCTTTATTTAAATTCATTGAATGCAAAATGAAAGCCAAAAATGGTATGGTATGAAATACCTTCTGACAAGTGACAACTAGAATAGGTTTCCTTCATCAAAGGAAACTAGAATAAAACAAACATGATTGTTGCTATTTACTAAAATTATTACCAGGTGCTTTGTATGATGACTTTATTTGTTTTCTCCTAATGTTCTTTTCTTTGTTTTTGTAGACGACCCAATTCTGAAAACAATGGAAGTTCATGTTTCTTTTCAAAATTATGAACGTGTTCAAAGTGATTTTGCAAGCAAATTTTCAAAATAGCATTTGGAAAGTCTTTGCAGTCTTTTAGATCAACTTCATAAGTGGAATTCAAAGCACAATATTTTAGACTAAAAAAAATTGTTATTTTCCACATTGCAGACAGTTCTTACCAATATTTTTTTTTCCCCTTGTCCTTGGATTCTAAACTTGGCAATCATTGCAATAATAGAGTGATTACTGATAATGGCAGGCTCCTCATTTCTTTAAACATTAATCTAAACATGAAATAATTTGAACTACAAAGTGTGAAGGACATAACTCAGACTGCTGCAGTTTCTTTACAATAACACTAAATAAGTTAACAAAAGATCATAGAAAGTGATTCCTAACATTTACTTATACTATTTAGTTGCTGTAGAATTTCTTTAGTACCTGTTTCCATTGCCCTATAACCAGAGGAAACAAAACAATAAAACAAAACATCCCCATCAGAAATTGATTATAATCATGAACTTTCATTAGTTTGGATTTAAAGGAAGTTGAAAACTTACTTCACATGTAACAAGAGATCTGTAGTTTGTATTTGTGAGCAGTGTACTTGTGGAACCACATTCACTATTATTGAGCGAACTTGTTGATTTGTCAAGCTTCATCAACAATGGATACTGCAAGTCTTGAGCGGCGCAACCTAGGAGAGAAGACGATCGCTGTATCTGCACGGCCTTCAAGATGTTCTTTGCTTCAGTTGATGCCTTCCTTCTGCTTGACTGCCTCTCGAATGATTCAGGCCTTGCCTTAGGCGCACTCTGCGACCGAGCTTTCGCTCTTGAAGATTCTGTATTGGCCATGTAACTTGGGAACATTGGATATTCAAAGGACAGAGATTGCATACATTCTGATGTGGGAAAACCAATAGGACTACTTTTTGTGGGGTCAGGTTTAGACTTGGCCAAGTAATCTTGAGGGCTGCTTTGTACAGTGCTGATGGAATAGTCCTCGAAATGGCGGCTGCAACCTCGTGCGTCGATGTCGGTTAGAGCAGATGGTGGTTGTGAGACATGGTGTGAATGATGTGTGGCAAAGACATGTTCATAGTTTGTCCTGTTCTTAGAGCCTCGTTTGTATTCTCCATGATCCATCTCCACAATCTTAATATTTTCCTCAGCAACCTACAATCACAACATTGGAAATTGATCTGTTGAAGTTCCTACTTTACTGATGTTTCAAGCAACTTCACAGTTAAGCTTTGCAGGTTTCAAATGAAAAGATCCAAAATAGGGAAAGTTTAGGCAGAAGAAAATGATTGTTACATGATTGGCATAACCAAAATGATCTTCATTAAATGATTCAACGAGAAACGGTTGTCGTTGATATGAAAGATTATTTGTCACTTCAATCATCCTGATCCTTTGTGCACGAGCTCGAGCCTGCACTATGATCAATGCTTGCATACACCGGAGAGTAGCTTTAGCCTGTTTTCTAACGAGATGACCCCTAGCCAGTGCTTGCAACTTCACCAATCCTCTCAATGCCCGGAGTGCTTTTCTTGCCTACAACATGATCATCAAAGAGAATGGTAAAATGGTAACACAATTTGCATATCCAAAACAAAATAAGGAAAATTTACCAAATAAGACCGGAAGACTGATTGAATCTTGATGGCAGCAGCCTCCTCAAATTCAGTAGCTTTCACATAGGCAACTTCAGTTAGCCGAATTGCAGTAGCTGCAGCCTGTGCAGCAGCCACAGCAGCATCAGCAACCTCAGCTTTTGCCACCACCATGGCCAAGTCTTGCTTCTTATTCTCCTCATAATCTACATCCATTGCAGCCTGTGCCACAGGCATTGATGTGCTAACCATCTCAAGAGGGAATGGGAATGAGTCTCTTGACGACACCAACACCGCCGCTGCAGCCGACGGTCTTCGGAAACTCCATCGTTTTTTCTCCTTAGGATTGTGTCGGATTGATATCGGGGTGGCCGGATACTCGGAAGTAGTCGAAAAAATCTGATTACTTGGGCATTTTTCCTTCTCTTTGTCTTTCTTTCCTGTCAGAAAGTTCCTCAGCCATTTGCTCGTCTTTCCCATTTTCTCTCTCAAGTAATCTCAAACATAAAAGAAACAAGCAATTAATAAACCATTTATAGATCTCTCTTGAAGAACAGCTCCTTAATAAGAAGAAAAATAGTCTGTTTTCCCCCTTCTGCCAAACAACCTTATATTATATTACAATTTCATTGTCTCTTTGCCTTCTTCAACTTCCTTTTTTACTATGGGATGACATGGATTTGGTGTATGCTTGAGGGGAAAGAAACAATGAGAGGAAAAACTCCATGGAAGATAAATTGAACAAGAGGCTTCTTAGTAATTAAATGAATCTTAACTTCTCCAAATTGTCCTTATAACAGCAGTTGCAGAGTTAATGAATTGTATTGTGGCCTTGTGGGTTGTACAATTGACCACATGGGAAAAAGGGGTAAAACTAAAAGCAAGAAGCTTAAGTTAACAAGTGAAAAAAAAATATTAAGCATGTGAGAGTTGTCTTTTTTGATCCAATTTGGGAAATTGGATTCACAAAATCAAGATTTTTCATTCTTATTCCAACCATTTCTATCTCGAGAAATGTCCATTCAACCATAATTTCATCGACGTAATCAAATCTCTTAAATTCTCTAAATACCTGAAACAACGTGGGGTGATGATCAAAAATGAAAATTAGGACTCATATATTACCACATTCGTTCCAAATAATTTGTGGGGTCCGTATTGGGTATGACTATGGGAGTACATGCACTCAGGCTTTTGTTGGGAGCTATAGATCCCAAAGTAAAGCAAAGGACATTAAAATACAAAGACTCGTGTTTGGTAGAAGATGGAACAATGTGATGTGGCAGAAAATGCTTCCCATGGCCATGAAAGTGGTTAATTTTTTATTTTTTATCCTGTCACTCACATGGGTTGTTCACTTATTCAAGTGTTTTTATTCTTGGAAACACTGTTTTAGATTTTGTCTCCATTTCCTCTCCCATTTCTCCCTATCTTATCTTATTCTTCACTTCTTTCCAATCTAAACCATTTCTAAATTGAACTCAACCACTCAAATTCCATCCTCTTCTCTTCTTTATTTAGCTAACTTCATAATTCCTTAAATCACTTTTCCTTCCAAATCACATTTCTCAATGGTTTTTGAGCTCAATGTCTGATTTTTGGACCCTTTTAAACCCTTTCCCTTTTGGTAATGTCTGCTTCGGGACCGCCTCGAAACTTTGCTTTGGATTTCATTCAAAACACTTCATACTAATAGAAATAATTGTTTTCACTTATATTTCATAGAGTTCTCCTTTATCTAGCCAACATGGTAAGACTTTCGAAACATATACAGTAAACAAAAGTTTAAATTATTTCAACTACATTTATTAAAGCAAGGAAGATTTATAGTATATAAATAAGACCAAAATCTCGATTGGTATGAAAATTTTCAAATGAATTACGTATATGAGCTTAGACCTAAAACTTGTAGACGATATGATATCATAAAACTGTACGAGTTTAGAGAGAGTCGTTATCTTAAACTATTGCTCGAAAGAGAATATATTATCATAGACGAGTTTAGGATCTAACATGCCTATCATGTTTGATTTTAGGGTAGAAAAAACAGGGATTAGGGGAAAATGTGGACTCATGAAGGCTTGCTAGTTCAAATGGAGGTCTCAATTAATGGGCCCATAACGCAAATATTTGATTGCATGTGAAAGAAAGATTTGTCGGTTGAAGAATGTTAAGTTCTTTATATATCCTTTGATTCCTTTCTCCGTTTTGTCTCAACTCTTTCTTCTCTCTCATGATACTAGAGGTTGGGATTATTTTAATCTAACCTTTCAACATTCTCAAAGGTGCATTCAATTGGGTCTTTTTTTTTTTTTTTTTTTTTTTTGAGAAAAAATAATAATAAATCATAATCATATATGGTGTAAATAATATTCAATTCACGTGTAACTACTAGATTTGAATAATATTTTCTAATTAGTATTACATTTCTCTTTTAGGCTAAATTATATTAAAAAAAAATTGTATTTTATGTCAAAAATACTTCTGAGCTTTCAAAAATTTCAAAACGGTCTTTAAACTTTTACAAATCGTTCAAAAATATCATCGTCATTAGGTTAACCTAGTGTTTTGTTTCAAGAATACCAATGGTCTTTCAAAAGTTTCAAACATACCCTATTGTATATGAATAGAAAAAATTAATACCTTATTGTAAAAATATTATCTTCCAAACAAAATTTAAAATGTATTTACTGTATATCTATACCCGTCAGCTTCTCTTCCATTTCCTCTCCTTCCCCCTCTTTAATCTTTGACCTAACACTTCTCTATTCTTTCTCTTTTTTCTTCGGTCTCTTCTTCAATATACCCTTTTACTCCACTTCTTGATACTATTTGGCCTTTGTGTATCTCAAAAAAGAAAGGAAAAAAGATGTCCTCTTCAGTTAAGGTGTATAGACTACAACAAGAATAAAGAGAATAATGAAACCTTAAACAAAGTTGTATGTTAGTAGATTAGTGTGTTGTGTTAATAGCCAAATATGTTCTTTTTGTATTTGGCTATTTATCATTTTGGAAGTGTGGAGATTTTAATTTTAGAATTTTGTGAGATTTTGTGGGATTTTATATTTTAACTTAAAGTTTTAATTTGTATTTGGTTGATGAGAAAATTGGTGTAAGTATTGGACAAATACGAAAAAAAAAGAGTATATATGAAAAACAATGTGACTATATAAAATTTGTTTTATAAAATTGGTTCTTTTCCAATCCAAGATAAATTTAAATAAATTGATCGCTATACTACTTAAAGGAGGGGCTTTTTTTTAATTTTATTTTTAAGTTTTAGAGTATTGAGACAAAGTTTGAAATTTCAAAGATATTCTTTAAACGAGGTATTTACGATTCCATCCATATATTAATGATAATAGTATTTTTTTTAACTTTTTTTAAAGTTTAGAGGTATTATTAAAACCTTTAAAAATTTAAATGTATTTTTAAAATAAAGTACTAATGGTTTTTATCCAAAACTAATTGTAAGAGTATTTCTAAATTTTTTTTTAGTTCAAAAGTATTATTGAAACTTTTGATTTTTTTATCAGGTCTTTCTTTCAATTTAACCCCTTTTTTTTTTAATTATAGTTATCGTATGAATAATATCCAATGTTAACTAAAGGAGAAAAAGATCCACATATATCGATGCAACTATATCAAAGGACAATATTTTAGTGGTGTGGGGGAAAGATCTAATTATTCAATTTATTTAATTATTGTAATTACATGAGCATACCATAAAAGAGATGCGAAGTATGAATGTAAATAAGCACACAATATTTTTTTTAAAGTGACTCAAATTTCCAACCTACTCCATAAATATATGGGGTAAGTTCAAGAATAGTATATTTTTTTAAAATAATAACAAATATAGGGTATATAAGAAAGAAATTACAAAAATAAGGTGGAGGAAAAAAGTATTGACAAAAATAAGGTAGCAAAATCGTGTACCGGTATACGATTTTTATGTCAGCTAACAAACTCGTGGACGAGTCCATATTTTTATTATTTTTTTATTGTTTTTTATTTTAGTGGATACAAAAGAGAACAAATCTATTTGAATTTCACCGTAAAACAAATCTATGTTAAAAAAATAGATCCTCCATTCGTGGCTAGAAATGTGATTCAATTTTTATTTTACTTTTAAAAAATTTGAATTTTACAGTAAAAAATTCTCCAAAAATAAAAAAAAAAACACTAAAAAATAAAAAAAGAAGACAGAAATGGGAGAAAATGTGGAAAAAAAATAGATGTAACCTTAATTTGATTCAATTTTTATTTTACCGTAGGCCTTTAAGAATTTGAATTTCATACTAAAA
>NC_052360.1:54275555-54329119 GCF_009727055.1 Benincasa hispida | reverse complement strand
GACTCCGAAAATGCAAAAAAAAAAAAAAAAAAAACACTACAAAATAAAAAAGGATGACTGAGTTGTGGGGAAAATGTGAAAAAAAAATAGATTTAGTCTTAATTAGTGGCTAGAAATTTGATTCAATTTTATTTTAGGGTAGGCCTTTCAGAATTTGAATTTCACGTCCGAAAATGGAAAAAAAAAACATTAAAAAAAACAGAAGTTGGGGAAAAATTGAAGAAAAATGATTTAGAATTAATTCGTGGCTAAAAGATTAAAAATTCAATTTAATTTTTCATTTTACACGGAAATGTGAAAAAAAAATAGAATTACCTTGTTGCTAGAAATTTTTGATTCATACTGTAAAAATATTCTCTGAAAATGCAAAAAAGCTACAAAAAAAAAATATAAGAAAACGAAGGGAGAAAATGTGGGGAAAAAATTTAGCCTTAATTCGTGCTAGCCTTAAATTGTGGACAGAGTACACGATTATTGTGTTGATTCAAACTCGTGGACCGGGAAATTAAAAATATATTAGTTTTTAAAAACTATTTAGAAAATATGGTACTTTTCAAACATATTAGAAAAATATTGTTTTTTTTTTAATAGGTCGAGGGTTCAAAATTCGACCACTTTAGGTTTTTTTTTAATAATAAACATTCGACCGTTCTCTTTCTTTTTTGTTTTTTTTAATTTTCTTTTTATAAAAAAATTTCTAAAATATTTATTATTTTATTATTTTATTTAAACTCTAAAAGAATAAATAAAAAAAATAGTATCTCATAAAAATAAAAAGTGTAAATTAACAATATCTCCTTTATATAAAATAATTACAAATCACCAGTGTCCCACAAGGCAGACGTGTCGATTTCGAGCTAGTGTCGTCGTCGAGCTTTCGAACTTGAAGTTACTCGGGTTTTCTTGATTTGTTCAGCACCTCTGCATACGCTTCATAATATAAATATTCATTATGCTCTCCACGACCCCGACCATGTCCATGCACGTGTAAGACGAAGGACTAGCCTCTGAGTCATAATGTCATGAACCAAATGCTGGCATCATCATCATCGGACTAACTAATCAGTTTGACTCTGGTTACTCATAGGGGCAACTCTTCCATATATGGGCAACCTCATAAACTCACCTCTTCCCCGAACAGGTCCTCTATGTCTAGGAGCTGGTGGAGAACAATAGGTATATCGTACATATATGTATTTCCTCATATAGCTTTGGTTGTCACTACATATTAGCAAGAACCTGGTTCGGATCATTCGAACCTCACTACGAAGTCTTACTGTTGTTCGATGCTCTGTGAATTATAATAACAATTAGATAAATTTAAAATAATTTAGGCTCACCGTCAACAGGTAACCCCAACAACACTTTTATGTCTTGTAAAGTGATAGTGCACTCTCCAACAGACATGAAATGTATGCATCTCGGCCTCCATCTCTCGACTCAGATGCCAGTCCAACTGAATAAATCCCAATCTGGCAATCCCATAGAATCTAGATGTACGCAGTAGTGGTAGTATTCGAGGGTAGAGTAGGATAGTGCACTGAAGAACTACCTCTCGACACCTTCAAGATATTTCTCCAGTAGTACGATCTCGTCATACAACAGATGATCGATGAATGGACTGGTCGTACAAAATCAACAAGTCCTGGGTTTAAAGCCATGATCTGAAAGAAAAAAAATATTTATTTCTCAATTAAAAAAAATTATTTCTCAATTAGAAGAATAATGTACAACTTAATTAAAAGAATAATGTACAAGTTAATTAGAAGAATAATGTACAACTTAATTAAAAGAATAATGTACAACTTAATTAAAAGAATAATGTACAACTTTATAAATTATAATAAAAAAAATTTAATATACAATAAAAGTATCTACATTTAATTAAATATACATGATAAACGAAGTATTTACTTCTCAATTAAAAGAATAATGTATAACTTTATAGATTACAATAAAAAAATTAAATATACAATAAATTATTATAAAAGAATAATATATAATTTATTTCTCAATTTATTTTTCAATCCCTAACTATTTGGAGTCCATCTGACACTTCCTTCGATTATGGCCTAACTGATTACAAAATCCACATCGTTGTCAAGTTATTTGTTCTGTCCAATCCATCTCATTGTGATAACGTGAACTTTTCGATTTACCCGGTTTTCTCAACAACGATGGATCAGGATTAAGACGGGCATATTAAGGTGTGTGATCCAATAATCTTCATGCGGTACAGGTTGAAATTGAGGAGAGTAACATTCAGCATAAGTTAACAATTTATAGTAGTCCTCAATAAAATCTTCATAGTTCATGTTAAAATGTGAGCAAACGGCCATAAAATACGAGTATGGAATGCCGAATGCTTGCCACTTGTTACATGAACAGTACTGCTCGGGCCTATTTAGCCTCAATATTTGAACGTTTCCACCTTTGGCATTGAGACTATGACGTCCTGTCTTCACATGAAACACACATTCATACCGATCGTATGATTGTACTTCATGTTTACTAGATCTTGCAGCCCATTTATTTATTTTCTCATGTGCATACCTGGATTTTTACTCCACTTAGTATTATAAAATATGTTTGAAATAAATTGTTAATAACATATATATAAAAAATAATAATAATATTATCGGGTGTATTTATCTTAACGCTCCAATGCATCCCTTATTTCTTTCCTTCTTTTCTCGAAATAATTCACGCATTTAAGAATGTTATCTGAGCAAGAGCATTTAAAGGCAACATTCGAGCTCCTTTGAGGACTTCATTTATGCACTGATAGATTTGTCGTCATCCACCCATATCTGAATCCTCCATCATGTGCTTGAGTCCATTGCTCTAAATTAATGTTGTCAAAAAAACTCAAACAGCTCCAATTTATTTCTTTGATATCTTCAATTGCTTTATTGAACTTTCGAATTTGAAACTGACACCTGGCACGATAAACATAATCTTTCAATGAATTAAATTTATAGTTTTTTTATTAAAGTTGCTGATGATATGTCGTAAGCAAAAACGATGGTGACATTTCGGTCCCGTCTAACCATTTGCTGGATTGTTCACTGCTGCGATTATACCAGCATGTCGATTTGAAATTAAACACACCTCGTTACAATTTCTCTCAGGTATTTCAGGAACCATCCCCATGAGTCTGCGGACTCTTCATCAGCAACGGCAAATGCAAGTGTAAGAAGATGGTCATTTGAGTCAACTGATATAGCAATCAACAATTTTCATCTATATTTTCCATACAAGTGTGCACCATCTATCTAAATTATCGGCCGACATTTATTAAAAGCTTCTATACAAGGACCAAATACCCAAAATAAAGAAGTTAGGATAACATGGCCTTCAGTAAGCGTTTCTTTCACTCTCCACTCTACACGTGTTCTGGGATTTGTTTGCTTAACCATATACAACCACCTGGGTAACAATTTGTAAAACTCATCCCAATCACCGAACACTTTAGCCACTGCTTTTCTTTTGCCCTCCCATACCCTATGGTAAGGAACATGATATCCAAACTTTGATTTGATGTCGGTCTGCAGTTGTGCCATACTGATAGATGGTTTTTCTCTTACGGCATCACAGAACTCTAGTGCAATCATTGATGAATCCAATTGCACATGACTTTGACTTAGTTCTGAATAAAAACATGTATGCTGCTCATCGTACTTAGTGATCTCAAACATGCCATGCGATTTTTTCTTTATTGCACGAAGTCTCCACTTGCAACCTTCCTCCAACTTCTTACACCAAATTGTCCAAATCGTCGGTGTCAATTCAACAATCTCATATGGTACGTGACATTTTATTGCAAAACATTTGACCGTGTGTTGTAGCATTTTCTTGTCTTGACAAATCATCCCTTTATACAATTGAGTATTGTCAATGTCCACATGGGCTACAATTGGGTCATGTTCTCGAATGCTATCCAGTACATTCATATCCAAATCGTTGAATGTATCTGAAAGCATCTCATGTTCACGACCATCGAAATCCAACTCTTCAAATTCATCATCCATTTCAGTTCTGAAGTCTCTGTACAGGTTGTTAACCGTCATATCTTCATTATCACATGGCGATACAACTGACTCCTGATCAGGATCAATACATTGAGTTGGATCTTCAAACTGGCTAAATGATGTATTCAAGTTTATATCCACATCTATCCTATTTACATTTACATACAAATGCACTAAATTCGGCAGTGGCATTGCCATTGAGAACATCAAGTTCATAGCTTGTGCATTCGAAGTAGGGAATGACATAAACCTTATTGATCCTGATGGTTCTAGGTTAGGATGTCTATATATTATTTCTATCTGATTTGTTCCCATATCTACACTAAGTGAGATCCCAACCATTTCAATGAATTGTTCAAATACAATTCTACTGTTCACATTTATGCTGAAACTCCCACTTGGTGGTTGGTCATAGTCAACTCCATCAATACCATCAATCATATTACCATTTGTAAACAACAAAAATCCCATTTTCTAAAAAAAAAAAAAGACAAACATCAAATTTTTATATTATACTTTTTACAAGAAGTAAATTAAAAAATATTAAACTTTTAAAAAAATCACAATAATTTTGTATTATACTTTTTATAAGAAGTATATTAAAAAATCACAATAATTTTGTATTAAACTAAAAATATTAAATTTTTTAATTTATAAACATAAACTTTTTAAGTTTGATGAACATCAACTTTTTAAACATAACAATAAATTAAACTATTTATAACTATTTTTAAACATAATAATAAATTAAACTTTTTATAACTATTTTTAAACCTAACAACAAATTAAACTTTTTACAACTATTTTTAAACATAACAACAAATTAAACTTTTCAAATTACAATGAGATAAACTTTTTAAAACTATTTTTTTTAAATTTAATTCAAATAAAAAATTAAATTAAATTAAACTTTTTCAAACTATTTTAAACTACATTTTCAAAGTTAATACTAGAAAAATCAAATATCATAAGAAATATATTTTAAAAAATTACAATAATTTTGTATTAAACTAAAAATACTAAACATCAACTTTTTAAACTATAAACATCAACTTTTTAAACATAACAATAAACTAAACATTTTAGCACTATAAATATCAAAGTTAATACTAAAGAAATCAAATATCATAAGAATAAACTAAACATTTCAAACTATACTAAACTTTAAAACTATACTAAACTTGTTAACTATCACAATAATTTTGTATTAAACTATAAATATCAACTTTTTAAACATAACAATAAACTAAATATTTTAACACTATAAACATCAAATTTAATACTAAAGAAATCAAATATCATATGAATAAACTAAACTTTTCAAACTATACTAAACTTTTTAAACTATACTAAACTTATTAACTATCACAATAATTTTGTATTAAACTATAAATATCAACTTTTTAAACATAACATTAAACTAAACATTTTAACACTATAAACATCAAAGTTAATACTAAAGAAATCAAATATCATAAGAATAAACTAAACTTTTCAAATATCATAAGTTCAACTCACAGATTCGGCGGTAGTTCTCTTTTTTCCTTCAAAGTGACAACGTTCACCCTTTTTTCTTGTTATATGTTATCTGGCAACAATTACAAAAAAAAATTTTAAAAAAATAGAATCTATAAAAAAATAATAATATAAAAACAAAAATAAAATTTATAATTATTCTTAAAAAATAAAAATTTAGTAGAATAACGTACCAGTATAGTTTGTGGTCAAAGGTTGTGTGAGAACAATTTGTATCAAACAAAATAGAAGAAGAGAAATGGAAATGGAAAGCAGTGAGTTAAAAAATGGGAGGAGAGGGATATTAAGAAGAAGAGAAATAGAAACGGAAAGCAAATGGGAGGGGAGGGATTTAGTAGAGGAAGAAGCAGATGATTTCGAAGGCAGTGAACAAGGGACTGAAAATTATGAGGTTTAAAAACACCTACACTCGACCCACGGGTTGCAAAATTAAAGGTTGGTGGTTGGGGGAGGTAGGCACGGCAGCGGCAGCGGTAGAGGGTGGCAGCGATGGGACGAGACATGGAGCTTGTCAAGGGTTGAACTTTCGACCTACATAAGTCGAATGTTCAACCTTCGACAAGTCTCCTTTCACCAAGTTCATCGAGTTCTCAACCTTTGATATCCATCTTCGTCGAATTCTCAACCCTCGACTTCTAGCCTCAAACAGACAAAACAACCATATTTCTCTAATTAGTTTTAAAACAACTATATTTTCCTAATAACTTTTCAAATCTACAATATTAGAATAAAAGATCCGTTTCAAACCAACCCTATTTTTATCAATAAATATTAAAATAACATTATTTTTTTAAAAAAAATTCTAAATATACACAATACATATTTTCTTATATGCATAAATTAAAAGAAATCACTTGCATTTTACGTCGCAATCCCTATACCTTTTAATGATGATCTCTTTTGACAAACTCTCTTGTATAAGATGATGTAGTATGCACAACAATCATTCAAATATCTTACCATCTTCAATCGAAACTATGATTTTCAAAGATTCAATATGTCCAACAGAAAACTCTTGCAAAGTCGTTAAAAGACAATGTCTAATTATTATTTTTTATAACTTAATTTTTAAAGAGAGAACAAAAGATATTAATGAATTAAAAAGGAAACAAAAATAATATCGAATCGATTAGTATTTTCAAATTTTTTTAAAAGTAGAAAATATAAGAGTTAGTGTCCTCTAACAATCGAATTACGCTCAATTTGACAATCTAAACATAGTTCAATTGATAATACATTAATTATCGTCTTAAAGATTGGTAGTTTAATCCCACTCACTAATTAAAAAAACGTATTTGAAAATGAAAGTTTTGTTTAGTATAACTAAAAAATGATGGTTGAAAAAGGTGAATATTGAAATCTAAAAGGGAACAAGAGTTGCAGAGGTAACCCTGTCGGCTACTTCTTTTGGCAATTAGCAGACAAGTTTTTACAGTTTATCAATGGTTATGGATCATGTGGATTTGTAAAATGGTAAAAATGTTTAATGATTTTGTAAATTGATAATTAATAAACCCAACAAACCATATCTTATTCCTTAAGTTAAGTCAATTTCCAATAAATATCATTCTTTGGATTTTTACCAAACACATCAAAAGTGAAAAACATACTCTAAAAACTAGTGTGACACTATCCTAATTTGTCTATTTCAAACATAAAATCATTTTAAATTAATCAACCATCTAACTTTAGAACTAAAAAACAAAGTTGTGAACTAATCATTAAGGTTTACCCTAGTTGATTTAGGTTTTCTTTTTCTTTGTCATACATTATCCTCATTTTTTAATTTAAAATTTAATTTTCATTTACAAATATTTAATATATTAGTTAAATCATACAAAATACTCCTAAACTTTGTCATTTGTTTCAAAAATAAAAAAATAAAATTATTCTTTAATAACTTTCAAGATTATCTGTTGACCTTTCATAAGCACAATGGAACTACTTGGAGTAAAAATCTTGTATAAATTTAGACAAAAATTGAAACTTAAAATAATGTGGTGGTGACTTAGTACAGTGTATTCAAATTTTTGTTTTGTGTCATTGCCACACCCTTCTAGATCCCAATTTATGTATGAAATTCTAGAGAATTTATGCTATAAGGACAATTTTAACATGTAATTCTTTCTTTTAAGGGTGAAAGTTCAAATCTCCCTTGACCTAGTTTTTGTACTTAAAAACTAAATAGCTAGATAAGTAAAATCCACCAATATTCAAAGAGGAAAAAAAGTATTCTCGAGTTTGTTTGGTACAAACCTCTCATGTTGAAACATAAAGAATTTGTGTTGCCAATAATGGTTTTTGTTCCACTTTTTGAAACTTAACAATTTTGCCCTCTTGCTTACATCATCAGCCAAAATTATGGAATTATTGTGAATTTGAGAAGAAAAATGAGGCACAACGAGAACATGGATATCAAAAAAATATAATATATATAAATAAATAAAATAAAATAACTAAATAAATAAATTTGAAATAAATAAGAAAAATTGTAGAAAATAGAAAATTCCTCCAAAAATCTCCACTTTTTCCAAAATTCATGGGATTTCAACCAATGTATGTATATCTACAAAATCCACAAATAACTATTTATGATACTTGGACACTATGCATAGGTGGTTGAATGATACATGGCCAACCCATGTGATAATGAAAAAATAACACTTGATACTGGACACTAAATATGACACTAATGGACATCTATTATTATTATTATTTTAAATATTTATAATACTCTCCCTTAGATGCCCATTATATATATATGAAGTATGCCTCATTAAAACCTTATTAGGAAAAAACCTCATGGGAAAATAAATCGTAGTGAAGGAAAAAGAGTACATATTTCATGTAATTTATACTTTTAAAAGAATATATTTGCTCCCCCTCATGAAAACATCACTCAAGATCTCTGAGTTGCCACATTCCAATGTTATGCATCAATTTTTCAAAGATTGCGATAGTTAATATTTTTGTAAATAGGTTATTTTTCAAACAAATTTGTTGTACAGTAATGTCACCATTTTCTTCAAGATCATGGGTGTAGAAAAGCTCTGGTGAAATATGTTTTGTCTCCTTTAATATATCCCCATTTGATTTATAATATGTATGTTGTGTTGTCTGCATATAATATTGTTGGAAGATTTTTACTAGAAGACAAACCACATGTTTCATGAATGTGTCGAGTCATTGATCTTAGCTATTCACATTCTCGACTAGCCTTGTGAATTGCAAGAATTTCAGTATGATTTGAGGAAGTAGTTGTTATGGTCTATTTCACCGATCGCCATGATATAACAGTTCTTTCACATGTAAACAGATAACATGTTTGAGATCTAGTTTTGTGTGGATCAAATAAATATCCAGAATCTGCATAACCAAGTATATCAAAATTTGATTTATTTGAATAAAACAAACTCATATCAATCATTTCTCGGAGATAACTAAGTATATGCTTAATTCAGTTTCAATATCTTTTAGTTGGAGAAGAACTATATCTTGCTAATAAATTTACTGAAAAATGCAATATCTGGTCTTGTATTATTAGCAAGATACATAAGTGCACCAATTGCACCAAGATATGATACTTCAGGACCAAGAAGTTCTTTATTACCATCTCGAGGTTGAAATATATCTTTCTTCACATCTAGTGAATGAACTTCCATTGAAATGTTCAATGGATGTGCTTTGTCCACATAAAATCTTTTCAAAACTTTTCCTGTAAAAGTTGACTGAAGAACATGTTGGGATTGGTGTCCTAATTCTCCCAGAGTCTCGTAGTTTGTAAACTGTACACATTGTTATGAATAAAATAGGAGTTATTTTATTTTGCATTTACTCATATCCAATAAACAAAACTCCATGGTTATTGTATGTAAACTTAAGTATGTATATGAAATATACAAGTGGATCATGCCTTAAGTGATAACCTAAAAAGGTCTGTAGTATAAAGATTAAGGAGGGATACCTGATCCTGGTGGCACTACGGATACGGTTTGTTTTGTAGAGGTTTACAAGTGTTGTGAACTACTGCAGATGGTAGATCCTGACCATTCATGTGGAGACATGCAAGCGAGGGTGTCCTATACAAAAAGTTTGTATAAGACCGGACCACGAGATGACTAGTCTCTTTATATAACGCAGTTGATACTTGAGACTTACATCTCACCTAAACGACCATAGGTGACATGACCTTAATTCTGAGTGTTTTGGGAACTTCTGCCTTTGAGAGCGGTCCTTTGATTAGTAGGGATGAAAGTGGTCAGATTGCCAACTCAACATACCTACCTTTTTGGGGATTTTTCTGATTTAGGAGCTAGGAACTCAGTTACACAAGATGGAATTCACTCCTTCTCCGAAGCAGGTGTAAGTAGATAGATTGCTCCCTTAAGGGTTGGTCTTGAACATAGTGGCCACAGCTTCTTTTTGGAAGAGAGGACTCAGTCATAGTAGGATTATGACTTATGTTCATTAGAGGGATTAGTGGTACTTAAGAAGTTAGATGTAACTATAGGGGTATAACGGTTATTGGCCGAGCTGTACTTACGAGCGATCTGTGAAGGGTTTTGTCGCACTGCTGATTGGTTAAGATGGACACATAATATATCTGTGATAAGGAGAGTTCAGTTGTCGGTCTTTAGTGGAGTACTTGGCAGTTAACGGATGATGGATCTCGTGACTAAAGATTTTAGTCAGTTATTTACTTATCGTTGGAGCTTCGAGCTACAGGTCCATAAGGTCCCCTTGGTAACTCAATGGATTCAGTTGAGGATCAGTTCTTGGTGTTGATTTGAAATGTTCAAATTGACAAGAGGTAATTCGATTATATATGATATGATCGGTATGATGTATGAGATACATCTAGTGGAGGATTATTGTAAATGAGATTTACATTAAGTACCATGGAATAGAAAAAGAGATATGGTTTATATGTTTAATGAGATGAAATATTAAAACTATAGGTTATAAATATAGTATGATAAGTTAGTTATCATTTATATTTATAATAATTAATTATTAGATAATTATATCTTTTTCTCTAATAACCAATTGAGTGGGAGGTTATTGGTGGTTTCATGTTAATCGTGAGATAAAAGGAAAATTATTTTCCTAAATTTAGATGAGTTACTATTCTCGGAAAAAAAAAACTCACAGAAATTGCTATCAAGTGAAATTGTTTCACTAAACGATAGCTCATAGAGACTAAACATCGTACAGTATTAGTATACGATAGTTCACTCAGCTAGTCGTAGTTAAATGATTGCAAGGTATTGTCTATACGATAGGTTACACTCAGCTAGTCGTAGCTAAATGATCGCAAGGTATTGTCTATACGATAGGTTACCTTCTTCTACACGATTGAGCATTTGTCTATATGTTGACACCTCTCATCTCCCACTTGCTCAATCGTCTACACGATCGTTGTTCCTCCGGTCTCTTCCTCTAACCAAGTCCACACAGAGCCCATGCTTCTGGATTCTCACACCGAGAATACCAAGGCAGCCATTGTGGCGGTGTCCTCACTCAACTCGACTGAGTTCAAGGTTTTAGAGGTCGTTCGTTGGGTTCGTGATCTTGGAGATCGTTGAGTTCGTGTTTGATGTTGATCGTGCTATGTTGCGGTCGTTGTGTTCAAGCATTCGTGTGTTGCTGTCTTGGAGATTGAATGAGCATTCGTGATCGAGGGAGTTTGAAGAATGAGTCTTCAAAGTTATGTATACTTTATCCCTTGATTTCATTGTAAAGCATGCTGTAATTTCGTATTGTGCATGACTTGTAAGTTTCCATTTCTTGACTGTAATGGTTAGTGTTCAATGTCGAATGGAATTTGGAACGATTATTCTGCTGCTCATGGAAATCCTCATGTCTGATTTCATTCAATTGGTATCAGACCAAGGTTGTTCTGATATTCCAAATTTTACTTCTGTTTTGAACTTCTTTTACAGTCGTGGTGGGTTTTCTGCATTTGCGTTTAAGTGTTAAATGTGTTTGTGGATGGTGTTGATGAATGTTTACAAGTTATTTTCCTCTATTTAAAGCTTTCTTTAAAGTTATAGAGTGTTAATTTGTAAGGGCCTCTATATTTGTGGGAATAATTAACAAGCAAACGAGTCTATAATTCAAAGTGTTTAAGTTTGTTGAGTTGTTCGTGATGAAGTTTCGAAGCATGGAGATACAATTCTCAGCGAGGAAGAAGACCAAAGGTTGGTCATATTGTGTAGCCTAAGGTAAATGATCGTTGGGATTTGGCTAAAGGATCGTGTAGATTTTTCTACGTGATCGTGTAGTATTTACTAAACGATCGTTTAGCTAATGCTAAATGATGGGGGTAAAATGTTTGCTCTATCGCGTAGCGTTGGTTGCCCGATCGCGTGGACACTGAAGGTAAACGATCGAGTGGGAGCATTTGATGCTCATCGTTTAATAAAAGACGAGCGCACTAAACGATCGTGTAGTTAGCATGCCTCGTCACATAGTCACTGACTACACGATCACGCTAAATGATAACGGTCATTTAGACGATTGTACTTCACCGCATTGTAGTCGTTTAGACGATCATTAATTGGCGCTCACTCAACGATTGACACTAAATGATTGGCACTCACTCAATAGTTTAGACGATTGTGCTTCACCACATCGTAGTCGTTTAGACGATTATTTAAGGTTTGCATTATACATTGCACGTTGCACGATCGCGTACCTCATGCTCCATCACATAGTAAAAGGTACATGATCGTTGCTAAATGATAACGGGTAGAAGTGCACGTTATTACAGCGCAAAGATATAAAACAATGCATGATTGTGACGGTAAAAATATATAATATTGCGTCCAAAAGCATTAAGTTTGCAATATTGCGATCGCATGCGTTTATCACATTAAAACACCTAACTTATATATTTTATGTAGGAAAATGCGTTGATGTAAGGCGAAATTGCGATCAAAGAAAAATTAGCGGAGCGCATAAGAGATTGCGACCGCACGGCTATGCGATCGTTTGTGTTTGTGAAAATCTGCTCAAGAAGGTGGCCGCATAGAGCCGACGCATCAAGGTAGGCACATCTGGGTGAAAGCTTAATAAATCACGATGGGACAGAACGCTGATGATGGTCGATTCCGAATTAAGTTGACAAACCGTTAACGACATACTCTAGCAAGTACACTCAACTTTTCAGTGACAAATATTCGGTGCATCAGACAGAGAAGTAATGACATCCAATAAGTGCAATCATTCGAGAGAAAAATTTCTTCACCCTGAAGCTCTATAAATACCGAAGGCCACCTTCGTTTAAGGAGTTAGCCCAGTTTTAGAGTTCACCATATAGACGATAGTTAGCCTTGTTCTTACTATTCATATACTTAGAAGGCGAAAGCGAGAGAAGGGAAAAGACACCGAAAGATCATCCTGGTCAGCTTGAGAGAGTGCCAAGGAGTGTGGAAAAATAGAGAGAGTGTTGATTCTTGCGAGAGCAAGAATATCTTTTGAGCAGAGTAGAGAAAAACAATGTAAAATCCTTGGAAAGCAAGAAATTTCTACCAGACTCTTTATTTTTATTTTGCATTGTCATTCTGTACTTCGATTATATATATATAGAATGGAACTTGCATTTCTATATTTGTTCACTCCCTTTAAAACACGCATGAGTAGCTAAAATTGTCGAATGGGTTGAGAAGTACTTAGCTAACATGACCTAAGATCTTCATTGCATGTGACCATCTTATCTTATGTTGCACCCATCACCCTTTAGAGCTACTCAAAAGAGAGTCTAAAGAAAGAACCTAAGACTTGAGAGAGCTAGGTTAGAATCTAGACTCGAGAGAGCAAGATTAGATCTGCATAAGCAAGAGATAGAGACTTAGAGATAAGCTCTGTTTGCCAACATGCATCGCATGTACCCGAGAGATAGATTATGATAGTATGCGGTCGCCTTGTGTATATGTGTGTCATTCATCATCATATAAACAAGAATAGAGGCTTAAACGTAGGTCCTATAGACATCCTCGCGTACATCGCATGCGTTCTAAAACTAGAAGCCATAGCATTTACATTGAAAGATGACTTGTTGTTGTATGTGTGTAGCATGATCGCATAACATGAACGCATTCCTAGGAAGTGTTAGCTAAATCCTTTCTCAACCCATTCCCCCGCATACTCATAGCATCTTTCATATTATTAACTCTTTTCTCAAATCCGCCGTATAGATTTTATACTTCAAACAACCAACCAACCAACGCATTATTTTATTTGTTACCGTAAAGTAATAGAAAAAATTCCATTGCATACTGTTTCCTTAGTCCCTGTATTCAACCCTGGGCTTACCAGGAAACTCGGTAGGATTTATACTTGGGTCTTACTAAGAAAACTTGCATGCACCACGCATATTCCACCATCACATTCTATACCATTATTTCATCGTATAAAACAACAACGCATCAAGTTTTTGGCACCCTTGTCGGGGACTTCGGCAATACTTTGTGCTAACGGTAATTTTTTTATTTTCTTTGTAGCTTTCAATCTCTGGCGAATTACGACCCAGAGATTGAAAGAACGTTCCGACAAAGATTGAGAACCAACCGCAAACAACAACAAGACAGAACTCCAAGAATGGCAGAACAACCGAAAGAGAGGACCGCAAATGCAAATAACATAATGGCCAACCTCATCCTCCTGGCGAATGACCGCAATAAACCCATTCGGGACTATGCATAGCCCAACCTATATGATTTCTCCTCAGGAATCATGAAGCCGGTGCTGGACAGATTGAGGTTTGAAATGAAACCGGTTATGTTGCAGACGATTCAAACGGTCGAACAGTTTGGTGGTAGGCATGGCGAGGATCCGCACGCCCACCTCGGAGTTTCATTGAGATCTATAACACGTTCGTGTTCCCAAACATCTCCGCTGAGGAGGTTTGATTAACATTGTTTCCGTTTTACGTTGTGTGACAGGGCAGGAACTAATGGTCCTATTCTCTCGAACCAGGGGAGATTACATCATGGGAAAAACTAGTCGAGAAGTTCATGAAGAAGTTACTTCCCTCCAAACGGAGAATGCCAGAAGGAGGAAGCTATCACCATAATTTCAACAGCAAGATATTTGGGAATGAATCGCTTTAGTGACGCTATTGGGCGACGTTTAAGAGAGCTGGTAAGAAGATTGCCCGCATAATGGATTTACTAGACTACATACAAATGAAATTTCTACCAACGGAATTAAACCCTCATCGTTAGACGCGCTACCAACGCAGGAATGGGTAGCAGCTGTGGTCTACTCGTAAAACGTATGACGCAGGCAAAAAATATACTTGATCAGTATTTCCAAAAATCACGAGGACTAGCGAGAAATGTGATTAAAGATTATCGACATTAAAGTAGTGACAGCAAATTACTCTGGGTCCATCGCATCCCTACAAACCTAAATGAACGCGATGATGAGTTAGATACAAGGAATTGCAATCAATAGCACGGGAACGCAAAAAGGGCAGGTCAACACAAGTGCTCAAACGACCACGAGTTGTGTCATCTGTGGAGAAGCACATCCGATTGAAGAATGCCTAGGGAATCCGCAGTCAGTATGCTTCATAAAGAATAAACCTTTCTCTGATACGTACAACCCTGGGTGGAGGAACCACCCTAACTTCGTGTGGAAAAATAAACAACACAATTTTCAACCAGTGGCGTAAAAGGAAGGGCCTTCAGGATTTTTTTCGCGAACAAACGGTCAACCGCAAAACCAAGCCAACAGTTTGCAGGCACCGAATATTCATCCTTGGAGAGTTTGTTGAAGCATTATATTGAAAAGAATGAATCAGTGCTTCAGAATCAAGCGACGTCCATCCGCAATCTTGAAATTCAGATCGGATAGATTGCAGGCGAACTCAAGAATAGACCACAAGGAGCGTTGTTGAGCTCAATTGAGCTCCCTCACAACTTTGGGGGTACAGGAAAGAAACAATGCCTAACAGTCTCCTTGCTAAGCGAAAAAACGACAGCGGAAATAGGGGAAGAACCCATCACGATCAACTCGAATGCGTTGACAACCGAGGACCCATTGACATATGATTCAGAAGAGCCCGAGAAGATGAACCCAGAAGTTGTGTCCACTTTCAAGCCTTTAGAACATGAGATTGAAGAAGTACAACAACCACCATTCCCGCAAAGATTGAAAAAGAAACAGAATGATGAAGAAAAGATCGCTACAGTGGCAGTAACACAAAATGCTATGATCCCGCCAAAAATGTGTGACCAAGGAAGCTTCACAATACCATGCTCAATTGGAGGGGTCTACATTGGTCAACCACTATGCGATCTTGGGGCGAGTATAAATTTAATGCCTCTGTCAATCTTTAAACGATTGAATATGGGCAAACTAACGCCCACAATGGAGACTCTCCTACTTGCGGACAGATCCCGAATATATCCCGAATGAGAGTTGAAAGATGTTGCAATCTCAATTGACAAATTCATCTTGTCGGTAGGCTTCATCGTTCTGGACTATAAAGCGGACGAAGATGTGCCCATCATATTAGGATGACCATTCCTCTCGACTGGTCGCGCTCAAATTGATGTGCACAACGGGGAAATCGTAATGAACGTCATTGAGGAAAAGTTCCAGATTAAGGCAGTCAAGATCCAAGAAGACCGAGAAAAAAAAAGGAAGCCGCCTTGGACGTAAAAAGCCTATATTGAAATAAGTAGTCCTTGCGTTACTATGCGACTCAAACTCATCAGGGATGCAATCCTTTTGGAATATCTTTTTTTTTCCTATCAATGATTCATGAACTCTCGTTATCTTTCTTTTATCTATTATCGTATATTTGTCTTTTTGCATTTATAAAAAAAAATAGTGTCGCAATCGTGTTGAACGATCGTGGTAAACGATTTTGTTAAATCTGTCTGTTATTTGACCCACTCGATGTTTTCTTTGGAACGATTGAGGTGAACGATTGCAGAAGAGCTGCACAAAAGACACAAATACTTTATTCCACCACCGCAATCGAAGAAAAGCAGTTCGCCGCAAAGAATGATGCGTTCACACACAATGCAGGCGACAGAGCAAATTTAGGGCTTGTATCTTTCCTTGACTTTTTTTATTCCAAATTTTGCTCTATCGCATATCATTTTAACTTTGATAATTTTATCATCACATCCTCTTTAGTCGGTGCAATAATTTAACATTGATTAATTTAGTAAGCCATCGCATTATTTCTCTTTGCCAATTATGATTTCAATGATGAAACGCGTGTCTCTATTTTTTCGTATATACTAGAGTGAACTTAATTTTAGGAAAGTCATCCCATGAAATATTTCTAGAAGTTAGTGGTCTGCCAGCTTTCTTTCAAATTGACTTTTTACGAAAATTTCTAAGAGCATCGCATGACTTCTTTCAATCTTTCAGCAATGAGGACATTGCCGAGTTTAAATTTGGGGGTGCGGTATTCTTTTTCAACCTTGCTATTTTTAGGCATTACAAAAAAAATAATAAATACATAGTATAACGCTGCGATCGAATCCTACTCATAGTTGGATGTCCGCATGACACACGTGGGGGCAAGCCAAAACGAAGGTAGGAATCGTGATCAACGCATAATAAATGACCGCAACTCCGCTGCCAAATGGGCATGAGTTTAGACTGAGGAAGAGCGTCTTGCTCATAGTTGGATGTCCGCATGACACACGTGGGGTAAGTCAAAACGAAGGTTGGGCACTTCGATCAGCGTAAGGTCATAGAGAAAAAAATATATAAAATAAATAAATAATATATGTCTATAATACGCAAGAATAAAAATCATTTGGAAATACCCTAATTGAAAAAGTTTTTATGAAATAAATCATGCGATGTCCTGGAAACAAGTAAAGTCTTTTTTAAGGTTAAACTTGCGGTCCCTAAATTTTAGAAATATTTTAAGAAGAGACCTGGATAAGAATTAAGGAGATTTTGGTGCATAGGATTTGAATAAGGAAACCTTGAGAAATCTAGAAAAGAAGAAGGCGGTCGACTTTCTAAAGAAAATCTTTAATCTATACTTAAGGACAAGCATTTTTTTAAAATTTTGGGGTGTGATAACGGGCAGAAATACACGCTATTACAGCGTAAAGATATAAAAAAATGTAGGATTGTGACGGTAAAAATATATAATATTGCATCAAAAGAATTAAGTTTTCAACATTATGATCGCATGCTTCCATCGCATTAAAACAGCTAACTTATGTATTTTATGCAGGAAAATGTGTTGATGCAAGGCGAAATTGCGATCGAAGGAAAATTAGCGTCCGAGTGCATAAGAGATTGCGACTGCAAGGCTATGCGATCGTTTGCGTTCGTGAAAATATGCTTAAGAAGGCGGCCGCATAGAGTTGGCGCATCTAGGTGAAAGCTAAATAAATCACGATGGGATAGAAAGTTGATGACGGTCAATTCCGAATTAATTTAACAAGCCGTTAACAACATACTGTAGCAAGTACACTCAAACTTTTCGGTGACAAATATTCGGCGCATCAGACAGAGAATTAATTACATCCCATCAATGCAATCATTCGAGAGAAAAAGTTCTTCACCCTGAAGCTCTATAAATACCGAAGGCCACCTTCGTTTAAGGAGTTAGCCCAGTTTTAAAGTTCACTATATAGACTATAGTTAGCCTTGTTCTTACTTTTCATATACTTAGAAGGCGGAAGCGAGAGAAGGGAAAAGACGCCAGAAGATCGTCCTGGTCAGCTCGAGAGAGTGCCAGGGAGCGTGGAAAAATAGAGAGAGGGTCGATTCTTACGAGAGCAAGAATCTCTTTTGAGCAGAGTAGAGAAGAACAGTGTAAAAGCCTTGGAAAGCAAGAAATCGCTACCAGGCTCTTTATTCTTATTTCGCATTGTCATTCTGTACTTCGATTATATATATATATAATGGAACTTTCATTTCTACATTTGTTCACTCTCTTTAAAATACGCATGAGTAGCTAAAATTGTCAAATGGGTTGAGAAGTACTTAGCTAACATGATCTAGGATCTTCATTGCATGCGACCATCTTGTCTTATATTGCCCCCATCACCCTTTAGAGCTATTCGAGAGAGAGTCTCAAGAAAGAACCTAAGACTTGAGAGCGCTAGGTTAGAATCTAGACTCGAGAGAGCAAGATTAGATCTGCATAAGTAAGAAATGGAGACTTAGAGATAAGCTCTGTTTGCCAACATGCATCGAATGTACCCTAGAGATAGGTTATGATAGTATGTGGTCTCCTTGTGTATGTGTGTGTCATTCATCATTGCATAGACAAGAATAGAGGCTTAAATGTAGGTTCTATAGACACCCTCGCATACATCGCATGCATTCTAAAACTAGAAGCCATAGCATTTACATTGAGAGATGACTTGCTGTTGTATGTGTGTAGCATGATCGCATAACGTGAACGCATTCCTAGGAAGTGTTAGCTAAATCCCTTCTCAACCCATTCCCCTGCATACTCATAGCATCTTTCGTATTATTAAGTATTTTCTCAAATCCGCTGCATAGATTTTATAGTTCAAACAACCGACCAACCAACGCATTATTTTATTTGTTACCGCAAAGTAATCGAAAAATTGCCATCGCATACTATTTCCTTAGCCCCTGTGTTCGACCCTAGGCTTACCAGGAAACTCAGTAGGATTTATACTTAGGACTTACTAAGAAAACTTGCATGCACAACGCATATTCCATCATCGCATTCTACACCATTATTTCATCACAAAAAATAATGCATCACTAAATGATCGTTTAGCTCTGGAATCATAGGTAAACGATTGAGGACATGGAGTTCATTTGTAAAAGGAATAGTGTCCTAAGATACCTCAAGAAGTTGAGGACATGAGGAATATTCCCTATGTCTCAGTTGTGGGCAGCTTAATGTATGTTATGCTATGCACTAAGCCTGACATTTGTTATGCAGTGTGAGTAGTCAGTAGGTACCAGTCCAATCCAGGATTAGACCACTAGACTATGGTTAAGAATATCCTCAAGTATCTTAGGAGAACGAGGAACTATATGCTAATGTATGGAGCTAAGGATTTGATCCTTAAGGATACATAGACTCTGATTCCAAACTGACAAGGATTCTAGGAAGTCTACGTCAGGATCGGTGTTCACCATGAACGAGGGAGCTGTAGTATGGCGTAGCATCAAGTAAGGATGAATGGCAGACTCAACCATGGAGGCTGAGTATGTAGTTGCTTGTGAGTAGCAAACCATGGAGGCTGAGTATGTAGTTGCTTGTGAGTAGCAAAGGAGGCAGTTTGGCTAAGGAAGTTCCTAAGTGATTTGGAAGTTATTCCAAACATGAACTTGTCGATAACCTCATATGTGACAACAATGGAGTTGTGGCCAACTCGAAAGAACCTCGTAGCCACAAACGAGGAAAGCACATTGAGATGAAGTATCACCTGATACAAGAGATTGTGTAACGAGGAGATGTGATCATCATAAAGATCGTTTCATAGCACAGTATTGTTGATCCATTTACGAAGGCAGCTAAAGTGTTCGAGAGTCATCTAGAGAATCAAGGTCTACGAGATATGTACATTGTGTAATCTAGGACAAGTAAGAGATGTGTAATATGTATGAGATGTCCTAATTTATTGTATTTTTCTTTGTATTTGTAACATCCCCATTGTTCCATGTAATATACATCCCACTAACTAGAGTTTTAGTTCAAGTGGGAGTTTGTTGGGTTTTATGCCCTAAAACTCAAAGATAGTGAATGTAATAAATGACTGTCATTAATGAATAGTTATTAATGTTTTTCTCAATAAGTGTTATTGATGTTTCATTTAATTTTGTCTTATTAACCCTAAAATCCAATAAACTAACATCCTAAGTTGTCTTATAAGTCTTGAACTGTATGTAAAGACATATACGAATCAATGTTCAAGATACAGCCCAAAGAGTCTATAGTATAGGGGTAAGGTTCGGTACCTTATCCTAGTAACACTATGGATACGACCCACTTTATATTTGATACAAGCAGTGATCCAACGCGTTCATGTAGGAGACATACTAGTAGCGGTATCCTGGGCTATGAGTTTGTACAAGACTGGACTAAGAAATAGTAACCACTAGATGTAACTCCGTTGACTAGTTAGGTTTCTATTTCAATAGGATGACCTAGGCAACTTAGTCTTGCTCTTGAGTATATTATAAACTCTTGTTCATGAGGGATTATCCTTTGATTTGTATAGGTGAGACTGGCCAGTTCGTCAACTCAATATGCCTACCATTTTGGGGATAAGACCAAGTGGGTAACTGGGAACATAATCATACAAGATGGATTTCACTTCTTCCAGAGTTCGGGGTAAGTAGATGAGTGTTAACTTAAGTGGTGTCTCCGGGACATGAACAAAGGGCTCTACCCTCTCACTGGCCCGAGAGGAATTTTTGTTTAATGGTTGGACCATAAACAGGTTGTTCATTAGAGGAGCACTAGTACTTAAAGATTAGAGGTAACCCAGAGGTAAAATGGTAATTTGACCCAGCTAGTGTTACGAGCACTTATGAAGGACTAACTTACTATTATTGGATTATATCCATGGACACAGAAACATATCTGTAGTGAGAAGAGTGCAGTTGTGGGTATTTAGTGGAGTGTACCCACAGTTAACAAATATTGATTATTTTGGTTAATGAGCTTAGCCAATTAATCTCACATCGTTAGAGCTTCTGATCTACAGGTCAATTAGATCCCCTTCCTAGCTTGTAAAGGGTATTGAGATAATTGAAGGATCTCATATCGTAGATTTCCATGAGCACGTTCGGATCGCTCCGATCTCACCGTGACCGAAATATATATTATACATTCAATCGAATAGTTATGCAAACAAATACTAATTATCGGCATGCTATGAACAAGTTAAATAACAAGGGAAAGAGTACCATACCAGTTGAAGACAATCTTCACACTTCGAAACTCCAAACCAGCAGAAAACCTCCACGCGATCTACCAATGGCCAGCGAAAACGTCGACTGCAGTAGCACAAACAACCGCGAACACACGACCGCAACGGGGACGACACCACCACTAAAGAGCTCCGGGTATTCTCAGAGTGAAAACCCAAAGGGTGGTCTTTGGTGAATTTGGTAGAGGAATGAGGAAACACGAATCGTGTAGGCGATAAGAAAGTGAGAGGGAAAAAGACGTTATCACATAGCAGAAATGCTTATCGTTTAGGAGGAGTTACACGATCGTGTAGGATTTACGGAACGATTGTTTAGGAAAAGGTATACAATCATTTAGTAAAATCGGCACACTATACGATCATTTAGAGAAGCTATACGATCGTGTAGGCGACAGTTTGCGATCGTTTAAGCGCAAGGAAGACGATCATTTAGGCGGAGAGTGTTATCGTATAGTCTCTTGATTTTCTTAAGTGATCGATTAGAATTCTACCAACGCGCGCCTGCGATTTCTTTTGGACGATTGACGGACAACGCAAAAATGAAAAATCTTTTCATTTTTATTTCATCGGTTACAATAACCGACTCATTCCCACTAACCCACGTCCAAATGCGATTTTCGGGTTAATTATTATATAATTAACCAACTAAAATATTAATAAATATAATCATACAAATCAAATGACCACTCTCAATGGCAAGAGTTCTCAACTCACTCAGGATTGAGGTCATGTTACCTATGGTCATCCTATTGAAGTGAAGTATCTTTCATGAACGATGTTATATAACGAGACATTAATACTTTGTGGTCAGGTCTTATACAAACTCTTTGTATAGGACGCCCCCACTTGCATGTCCCCAACACAAATAATCAAGATCAGACCATCTGTGACAAGTCACAACACTTGTGACCATTCCACAAAGCAGGCCACATCCATAGCATTACCAGGATAAGGTTTCCCTCCTATATCCATATACTTAGACCATTTTGGTTATCACTCAAGACATGATCCACTTGTATGTCACCATATACATGCTTGAGTCACATACAGATAACCAGGAATTTTATGTTTATTGGTCTATGGTAAAGCAAATAAAATAAGTAACCAAGCAAAAATACAAGATATGAAGTAAATATCATATATTAACAACAGAAGCGTTCGTACAAACTGTTTACAAACTACAAGACACGAGACTTTAGGGCATCAACCGCAACAGTAATTTGTCATTAAATTGAATTTGAAATGTTCAAATTCAAAATTGGGATTTTTTTTATGTATGTTGACATATTATAATATAAAATTTAATTTTAGACTTTATTATTAATTTTGGATATGGTTCAAAATTAATAAATGAGAGAACGAAATATTTGAAAGGAGTTCAAATATTGATTTAATATAAATAAGATTCATGTTGAAAACTATAGGTTAAAAATAATGTGCAATGCGTATTAAAACTATACGTTAAATGAGAGAAGTGTTTTTGAATATGATTCAAATAGGAACTAAAATTAAATATGTGATATTTAATTGGATGATTAATTAATTGAAGAATTAATTAATTTAATTAAAATTTGAATTTAATTAAACAGATTAAATCAAAACTATAGGTTAAAATTAATACACATTAGATGTACATTAAAACTATAGGTTATGTGAGAGAGAACCATTTAAATATGATTTAAATGGTTATTGGTTTTTATTTATTTAGTTAAGATAAATAAAGGAAAATTATTTCAAATGGTAAAACTGTTGAAAATATTTACAAGATATAACAAAATTTTAGAACTATCAATGAACATAGTAGCCACACCCTCTTTTTGGAAAAAAGGACTTAGTCATAGTAGGACTATGACTTATTATTCATTAGAGGAATCAGTGGTACTTGAGGAGTTAGATGTAACCACAGGGGAAAAACGGTAAATTGGCCCAACTTTATTTACGAGCGATTTGTGAAGGGTCATCGCACTGTTGATTAGTCATATGGACACATAAATATATCTGTAGTACGAAGACTGTAGCTGTCGGTCTTTAGTGGAGTGAACAATAGTTAACGAATGTTAGATCTCGTGACTAAAGAATTTAGTCAGTTATTCATGTACCGTTGGAGCTTCAAGATACAGTTCCTTGAGGTCCCCTTGGTAGCTTAATGGGTTCAAGATGATAATCAGATTTTGGGTTGATTTGAAGTGTTCAAATGTTAGGATACTGATTCTTGAAAATCTTTATTATCGTAACAGGTTGGTACGATCTTCCAGAATAGCAATTAAACGATGAAGGACTTCTTTATTAAACGATAAGAGTCAAACAAAACTTAACGGTCGCTTACAGTTGTTACTCGATCGCTTACCAAACGTTAAATGATCGTTTACAAGTTCTACACGATCGCATAATATTACTAAACGATCGCTTACAAAATACTCCACGATCACTCATAAACTTCTACACAATCGCTTACAAACTATTACACGATCGCTTACCAGTTTCTATACAATTTCCTACCAATTGCTATACGATCGCTAAGCTCTACTACACGATCGCCTAGTAAAAGTAAACGATGAAGCGGTGCACACTATGATGACTTCTCCACGACAGAGACTTCCGAACTCCCACTCTCGAGAGCTCCCCTTCCTCACTCTTGATATTCAAACTTCACTATCCTTTCTTTCCGTTTCCTTCTTCTTTTAAACCTCCACTTCTCCCAATGGAATTGGAAGTCGTTCTTAACCGATTCAACCTCCTCTCCTCTATCTTTCTTTCTTGATATTGCCCCATAATTGGAGGCCTATCATCAAATTAACAAGAGAAAATTCAATTATATGTGATATAATTGATATGATATATTAGATACATTAATTGGAGGAATTAATATAAATATGATTTATATTAAATACCATAAAATAGAAAAAGAACTATGGTTTATATGTTTCATGTGATGAAATATTAAAACTATAGGTTATAAATATAATATGATAATTTGGTTATCATATTTATTTATAATATATTAATTATATGATAATTAATTCTTTTTCTCTAATAACCGATTGAGTGGGAGGTTATTGGAATTTTTATGGTAACTGTGAGATAAAAAGAAAAATGGTTTTCCAAAATTAAATTGATGATTCATTCGGAATAATCTCACAAATAGGCTCTCAAGTAAAAAGGTTTTACTAAGCGATAGCATAGAGAGCATATACGATCGAGCTGACTATACGATAGTTACTCGTTTAATTATTGCTAAACGATCAAGTAGCAAAGTCTACACGATAGACTTCCATTTTCTAAACGACCGAGTACATTATCTATACAATAGACAGTATTCATCTCCCACTTACTCGATCATCTACCTCCTGCTTTCCTCAATCCAAGATCATACAAGCCCACAACTCCTGCATTCTCACACCGAGTATACCAAGATAACACTTGTGGTGGTGTTCCTATTCAGTTCGAGGATCGAGTTGGACTCGATTGGGATCGAGGCTCATTCAGACGTTCATTGAGATCGTGTTCTGTTCGTGTGCTTCATTGAGCGCATTGAAAATTGATCGAGGGATACTTGAAGAAGAATTCTTCAAAGGTTTGCATACTCTATCCCCTGTATTTTCCTTTATAAGTAGCATGCTGTAATTTCTAATTATGCATAATCTGTTCATTTTTGTTTAGACTGTAAATGTTTGTGTTCATTCTCAATAAAATTTGGAACAATCCACTTCCGCTGCTTACAGGATATCTATGTTTAGATTTCCTTCATGACCTATGCCCAATCATTCCGCATCACAAGAATTTATTTTCAACACTTTTGGAACTCTTATCTTGTGAAGTTTTTCCTTTATGATCATCATTTTGTGTGGTTCTTTTGAAATTTGAATGATTAGAACGACCGCCACAAAAATAATTATTATTTCTTCCTTTGTCACGGTCACGACCACGACCTTGACCACAATTAATATTAAAATTCATAACATTCACTTCAGGGAATGGTGTCGTTTCGATTGATTGAGATTCATGATTTTCATCAATAATTCGTTGTTTTTTTCGACCATAAGACAAGAAATTAATTTAGAATATTGTTTAAAACCTTTCTCTCTATATTGTTGTTGCAGGAGCATATTCGAGACATGAAATGTAGAAAATGTCTTGTCTAACATATCAGCATCAATAATTTTTTCTCCACATAACAACAATTGTGAACTGATTTTAAACAATTTAGAGTTGTAATCACTTATTAATCTAAAATCTTGTTGCCTCAAGTGCATCCACTCATTAGTGAGTTTTAGGAAGAATAAGTGTTTTTTGATGTTCATACCTCTCTTTCAAATTTTTTTCATAAGATACAAGGATCTTTTATTGTAAGATACTCTATTTTCAATCCCTCGTAGAGATGATGATGAATAAAAATCATAGCTTTTGCTTTGTCCTGACTGGATGTCGTATTTCCTTCTTTAATAGTCTCTCTAAGATTCATAGCATCAAGGTGGATTTCGACATCAAGCACCAATGATAAATAAATTGTCATTAATATCAAGAGCGACAAATTCTAATTTTGTGAGATTTTTCATGGCAACACTATCATAAAATATTGTATTTATATTAGAAATTTAATAGATATTAAATATGCAAAATAACATTAAATTTATTAGTTATAACGAAGAGGGAAAAAAACCGACATACCTTTAGCATGAAAAACGACAACGGCTCGTGCATATAATGTGTTGTGAATTTGAGGAGAAAATTGAGGCACAAAGGGAACATGGATATCAAGAAAATATAATATTAAAATAATATATAAATAAAATAACTAAATAAATAAGAAAAATTATAGAAAATAGAAAATTCCTCCAAAAATCTCCACTTTCTGCAAAATTCATGGAATTTTAACTCTACAAAATCCACAAATTACCATTTATTTATAGCGAATTTTGACAAGTAGAAAGTGAAACGTTTGGACACTATGCATAGGTAGTTGGATGATACACGGCCAACACATGTTGTATGAAAAAATGACATTTGGCATGGCACTAATGGACATTTATTATTATTATAATAATATTTATAATAGAAATTACCCTTAATTTTCTTTTTCCCTCATCCTTCCTCCTCCCGATTTTCTCTTATTTTTTTCCTTCCTTCCTCTTCCTTGTCAATCTTCTCATCTCCTTCACCTTTGATTTCCTATATCTTTCTTCTTCATAGGTTTTCAATCTCACCGCATGCAGGTTTTTTATCTTGATGGGTTTGTGTTGCAAAGTAAGAGTGAGAAAGAAAGGAGAGCGAGAGAGAGGAGTTTCGATCTGAGTGAGAGAGCAAAACACATGAGAGATTGAGTGAGAGAGAGAGAAGAGATCGAGTGAGAGAACAAGAGCATGAAGAAAAATCTGCATGTTGAGATTCTATTTTGGTAATTTCACTCCACTATTTCGTAAGAAAAAGATAAAAACCTCAATTTTAAAAAGTAGGGCATATTTTATTTATTTATTTTTCCTAAATTTTGGATCATTTTGTTAAACCATATATTCACCGCAAAACTTAAATTGATAGACAAAATTAAATTTTATGTTATATCATTTAACACCATCCGTACCTCAAACGCAACGTTTATATTGTATCTTCCTTCTAAGCTTTCAACATTAAGATTGAAAGATTGAGTTGAATGGAAGCTACTAGATTAAAATCAAACTTTTACCCCCAAAAACGAGAAGGTAAGCAAGTTAAATTGGATCAGAGGCCCATTTAATAAGAAACAAATGGCTTCTTCTTCTTCTTCAAAGCTTCATTATTCACTGATACAGAAATGGAGATCCAATTTGCTAGGCCCGCCAACATAAAGCCATAATGGAAGTCCAATCAGACCGTTGGGATAAGTCAAAGCTAAGAAATGTTTTGTTGACTTGATTACAAAGCAGAGTTTTTTCTTTTTTCGAACGATAATTTATTGGTTTTAATTAGATAAGTAGTCTCTGTCATTCTAATTACTTCCTGCTGCGTTTTGAGCTTAAACTCCTTGACATCGTCATGGAACTTAATCAGAAAGCAGATATTTATGGATAGAAATTAAGTGGGAACGGTCCATTTCTATGGAAAAATCGGTAAAGAAAGTTCATTTATGAAAGATCATGGACTTCCATTCTTGGGGTTCGGCAAAAAATTTAATGAGCGTTGGACTTTATTGTCTCTTAAAGTCTGATAAAGATGAAATCAGAAAAACCCACAGCGATTTATGGCTTTAATCTGATGAAAAGAATCAAAATCCCCAAACGTCCAACTACTCACGCCGTCCCCTAAAACCCCCAATTGCGTAGGGCTTTGCCTATTTCACGAAGCTTTTCCAAACCCCACATGGCCATTTCTCTGTTTTTTGATCGTTGGAGAGCTATGGCTTCCATTGCTGCTCTTTCTCTGCTACTCATCTTTCAATCTGCTAAGGCCAATGATTTCAATGACCTATTGTCTCCCCTACTCTCGCCCATTTTCGGTTTGTTTTTCCCTTTCTTTTTTATATAATTTCTGATTTTGTGGCTTTTGCTGAAATGGGTTGGTAGCTTTTTAGGTTATTGTTTTGATTTGAGTTGATATTGGCAGAAAATGTTTGCAAAGAAGTGAACTGTGGAAAAGGAACCTGTAAAGCTTCTGGAAATGGGACTTTCTCATTTGAATGTGATTGTGATTCTGGATGGAAACAGTCTCTTTCTGATGACGATGATGATGGTAGTCACTTCAAGTTTCTCCCTTGCATTATACCCAAATGTAAGATTCCTTTATTTTTCTTCTATCTTCTATGAAGCTTTTGTGTAAAAAATAGCTGTGTTTTTAGCCATAGTTGTTATTACATCAGCTTGCTGCAAATCTTAGCTGTTTGATTCTGCCAAATAGGATTTGCTTTTGTTTGATGATTGTATTTGCCAAAAGATTCTTACACAGGTGGCTGATAAGAAGTAGATTAGACTTTTTAGGAATACTACACATTATAAATTCTAATCTTAAACTACTCAATTCAATCTCGATATTACGTGACGGTCAGATAAGATTTTGGTTAAATGCAATACAGAAATTTAACAGTATAGTTGGCTGAAAAGATATGAAGTATATCTGTTCATTGTAACTAAAATTTTGAAATGAGACAGTTTTTAACAAAGTTCAAGCATGAGTTACACTACGAGCATAACCAATGATTAAAGATGAGGTTGCAACTAAGAGGAAAGATGTCTTTGAAACTCGAAAGCTTGATGATGGGGTATAATGAATAAGCAATAGAGATGCTCAAATTTGGATCAGTACATGTTCATCATATTTGAAGGTTCTAAGAGTCTTGATCTTAATTATTATGTTTATATATCTGATGATAGTAAGAGTTAAACATTTCTCTGCTTTGAATGATGCTGATGGGCATTGGATTTTTACTGTTGATGCCAGGTAATTTGACTCACTCATGCTCCTCAGCCCCTACACCAGGTGTACAGACCAAACCAAGAACTAACGAATCGATATTCGATCGTAATGACCAATCCTATTCCCCATACATGTTTCCTTGTTTGTTTTTGGTGAATATGAAACTTTATTTACTTGCCTTTCAATGTTATTCTTGTTGCTGTATAGCTTGTAGTTGGGTCGATTGTGGAGGCGGTTTGTGCAACAAGACGTCACCGTTGACATACAAATGTGATTGTTTGGAGGGTTATTATAATCTTCTCGACATCACTGCCTTTCCATGCTACAAAGAATGTAAGCTCACATCATCAGTTTTTAGGATTTTGATATTGCTGATTGCTTATTCTGATTTGTGTTTGATATTCAATTTGAAGGCTCAATAGGAATGGATTGCCAGGAACTGGGAATACCAGTGACAAATTCCACTGCTTCTACACCTTCCACTTCAACTACAAATAACAACAATGGTTAGTCAGTTCAACAACTAACTCTTTATCTGGTTAAGTCTTTCATGTTCTCCTTTACACAGTTGTTTAACCTCATCACAAAATGACGAGAGCACAATGTATTGCAATATAAAAATAAAGAAACTTACAAGATAAATCAAGTAATTTGAGGAAATTGGACCTTCCTAACCAATTGAATCAATGTCTATCCTCTTCATTCCCTCGTAAGAAGTACTGACACTTTAGTTTGCCTAGTGTGTCCGTATCCGACACATGCTGGATACTTGGACACTCTAACACTTGTTAGCACAACAAATGTATTATACATGCATAGACCACTTGTTGAGTAGATTAAAAAGAGACCCATATATGACAAGAATAATAAATTTTGAGTGTAAAATACATCGAACTAATTTCTTAAGCAATATAATGTATCAACTCATTTATTTTGAATTTTCTTCTAGTATAAAAATGATATATATTCTTATAAATGTACATTTTAATAAACATGTCCTTGTCATGTCCGTGTCTCGTATTCGTATGTTCGTTTCTTAGATTCCCTCCTTCTTGCCCCTATTTATATATTATAACCAACAAGCATAGCAAACTCCCTAGCTAATTACTAATAGACCCTTAGTAGCATTCCTATCAAAAACAAAACGAACTTTGCCAACGTGTCGTTTTTAAGCACTCAACTAGTTGTTAGATCTGTTTTATCCTTACTGATACAAAATATGCTGTAGTACACTGATACGAGTTAAAACTTGAATTGCATTGTGACATACATTCAAACTATTTTGATCTACAGCTGCTAGCGGATTATTTCTCAAGCGAGGCTCCCTCTCGACGATTAGCTCGGTGGTAATGTATGGCTCTACGCTGCTGCTTCTGAACAAATAGACCGGCGTGCCTGGTGCAAAGTGCATTTGATTATAGTTTGATTATGTGTATGGCCTCTATTTATGGCTTTTACTATTGAATAAGTTTCCCATTTGAGTTCTGAGATGATGGGGCACTGTATATATTTTATCTCACAGACATGCTTACACAGCACATAGAAGGTATATTTTTTGGTATTTGGCTAATCCCTCTGGAATGATATATATAGGAAGAGTGTCAACGAAGAAAAATGGAAGATAATTAGGTAATTATTTACGTCTGGTTTGTTTTTAAAAATTAAGCATATTTCATCCACATTTCTTATAATAATTTACATCTTTTTTTAGTACAATGGTTGAATTCTTAGCCAAATTCCAAAAACAAAAATTATTTTTTTTAGTTTTCAAATTTTGATTTAGTTTTTTAAACTATGGGTGAAAAACAGATAATAAATAAAGAAATTTAGGGGGTCGTTTGGGGTAAGGAGTTGGTAATTATAGTTCTAGGTTATAGTTAGGGTTATAATAGTTTTTTAGTTTAGGTTATAATAGTATGTGTTTAAGATGTAAGCTAGTTTAGTTTGTTAAGAAATAGTAAATACGGTAACAAAGAATAAAAAATGATGAATGTATAAAATAGTAAAAACGATAGTAAATAGTAAATACGATAACAAATGAGGGTAAAGATGTCCACGGGGCTGAGATGTTATTCCCCATCCCTGTCCCCGCTCCCCATTTCATTCCTCATCCCGTGAAATTCCCCACGAGGATCGGGGTGGGGATTCCTGTGGGAAATTTTTTTTCGTTACTTTTTTTTTTTTTTTTTTGTAAAAAATCAATTAATTTAAATCGCAAATTTTAATTAAATAATTAATTTTATCATTAAATTATTTATCTTGGCTAGTTTTATATGATAATTTGAAGTTAAAGATAAATTACTCAAATTTTGGCAAAAAAAAAAAAGTTAGTAAAAAGAAATAAAATATAAATCAAATTATTCACATATATAATCTAAATTTAAACATTTAATGAATGAAAAAATATTATTTATCTTTTCCAATAAATAATCAAATTTGAAATTTCAACATAATATTTATACTATAATAATAATAATAACATAACATTAGATAACTATACTAAATAAATATGTAAAAGGTAATCGGGGCGGAGAAGGGGAATGGGGCGGGGACGGGGTCGAGGGCAGGGACGAGAACGAGGAATGCATTCCCCGTCCCTACCCCATTTAGTTCATAAGGAATTTTTTTTCCCATTTCCCGCCTAATCGGGGAATCCCCGCCCTGTTCAGGACTGGGCCCCACAGGGCCCATCCCCATGGGTAAATTAGACAGAGGGTTTTGAAATAGTATTTATGGTAACTTATTGGAAATTTTGGAATAGCCATAGATGGTTATTATAATCTAAATGGCTCCTTAGAAGTGAAATTAGTGTCCATGGGCTTAATTTTAATAAACAAAAGCAAAAAATAAAATAAAATAATTACCAAATGGGACCTTAGTTTTCAATTTTTGATATTTGAAAATTAAATTTTTTAACACTCCCTTCATTTATAAATATTCATATTTTATTATCTACTTTCTATCCATTATTTTAGAAACCAAGTCAAGTTTTGAAAAGAAAAAAAAATCAAAAACTTGTTTTGTTTCTATAATTTGACTAGGAATTTAAGTCGTGAGAAGGATACTGAGAGGAAATAAACACAAATTTCAAAGATTAAAAAAAAAAAAAAAAAAAACTAATAGTGAAATTGTTATCAAATTGATCCTAATTAAACAGATTTTTATATAATAGGAAATTTAATACGTAAGATATAGAGTGTTAAACGGTAAGTTTTGTCTTTGAACTTTTTAAAATGTGCCTAAGTTTTTAAACGTTATAAATTGTCAATAGGTCTTTGAAGTTTGAACCTATAATTTTGAGTCTAATATCTCCTAACTTAAAGTCTAAAAATTTATAGTCTATTAACTTTCAAATTGATATCTAATAAGTATTAAGTTTTGTGAGTTTAATTTTGTTTGAAAGATTAATCGTTAACATATGCATTCGTAAACCTATACTAAAGTTTCAATCAATTCTTATCAAATATTCATGCCAATAAATTAAGAACATAAATCTAGTAGTCCAAACAAAATGTCCAAATAAGAACATTGACATCCAAACCGATAACTACTCATACCTAATAGATTATGACCATTGATATAGAATTTATACTTTTCAATGATTCAATAGTCCAATCGAAAGAGAAAAACCAAAAATCCTAGGTCATAAATCTATGTATAAATAAACAGACGTAAGTCCAAATTATTCCTTAAAAAAAACAAAATTGAGTTCTTATTCTCTAAACTTTAGTTTGTCACACATCTTTACCTCATTTTCTAACATAACATCGTTTGATTTAATATCTTTCCATCCACATATACTATAATATTAAATTATTCATATTTTGTAAGTCACCTCTTTCTAGTTTCATTGAGTACATGCAATGATATGAACTATTTCAAATCCGATTTATGACTTACAAACTAAATAATTTTAAAAAATTCAAAATTTAATGATTTATAAGATACAATCATGAAGGCTAAACTTAAAAAAAAAATGAATGAATGGGAAAAAGAATGTTATTGTTGAAAAGAACAATTCTCTTTCATCATTTCTCAATGTACTTAGAATCCAAAGAAGGCCAATAAGCCATAGACAACTTTGATTCAGAAAGATGAGGCCCAATGATTATCATATGGACTATATATTCTATACAATTACAAGCCAAGAAAGCACACTCGAAAAATGAAGATTGGTAATAATCTCTACAAAATCAAAATCAAAATCAAATCGAGGGGAAGGCACAAACGATTGATAAACGATTGATTAGAAATTAAGAAACGCCATAAAAAAAAGTCTTCCAATCAAATCCCACATCAAAACCAAAGCAAATGAGGGTTATCTTCCACAACCTGTCCCATCTCATTATTATTTTACATCTTTCTTCATCATTATAAAAAAACATCCACCCTCTTGTTGTACGGCGCCACCCCACTCGCCGCCGTCTCTCGCCCCACTCCGTCGTGCTCCTCCCTTTCTCTATTTTATATTCATAATTTTTTGGACTTGGGGTTTTTTGTTTCTTATTTAATTTGGATGTGTAGAAGTTTTAAAATGAAGGGAACTTTATGATCATGAGACACCAAAGTGGTCGCTTTTCTTTTTCCTTTGCTTTCTAATCTTTCAAATGTGGAATTTCTTTCTATTTACTTATTTTATTTCAAAGTGACATGTTTAGTTTATGAGATTTTAATTTGATATTAAAAAAATTGGTTCATGGAGTGACAATTAACATACACTTGCTCACCTAAATTTTTTCTGTGTATATATGTTTTTTAAAAGATTTGTTTATTCTTTGTTTATTATTTAGAAATCGAACATGTCAAATTTGAAACTATTCCGTGTTAATTAGTTTTGACCAACTCATGAATTAAATATTTTATCCATTTTTTCTTTTAGATAGAAATGTCTATATGTCAAATATTTTTATATGTTCGTGAATTCATCTTTTTCAATCGATCATTTTCATCATATTATTAAAAAAGTTCACCATATATATATATAGAAAAGTACATTGTTGGTCTCTATGTTTAGGTTTAAGTTTCAAAATTTTACATTTTTACCCTTATGATTTATGCATGGTTTAGATTTTAAAATAATTTTGATGCTATATATACATTAGTTATTATTTGGTTCTAAAAAATTTGATGTTAACTTTAAGTTAATTAATTTAAAATAATTTTCATATAAACTTTTTAATCAATTTAAATGATGACGAAAAATTTAGAAAACACAATTTAACTATCATAAAAAGTTAGTGAAAACTCAAAATAATATAAAATATTGAAATCTATAACCAAATGAAAACTAGGTGCCTGTTTGGTTTAAGGTTTTATAGATGTTTGGAAATAAATTATGCTTAAGAATAAGATGTCTATGAATATGATGTCTGATAATCAAATATGACTGTGTTTGATTGTGCATGAGAATGCTATCATAATTTTATAAACAAAAATTGTGTTTACGTTTAATTATGTAATTAAACATGAAAATATTATTATAATTATAATAGATTAATAATTTAAAGAATAAACAATATTCGATATATCAATAAAAATTTATTTACGAATCAATAATAATTTAATTATAAGTATTTGAAGGCTGAGTAATTTATAATTAAAATTAACCAATTAATGCATTTAATGAACTGTCATACTAATTATAATCTAATACTTAATCTATTTATTATTAATTAAGTTCAACATTAGTAATTTTAAATTTAATTAAATAATATAAAAATATATTTTAATAGGCTATATATTATATAAAAGGGATGACAATGAGATAAAAATATGATATATTAATAAAGAATACTAAAAAGTATTTTATAAATATAATATGTTAATAATGAATAGAGTAATAAAAATTAATGACAATAAATAGAAAATACAAAGAATTAAAAATTATGAAACAAATATAAAAATTTGATATATATACCAATTTTCATATAGAAAACTCTCGAATGAAACAACCTGTACCCACATAAAACGGGAAAGTAAAAGTATAAGGTTTTAAAGTTAAAAGGTATTGGAGAATAGAAACCGTAGTTTTAAGAATGAAGGGTGGGATTGGTTTGTTTTTTGCAATTGCATGGGGTTTTGTGCTAGAATTATTGTGATCTTTACTACTACTACTTGTTGTATTGGTATTACTTTTCTTGGGTTTCGTTCTTTTGATTAAAGAACCAGAATCCTTCTTTTTTTTTCTTCTTTTATTTTTCAATTTCTACGACAGGATTTTGCCCTGCCTGGCCCGACCCTTCTTTTTCTCCTTTGTTTTCATCTCGTTTTTTCTATGCCCTTTTCCCCCACTCCTATCATCCCATGGATCCACATCATCCATTTCTTTTTACTCTTATGCCCCTTTTTGATTCATCGCTTTTATTTGATAAATTTACATGATTTTCTAACGGTACATAAATATAGAGAAAAAGTTACCAAGTACAAACTACATAAAAGCATGTAGGTAGGTAAATGTTACGAAGTTTATATATATTGCATATCCCTTCTAAACCCTAAACATAATAGAACATAATAGGTCCATAATATCAAATTCAAGACGATTTTTAGGTTTGTTACATTTTGATATATCCAAACGGCATCTAATTTATCTATTTTACTCATCGAATGTTCAATTGATAACCATTTTGGTCTTTATTCTTACTTTAGTTACTAAGGGGTCGTTTACGGCAAAGATTATCCTAAAACTATAATAACCACCTATTTCTACCGTAAATACTATTTTGTAATTCTCAATTAGCTATAGTAAATACTATTTCAAAATTCTTATTTGTTACAGTTTTTACTATTTTATATTCATTATTTTTTTTATTATTTGCTATAGTATTTACTATTTTATTTTTAAATAAAATAGTTTACACCTCAAACACATGTTATTATAACCTAACCTAAAATAATCAACATCCCAAACACAAACTATAATAACCCAACTATAATAATTTAGGACTATGATAACCAACTCCTTCACTCAAACGCCCCCTAAGTATATGATGCATTTTTTTCTAATACATGTATTAGAGTTTGTTAATGCGAGTGTGATTTCAAGTTCGCTAAGTTGAAGATGTACATTAGGGAAAACAAAGTTAAGGTAGAAAAGTATAATAAGAATAAAATGATTGTTGTTTAAAAGTTTCAAAACTAAAATAAATATTTTGAAAGTTTATATTAAGGGATCATAACGATACATTTTAAAGTTAAAAGGATCTAAATAGACATTCTAAAAATTTACAAATTAAAATATAACCAATTTAAAAATTTATGGACTACAACAATATTTAAACCTAAATACTGAGAGTTGAATTTTTGGAACTTAATGAAGATACAATGTTTATTGATTGAAATGGTTTTTCCATTTTTTTTTAAATGCAGCTTTAGGTTTGAATAATCCCTCCAAGGTAAAACTACAAAAAGGTAAATACATGCATATAAAAAATAAATTCTAAAACTGGGAAGGGGTAGAAAAAGGAAATTTTCACCCATATAAGTACAACCCTATTTTGGATAGGACTTTTTTTTTTTTCTTTTGGTCATCTTTAATCGTCATGCTTGATGCCATAACATGTGAGTCTCTTGGATGTGTCTTGTTTGGTTGGTCATTTAGATTTTATTTGTATTTTTAGATTTAATGAATTCAGTAAATATGTATTCGACAAACGACCCAAATTCTATTTATAAAAACTATTTTCAGATTTTATGTTTTGAATAATGTAAATTTTGAAAAAAAAATATATTTTTACGCTTTTATTGTATTTAGATTTTGAATTTTAAATTTTAAAAGTGTAGAATTATATTAAATAAAGATAAGCATTTAGAAATACAATATATCATGCTATAAATTCGATTCATTTTTTAAAAATTAAAATATTATTAAATATTACAGGATAATAAGTATACAAATTTTTTTTACCATAAACACTCTCATAAATTTATTGTCAATTAATAGATAATGGGTAACTAAAACTAGTTTTATGATTTATAAATATTAGTATAAAAAATATATTTTAAACAATAATTTTTTTAACATAAAATATGTTCCTTTCCACTTTTTAAAATTTTGACAAATACTACCACTTAAATAATAATAATTAATAATTAAAAGAAAAAATCTTATGTAAGCACATTAAAAAAGTATGCCAGGCAGTAATGAACATATAATCTCAAATTAACTTTATTAATTTATGTTGTAGGCAATTATGCGTATTATGTGCACGTGTGTCCCCAAATTATCTCTCAAAGCAAATTTTTATTTCACAAATTGAGTGATCATATCCATAATAATTAGTATTCTATTTTTGGAAAAAGATGATACAAAGTAATTATTATTAGACTAAATTACAAAAATTACCCCCATAACTTCACTATTTATTTCAAGGACATCTTTATATTCTTTCAAAATTGGTTTGACCATCTTTGACTTTTGTTAAATATTTCAAGCCTACCATAAGAGTCGAAAAATCTATTAAAATTTTGGATATGTATTGAAAACCTTGTCATATCTGAAACCATGTGATGGTGTTGGTTTCTATTTCCTTTTTAAGCTTTTCTTTCCCCGTTAAGAATTGTTTGGGAGGTTGAAATGTAATCAAAATTATTAAAAATTTGAGGAGCGTTGAAATGAATGAGAAATTAAGGGTGGAATGAAAATGGACTCGTGAAACGTGAAAACAGAAAGAAAGAGGATTAGGTTGAAAACTAGGGGAACGGACTGAGTTTGGTATTACAAATCAGATCCAAAATATTCAATCCAAACATGCATTTTGGATTACATTACATTACAAACTCACTCCATTACGAGCCTCAAACGATCCCTTAAAAGTCATAATGTTTGTCGAGCATGAACATACTAATGACTCTTTAGTCTTTATTTCAAAGTTAGTTTTTAAACGTTTATGAAATGTCAAGAATAATATTGCAACTTTTAAAAGTATAGAAATATTTTTTCAATGACAAGTTTAAAAATACATTTTTGTTGGAATCCTTGAATATGGTATGTGGTGTTTTGAACATCCATGTATGAGGTCTCGCTGTTCGAAGTGCCATCTTTACGTTACTTACGTTTATGACCCTATAGCTTAAAGAAGTACAGTATACAAACCCTCTAACCTTAGATACGTCTTAATTCTATAATTTGTATTATTTTCTCTAATAAAATTGATCTCCCCCTACTCCATAAACATAGCTAACACAGTATTAGTGAATCACGTAAACCTCCATGTCGATCGTTTTTGTTTTACATTTTCTATTTATCTTTAATTGTCGATTCTTATCAATTTTATAATTTAGTATTATTATTATTATATTAAATATATATTTAAAAAAACTATAACATAATCTTTCTATGGAAAAAGAGCGAAATACCTTTTATTATAATACTTTGAATTATATTTTTAACAATGTCTTTTAAAATGATGATTAATATGTGGTAGAAATTTGATTTTGATTTGAACTTTATTGGAGGCAAAAGCATGAATATGAATAAAAGTTTAGAAATAGATGGTTTCAATGGGATAAAGTAAAGATTAGTTAGTAGAAGGTACACATTGGAACTTGAAGCTATAATGTCTTTGTTTAGTTTTGTTACCTCCTCCTTCTCACCAACTTTCAAATAAATGACATGCTTCGTGTTTGGCGGTGCCTCCAATTTGTCCCAACACCAAATTACCTCATACACTAATTCATTTTTCTTTTTATATTATTATACTACCTAACTTTTTCTTTTCATATTTTCACACGTTATTATGTTAAACCATCCATTCGACAAAAAAATTAAGTTAGATGAATAAAAATAAATTTATTATTATATCAATACTTTAATATTCAACACAAAACTTCATAAATCCCTTATTCTTATACTATGTTAAATTACTGATAGATCAAAATATTTAAATTGATTGGTGAAAATAAATTGAATATACTATACATATACTTTAAAACTAAATGGAGGATCTCTTACATCTTCCACCATGATACTATGTTAAATCATCGACTAGCTGGAAATTTTAAATTAATTGATAAAATTAAATTTAATATTATATCAACATTTTAATATATTATTTTTAATCTGAGTGCCAGAGGGTTTTTTTTTTTTTTTTTTTTTTTATCAATGCTCGTAGCTGTCATAAATTTGAAAGTGAATTAAGGGATTAAATTTATAGTTCAACTGTTATTTATTTATTTATTTATTAAATATGGTAAATGCTCCTTAATTTATTAGGTTTTCCGAATCAAGTTCTTAACTTTACTCTTAAAAAGAAAAATGACCATACTTTTACTTTTAACATTTTTAAATTTTCAATTATGTAAATGAGACGTTAACGTGCTAATTATCGATTTTTTTATTTTTTTTTATTTTTTTTTTACATGGTTGAACATGTGGAACAATCCTTTAAATGCTACTCCATATTGAAACTCAAACTACTAATCATAGGACAAGTTGTGTTTCTTGTTGTAGTGTAGACGAGCCTTCGATCACTTTTTTTCTTTTTTTCATTTTAGTCAATCAAGATAGAATAAGATGCTCTCTGAAATCGATCTACTAAATTTCTTAATTTTAAAACACGAAGTTAACTTAGATAACAGACCTGTTACATTAGTGTAAGTAATTGCTTGTGTCTTCAAATTTAGTTGGTAATCTGGGTGTGCACAGACCTGTTATATATTTTTTCATTGTTCTATCTAGTCGAAAGTATCTAATACATAGATGTACCTCTCAGTCTCTCTCCTTTGAAATTTGTTCACTCAATTTCTTGTACTTTACATAGTCTTTTATCCTCCGTTTATTTTTATAAGAGAGTGTAAGATAGTTCCTTGTCTCTTGTCATGTTTTGGCTTTATAGAATGTGACGTTTTGTCCAAATAGACAAATCCTTTCATAACCAAATACCAAATACAAGGTATGAGTGTGAAATATAATAGTGTATGGTCATGTAATGAATAATAATACGAGCATGCTTATTGACCAACATACATGGAAGAGAAACAGGGGAGTGAATGGGGATACTCAAAGATTCCATTGAAATCAAAGTTGAATAAAGAAGAAGAGATATTATATATTGGCATTGCCAATTATTTAGTTCCACGATTTGGACTTGGACCTCCATTTCCTCCTCTTAATATCCATTATCATCCACTCCACTTAATTTTATATGCCCAACTTTTCAAGTCCTTCCATGTATTTTCACCATCAACTCTTAAGATTTTGATTTGAGGGTGTAATGTGATGAAATTAAAAGTTTTGGATAAAAATGGATATAAATTAATGTATTAGAGGTGTATAAATTGATTTTTCCCCTCTCTCATGAATATTTGTCTTCCAAACTTATATTGTAAAAGTATTTTTAGATGTCACGTTAACGTTTAAATTTTATCAGTTTAAGAACACGTATTATTTCCACTTTAAGACATTAAATCTGCACTCAAAATCTCACTTTCAAGTTGAAAGTAGATCAAATCTAATCACTATAAAGGTGATATAGATTTATATTTATTTGAAGTCTAAACTTTAGAACGTGTCTATTTTATCTCTAAATTTCTAGATTTGTATCTATATTTAATCTTTCAACTTTGAAAATGTCTAAAAAGTTTTTAAACTTTCAATTTTGTATCTAATAGATTCTTGAAGTTTTAAATTTGTGTGTAATAAGTTATTGACATATCCCACAATTTTTTAAAAAATTCACGATCCTATTAACACACTCAATTGAAAGACATAAAACTCAATTTTATATATAATTTATCAGTTAATTTTCTAAAATTTTCTAATTGACACAAAATAGATCTATTAGACATTAATGAAATTATTTTAAATTATAAATCTGTTGAATATATTTATAAATAATAGCAAAATATCACAGTCTATTTACGATAGACCGCAATAGATTATTATTTGTTTCTATCATGACATAGATAGATACATATAGTAGTTTATCACGATCTATCGCGGTATATCGCAGATAAACAATGAAGTTTTGTTATATTTGTAAATATTTTGATTCATTTTTTTATATTTGAAAACAACTCTTATATAAATTTATAGGCCTTTTACATACGACATTACAAGATCAAAGATTTGGTATACACTGTCTTTTAGATTTCAGATCTTTTAAATATAGATTTGAAATTTATCGACTAAACTTATAATTTAGACAAATTTATACGAAAGGCTTTCAAAGTTACACGTTGCATATTGCATTCAATTTAGTGTTGAATTAATTATTATGAAAATGAGATCCTACACATTCCTATTCTCTCAATTTTCCCATCACTGTAATCCTTGTCTTCTCTACTTTAATTCTTTTCAATTTTTCAACCAGAAGGAATCTATTTGCATGTACTTTTTGCAACACCAACATTAATCCCTTCACTATCTTTAAATATCAAATTCTTATATTAAAAATATTAATATTTACCTTTATACTAGTGATTTACATTTTTTAAAAATATTTTGTCAATATTTTTATTTTAGTATATATCAATTGACTCTTAATGTTCCCATCAAACTTTATAGGTAGATATTTTTAGGGAGAATTGCAAAAACCAACTATAAAGTATGGTGTTAGTTGTGATTATATCCTAAAACTTTTCATTGTAAAAATTAAGCCCTCAAACTTATACAAATAATAAAATTAAATCCTCAAACTTACAATAATGTAGAGGGGGGTTTTCAAAAATAGAAAAATAAGGGAAAGTATTTACACAAAATAACAAAATGTTAATCTTCTTTAATAGAGATTGATAGAGGCTGATAAAAGTCTATCATCTATCAGTGATAAAAACTAATAGAAGTCTAATGTCTATCCTTTTTTTTTTTTTTTTGTCATTTTGTAAATAGTTTGACATTTTTTCAATCTGTGAAAATTTTGCATTGTAGAAACTATATAATAGTTGTATAAGTTTGAATGTTCAATTTTTATAATTTGAAGGTCCAATTTCTAATTTTCTATAACTAATTTAAGTTTAAAGAATTGTTTTTAAAGCTTGTAGAAATTTGAGGAACTAATTTTTACAATTAAAATTTAAAAGTGTAATTACAACTAACACTATATTTCAAGATTGATTTTTGGATTTTGTCAATGTTTTTAACATGAGGAATTGAAGATTTTTTTTTTTCAGAAAATGAAATTTTAAGATATGACATAAATTAAATATTCTTTAGAGAATTGGACGTGGAGCCTAGATGGATGGTGGAATATATTTATAAGTCCTTGTCCTTGAAATTAAAATGGAAGAAAAACAAAACAAAAATCTTATCTCTTTCTATAATAGAGATTCCTCAATTTTCAAATGGGTCTCCACATAATGCCCCTACCTTCGTATACAATTTTTTAAAACTATGTTTTGTTTACTTAGAATGTATTTGGGAGTAGCAATTTTTAAGTCATTCTAAAATATATTTTTAATTGTTTAAAAGTATAAAATTAAATATTAAATTGATTTGACGTGATTATACAAGTGAATTTGGAAGTGATTTACTCACAAATGACCATCTCTTTTGACCTTTTTGTGGATGGAGGAGGTCGTCTTCATCTGGACTTACTTAGCTCTATGGATCGAACACCCTCGATTGCCTTCTTGAGTTAGAGGCTAATTTCTCTATATCTCATAATTAGAAGGAAAAAAAAACCACATATCATGAAAAAGGGTTTTACTTAAATAGCATAATTTAAATACGTTTTTAATACATAAATAAAGTCATCCTTATATTCTGAACATGTTGATTTTGAGGAAGAAAACCAATCTAAGTATAACTCAACTTGGATAAAATTTATACTATTAAACTCGATGTCAGAAGTTCAATTCTTTCATTCTCCGCATTGTACAAAAAACATCGAAGAAGGAAACAATGTCAAAAGAGTAATTAAAATATTATTAATTAAATTAAAATACTATTTTGGTACGTATTTGAGTTCTATTTTATTTTATTTTAATTAGTATTTGTACTTTCAATAAACCTTAAATTTAGTGATTTATTAAATTTTATTCAATTATAACAATATTTTTATACAAATAAAGACATCACGTGAATATATTCTCAAATTTTATATAAAAAAATATTATAAATAGTCCATGTGATCTTAACTTTTCTTCTTCTTTTTAGAAACATGTGGTTTGAGTTTCGAGACTATTTATGATCTTAATTTTTCTTTTTTTTTTTTTAGAAACACACCCTATAGTTTGAGCTTTCAAGTTTATTTACGAGAGTTTTATTAAATTATTGAAAATAAATTTCTAACTTTTTAAACTTTAGAAATACATCATAAAAATTAAACTTGTGATTTAATAAAGATGAATGAGACTATTTAAATAATAATATGTTAGAATATATAGTTTAAGATGAGACGAAATTGACCGTACAAAACTAAAATGATAATGTAACACTAACACGGGGACGAGAAGCAACAAAGAAACACAAATAGAGGAGTAGAGTACAGCAAAAAGAATAATTAATTGCATCGACAATCACAAAACTCCATACAAAACTTAGTCAAAAATTTCAGCTAATTAAATTAAAGATTGTTAGGTTTTTGAAAATCGGCAGTGAAGTGTTGGGGTTCATATGAACAAAGTACAAACATTCCTCGGTGCTCCGAACAATCCCACTGCCCACTAAAATTCAACCTCTTTGGCTTTAGCCCCACGTTTTTCTAGGAATAACTTCCTTTAAAATAGTGTGAAATTTATGTTGAGTGTTGTTCAAGCCAAAGTCTAGATTTTATTGGTGTTTTGAGTTTAAACTATATTATTGGAAAAAAGTATTCGAAAACTCGCGTCCTAAAAGAAAAATGTTAACGCTTCGAAAAATAATTGAGTCTGGGCTGGATTGACATCCTACAACCTTGAGCGCCATAAATATTATTGACACCCTTATCGTCACATGCACCCATCAGTATTTGTCAAAGAATTAGCTCACAAATAGCCTCACTGATCCATCCCAAAAGAGAAAAGTAATCTCCAAGAGAGAGATTCAATTTCACTTGATTTCGTGCTTAGCTGAGTTAGCGATTTCTAATACTAACTTAAGCATCAGAGTGTGGTAGGTTCGGCACCACACTGGTGCGAGGATCTCTTATGCAGGTCAGCCCAGACAATATCGAGACTAAATCAAAGGGAAGCTAATAGAAGGTAAAGGCCATCGAGCACCCGCGACGCAACTCAATGCGGATGAGATTCGAACACCAACAAGAAAAATATTTATAAAGGCATTTTAGTGTGAATAAAGGGAATACAATACTCTTATTGTAATTAACTTTTTTAAGGAAAAAAAATTCAATTTACACCTCTAAACTTTGGAGGTTCTGTCATACCCTCTAAATTTTGGAGGTCGTGTCAAACCCTTTGTAGGAATGATATATCATGCAGCAAAAGACTACAGAATCAATAGCACTTAAACTACTTTTTAATTCGAGTTTTAAGCATGCTATACATATGATATTCAAAAAAGAGTTTGAAACACATATTACCTTTGAAGATTCCTCCACAAAATCAGCTGAAAAAACACCAAGATCTCGCTTGAATCACCAAGAGGACTACCACCGAGATCTTCTTTATTATGCTCAAGCTGGAATGTGTGATGGAAACACTTGAATAAATTGAGTTGATGAGGAACGAGAGCAAGGTTATCATGTAGAACTTTTCTATCTTTTTTCAATCTCTCGTTGGTCTTCATGCATGGAGCTTCTATATATAGGTAAAAACCATGCAAATGTGTCAGGTTGTATGTTGGGCAACTCCAGCTTGAGGATTAGCAATGGATTTTGGTGATATTCCATAATACATGTTAGTGGGTTTTTCCTAAAATTGGAAAAACCCATTACATAAAATGATTTCATAGAATCATTTTATTTAAATTAATTTTATAACATTAATTCAAAATAATTAATTTAAATAAAACTAATTTTAATTAATTTAATATCTAAATATTAAATTAATAAAATATTAATATCACCAATAAATCAATTTTATATTTAAATATTAATTGATTTGCGTTTAGTTTCAATTAAATAAAATGTTTATAATTGTATCATATACAATCAATCAAAAAATCCTAAATTCGTACATCAATACTCAATTTGTTATTCCAATTTAATGAGCTACTAAAAAGACCTAATGGATCTACAGATCATGAGCTCCAACGATCTGTAATTAATTCGTTAGAACTCTTTAATCGAAATAATTACTATTCGTTAACTATGAAGACACTTCACTATAGCTCGATAGTTGCACGCTACTCACTGTAGATATATTTCTGTCCATATAAACCATAATTAGTAAGTCAATCCTTCACAGATTATTTGTAATCACAGTTAGGTCAAGCTTTCCGTTTTACCCCTCTAAATACATCTCATTCCTTAAGTTCCCACTGAACCTCTAATGAATAATTTGATTCATAATACTTATGAATCAAGTCCTTTCTCTATCATGAGAAGACAGGGGCCCTGATTGTTCAAGACCTGGAATCAATACTTAAGAAAACAACCTATCTACTAACTTTAAAACGGGTAAGAGTGAATTCCATCTTGCAGGGCTATGTCCCCAACTATTCATTCATCTGGTCTTATCCCAAAATGGAAGGCTTATTAAGCAATGTTGTTGGACTACTCTCACCCATGCAGATCAAAGGATAATCCTGAATAAACAGGAGTTCATAGCTAGCTCAGAATTAAGATTGAGTTATCCTAGGTTATTTAAAATGAAATAGTCAGTTTAGCAGTAAACGGTCGTTATAAAGAAAAGTGACTATTTCGTGGTCCAATCTATATGCAAACTCATTGCATAGAATGTCCTCATTCACATGTCTCTACATGAATGATCTGTGGATCACATCATTTGCACCACCTATACAAAATTGGCCACATCTAATAGTGTTACCAGGATGAGATGCCCAATTTCATCTATATACTTATTAGACCATTTAGGCTATATAATATTAACTTGATCCTGTTTGTGTCACCACATAAAGTTAAAGTATTCATACTATAGCCATTGATGTGTTTATTGGAACTTCATAATAGAATGCAAAATCAACAACTTTACTGAATAAAATACTCAATAATATTTTATTGATAAATTAAATTTTTAACACGAACTGCGAGTTTTAGGACATTCCCAACACCCTTAACTCTTCATAAGTGTATCAATTAATACCCCTTTATGACATAGTTTGAAAAATATGGTGCAAAACATGTAATTGTTTCAATTAAACTTTTAAGTAATTAAATTAAAAAGTACGTCATTTTGAAAAGAAAAAAAAAACATGTATTTGGCAACCACTTAAAATGGATTTTGAAAAAATTAGTTTATAAAATAAGTTGGTTTAAGATAAACAATTAAAACCAACTTTTAGAAAAATGAATTTTGAGTCTTTAATGATTAATCTCTCCCTCATTTGTATGGGAAACTCCGGCAGGTGGCCACCACCTTTACGACCTACACCAATCAATCTTCGACCACCACTTCCGACGACCTCCACCGAATAACTTCTTGACACCATCTCCGGCGACTGCCACTAGCCACCTCCAACCACCATTTTCGATGGCTGTTGGTCAACTCTGATCATCACCTCAAACACATGTGCACTTTTATTTTAAGGAGTTTTTGTCAAAAGTGTTTAAATGAAAATGCATTTCTGAAAAATATTTTTTCCTAAGTAAATCAATTTAGACAATTTATTAAGATTACATTTGAAAATCATCCATGTATCCAATTCTTACCCGTGTATATACTTTTTCAAATGTCAAAATAAAATAGACTATTAGAATTGACGGATGGACAAATTTCAAAAGAATTGTAACTTAAAGTCTAAATTGAATAGCTTAAGAAAGTTTAATGGTTCAATTCATTAAATTTAGAGTATAAAATTGATGTTGTAAATTGATACACTTACACAGGTTTGGGGTTTAAACTGATATAATTATTATTTGATGGTTCAAATTGATACGATTGGTAAAATTTAAAAGTGTAAATTGGTATTATAAATATGTTTTATTAGTAAAGAGAGAGAAAAGGGTATGATATGTCTCTTTTGTTCTGAATTCAGAGAAAATTCAGTGCTTTAATCTTTTGACAAAGGAGACTGGGAGTTCTTGGGTTTCATGGAGATCCATCGCTGCAAAAAGATTAAAAGTTTAAAAGCCTCTGATTGTTTTGTTTTTCCATCTTACTTTTGGTTTCCAAAGGAGGAAGATGATGACGTGGTGTGTATTGCAAAATGCGTCCTGCCATGTGATAATTAAACTTTAATATTCCGGTTAAAAAGTTATCATTTTCTCTCTTCATTTTTATTTTTTATTTTTTTGGTTAGAAATGACCCACAATTACCAAGCCCATGGCATATAACAAGTTAACATTTAAAAGAGAATTTCTTGTCCCGCATTAGAAGTTTAATGGTTGGGAAGAGCATAAAAATATGAGAGCTCTCTCCCAAAGGACATCTAAAGTGGTTAAAGTACAACCCTATTCGGAATTGACGACAAATAACACTTTTTTTCTAAGAATTACCTTTAAAAAAATTATACTTTGTTTCTAACATACTTAGCGAAAGAAAAAAAGGAAAAAATGTGTAGGGAAGATAATTAAATATGGATGCAGAAGGAGAATGTTAGAGGCAGATGGAGGTCAGAGATGGACCCAACCAAGCTGCCAGCCGAGTCGATCAATCATAAGTGGTTGCCTCTCTTGACGGTGGGGTTTTTTTTCTTAATATAATAATTCTATACTCAATTCATATCAATCTGTATTTCACACAACAACGAGTTGTCTAAGGTAGAGTCCAAGGCCCAAAGAGTATAGAAACAAAAGAACATAGGAGAACGTGTATCCTCAAAAGGAAAAATGTATATGTGTTGTATGTCAAGCCAACCAACTAAGCCAGTAAATATATATCAATCAAGAAATAGACGTTTGAGACCAAACGTCCTGACACCTTATATCGTCACATGCAATTGTGGGCATGTATCAGATGACAGACTTTTAAATAATCTCATTTAACCGTCCCATATGGAAGAATAAGTGATCTCTAAAGAAGAGATCCAACCTTACTTCTTTTAGTACTTAGTTGAGCAATTCACTCATTATCTAATTTAAGCATCAGAGTGTAATAGACTTGACATCATATCGGTACGATGATCTCTTACACAAATCAACTCAAACAATATTGAGACCAGATTGGAGGGAAGAGGGCTAGAGATCAAGGCCATCAAGTGCCCACAACAACCGAGGGTTAACGAGATGTGAGTGCCAACACAACACAATTCTCACATACTTCTTTTATCACAAACAATAAATAGAGATGTAGTAGAATTAAAATTTTCCTACATTTGGATTGTTATTTGAAACCAAGTAGACTTGATGGTGAAGAATGGCTAGGAAAAGACAAATTGAACTTACAAAGTTCAGAAGATATGACTTAATAGTCAAATGAAAGAGAAGTCCAATAAACTCGATAAGAACTGACCAAGGTGTTCACAACCACCAAACATGTGGTGAGACTTACTATTAAGGTACATAAAATATCATCTTAGCTTTACATTCTTCACCATTTCAGTTTAAGAATATGAGTGCATTGAGCATAATACCTCACCAATGTGAGTATTTTTTTTGTAAATATATCTAACATTGGTCCTCATCACCGTACCTCGATCAAGAGCCTACATGGATCTACGTCTAGATTGTTACATCAATACGTATATTATTGGTACAAGGAGATATAGAAAATATTCAAAACTATAGGTACGTCACATATTTTATAGTATAGTTTAAATTTGGAGAGAGAAAATGTGTCTACCACAATCTAGTTTGATTGAACATAATTTAATACTAAAAATATGGAAATTTGATTTTATTCAAAAATTCAAATTTTCACTTTCGCGCTTAATTACAATAATATAAGAAAAAAAGGTAACTCTTATTTGTATTTTTATCTTATAAGATATAGATTTAAATCTTTCTATATATTTTTAAAATTTGTGGACAAAGAAGATCGAGCATTCAACAAAGATATATATTAAATAGATGTATAGTCCTATTTAGATTTACAACAATCATATCCCTTGATTGCAATGAATCATGAGAAACATATAAGAACAAAGTGTTGGATCTCTTCGGTCATAATAGATAGCTTAATTAAATTTAAACTCAAAAATTCAAAATTGAAATACAATTCAAATAGTTAAAGAAAAAGAAAAGAAAATAAGCTTCTAAACTAATAATTTGATAACTTTACCCATTCTTCGAATGTAAATTGAAAATGAGATGATTGTAGTATTATAAATAATAAAATAAAAATAAGTAAGGAATTGTATCTCGTGGGATATGAACAGTTGAGTACACATATATTATATAGTGAAAATGAGAAGACCAAAGTTTGAAAATTTTGGAGAAAAATCAAATAAAATTAAAAAAAAAATAAAATGTATTTTCGTGGAAGGGAGATGGTGGGATCCACAGAAAATAATAAAAATAAAATAAAATAAATGGCATTCGCACGTGAAAGATCATGAGTAAGCAAAATTAAATTGGTTGATAATATTAATTTTCATCCAATCCAGAGCCCCTACCACGTCCACGCCATCCATTTCCTCTCCCGCGAGTTTAGTGGACCCTATTCCCACCCTACATTAATTATCAATATGACATTTTCCCCTCTTCCAATTTTTTCCCCTTCGAGGGAAAAAAATAATAATATTTTACCCACTTTCAATTTTGGAAAAATACTTTTTTAGTCCTAATTTCTTTTCTTTTTTTTGTCTAGTTTCTTTTTAATTTTTCGATTTCAAAATATTACAAGTTTAGATTCCTTTGATAATTATTTAGTTTTTTATTTTTGTTTTTTTAAACTAAGCTTATTTTCTCTTCATTTTTTATCATGATTTATATCTTTCCTAAGTTACAATAGTTAAATTCTTAACCAAATTTTAAAAGCTACTTTTTTTAGTTTTCGAATTTTGATTTTGTTTTTTAAATGATAGATAAGATGTAGATAACAAATGAAGAAATTTAAAGGTAGAAACAATGTCTATAGCCTTAATTTTCAAAAGTTACCAAACAGGGCTTAATTTTTAAGTTTTGAGTGTAATCTCAATTTAGTCCATAGATTTCAATATTCAATAATTTTACCTTTGATATTTGAATTTTGTTTTAATTTGGTTTATATGTTTAAAGATTTACATTTTTAATCTCGAATTTTCACTAAATAAACTTTCTGTTTTTAGAGTTAATTTATGTCAATAAATTAAAAATCGTTAAAATAATTATAATTAATTACGTATGACTATTTTTATCATTTTTAAAATTAAATTTAAATTTCAGTTCATAACTATAATTTAGTTAATTAATAAAAATTGACATAAGTGATTGAAAGTGAGTATTTGATGAAATATTGAGGTTAAAAATGTAAAATCACGAAAGCCAATGATCAAATTGAAACTAAACTCAAAATCTCAAGAGTAAAATTGTAACACTTTTAATCTTAAGGATTAAAATGAAATAAAACTCAAAACTTAATAATTGAATGTGTAACATTTTAAAACTTAAGGACCAGATAAAAATTAGAGTCAAAATTTATGGACCAAAAAGATATTATTCCCTTCAAATTTATATCAAACTTAGATAGCCGTTGCAAAAATAAATATAGCTAATATTTATATTATCAACTTTAAAGTCAAGAGGTTTGATTTTCCTATTCCACATATTGTCAAAAATAAATTGAAAAAAAAAAAATACATAACTGTTGTAATTTTATCATGGGATAAATAAACATTCAAAAGATGGTTTAAAAAAATCTCGTCTTCAATGAATATGCATGCAATCAATACGTGATAGGATTTCAAATAAAAATGATTTATGGTATTTTACGTTGAATTTTGTGAGTCTAAGTTGTTCCATGGTTAATTTGTTAATTGGGCAAACTTAGTTTTGTGCTTTTTTGTTTATTTGTTTAAAATTAATAGATTGTGAATTGGCCGACATTGAACAGAGGGTCAAAATATTGGTGGTCCAAATTTGGTGAAATTAAAAGTTTATGAGAAAAAAAGAATAGTTTTGGGTAAAAATTATTTTTCCCTTGAAATTTTCATTAATTTAGTTGTGAAGTTCTCTTATTGTGTAAGTTGTGTCAATAGGTCATTAATTTAAAATTGTGCTTAATAAGTCTCTAAAATTTAATTTTATTCAATCCTTGAATTTTTAAGTATTTAATATACTCATTAATTTTCAATTTTATGTCCTCTAAACTACTAGACATTATATATATATACTCATCTAAATAAATTATCATGGACTTGAATTAAAACTACTAGACATTAAACATAATTTTATAACTAAAGGGACTAATTGGATAGTTATTATACACACATAATATGTCTGAAAATATGTTGACTATATTTGTCATTTAACTTTTTTTTTTTCCAAAAGTATCGAATTAAATACGTGAAGTGGAGTATCAAATCTCATACCTCAAGGTTGATAGTGTTAGTACTATACCAGTTGAATTATGTCCCGTTTAACTTTTTACTAGTTTTTTTCATAACATTTTCCTACTATTTCCAACTAGGAATTGGTATTATTACCACTTTTTTAGTGAAAACAAAAACAAGCTTTTTAGATGTGTCTTTGTTTATCTTTTTAAAGTTGAAGCTTCGAACCTTAACGATGTTCCATGATGAATATAATTAAACTAACATAATACTTTTACTATCAACTTAACAATTATTTGTTTGATCCCTACTCCACATATCGTTAAAAGAAAAGAAAAATCTTATTATTAAACATAAAATATCAGTTTCTTGAAAAAAAAATTTCCCAAGTAATTTTAAAAATAATCAACAATAACACAATTTAAATAAGTTAATGACATGTTAGATAAAGGGTTAGAAATTCATATACAAAAGAGAAAATTAAGAATCTATTAGATATTTTTTAAAGTCTAAAGATTTATTAGACATAAAATTGAAAGTTCAAAGACTTACTAGACATTTATTTTTTAGTTTAGAGATAAATAAACGCACAAACCTAAATTTGTAATTTATTAAGAAGTATATTACAATGACAAAACAAGTGTAAACATTTGTAACTTCTAAAGAAAAAAAAAATCATGACACGTGGGATTTATAGAACAAAGTAGTGAAATAAGAATTATATAAGATCAATGGATTATATTGGACCATTGATTGATTAAATGTAAAGCTTCAAATGATGTCAATCAAACTACTATTTATCAACCAGTTTCTTCAACGTATTATTCCATCAAGCGCAAAATAAATCGAAAATGTAATAAGAAAAATGTGATTGTTAGGTAAGAAACGAATAGATTGTTAGGACGTGAAGTTAGTGAAAAATGATTATATTATGCCTATAATTATTATAAAATTTGTCACATTTTTGTTCACAACTTTATAGATTCATCCAAATTGATGCGTAACAGCTTGATCAATGAATGTGATATGATATGTTTTTATAAAATACACATATTGATAGGAAGTTTATTTATTTTGGGGAACAAGAGGGTGCCAATTTTTAAAATCTTAGATGAAACATTGTTGGATATTTTAAATGTGATTTAAATTAGATGTTTTTTTTGAAATAAATGTTGGGAATTGAAATTTGATGACCGGAATCGTCACGAATTGACCGTACAATCACATAATTGAAAAAGCGATGGAGTGACGGCTTTATCCTTGGCCGCACCTGATTGCACCAATTTTACTCCTCGTAAAAACAAATTAATATTTTTTCGATTTAGTTAATAACGCCGGTTTAATAGAGAATTTGAAAAACAAAAATCTAAAAATAAGAGTTTTTTTGGTTGCATATTCGTAAATTTGATTCTAATTTAAATAATTATTTAAAACGTATTTCATACTTATTGGTTGATAATAAATCATTATTAATTTATTTATGAATAGATTTTATATTTAAAAATAGTATAAATATTACTAATTTATAATACATTACATGATACGAATTTCAATATTTAAAAAATGAATTGAGTTTATAACATGACATACTACATTTTTGGATTTTTTTAATCTTTATTTAATATAATTCTGCATGTTGAAATTTAAAATTTAAAATCTAGATACAACAAAAATATAAAATGTTGTCTTCAGAATTTGCACTATTTGAATCACATAATCGTAAAACAGTTTTTAAAATAGAATATGAGTTATAGGTGTGAAAACATAAAATAGAATGCAGATTGGCAACTAAACATGTTGTAAGTTTTTTAACCGTCGACTTTGAATTTAATAAGTTTATAAATTTTCAATTTTTTATTTAATAAATGATTAATCTATTCAACATTTATTAAAAATTACAAATCTGTTAAACATAATTTTATGATGGAAATGAAAATCGACAAGCAAAGAAAAAAAAGAAGAAGATCGACCACAAATTTACATAGTTTATTAATAGTGTGTTAGCTACATCTTCAAATAAAGGGAGAGAGTATTTTTATTAGTAGATGAGAATATAAAAAAAAAAAAAAAAATACAAATACAAATGCGCTAATAGAATTAAGGGGTTTATGAATGACACCACTTAAATCCTAGGCAGAAACAAGAATTACACGCAAACTCGAAATTTAGCAAGACTCCTATGTTTGGTTATTAAGAGCGTCAGATAAGAGGTTCAAGGCATTCCAATATATAAATTAAAAGTTTAATATTTTAGTAGACACAAAACTCAATTTATGTTCCACAAATTC
>NC_052360.1:54246166-54275550 GCF_009727055.1 Benincasa hispida | reverse complement strand
TATTAAATAATAGGCTTAAATCCCATTTGGTCCCTGAACTTTAAAGCTCATTCTATTTTTGTCTCTAAACGTTTAAAAATATATATTTTAGTCCTTAAACTTTTAAAAAGTGCTTACTTTGGTCTCTGTTATTAAAATTCTGTCAACTCTTAAAAAAATGATGAGATACTTATATTTTTAGATGGTTGGGTTGCCAAATAAGTTAGTCGTGCTAAAAAATATAGGGTTCAATTTTTAATTAGGTGGTAAAATGATTTTCTATAGAACTTAAAAGCCAATTTGCATTCAAGATTTTGATAATTCGGTATTTTATCTTGTTGGTTGTTGACATTTTACTTCACATTCATTTTGTTCAACACATGCTAGACGTAATTTTATCAAAGAATTAATAAAATTTGAATAGTTGGGATCAAATAAACACTTTTTAAAAGTTTTGAGACAAAATGGTTGTTTTTTTAAAGTTTAGGGACTATAATAAAACAAAATTCAAAGTTCAAGAAATCAAAATAGGATTTAAACGTAAATATTATGAATCTATCAAACACAAAATGAAAGAATAGAAATTTAGGAGGTAAAATAATAGATGTTTTAACTATTCGACTCTATTTATGTAATTAGTTATTCAAATGTATGGTTGATGTTGAATAATTAATATATAAGTCCTTACTACACAACTTAAAAATAAATAAAACAAAACAAATATATACATGAGATTATTGCTTCGATACAAAATTTCACTCCCTTGTTTCTCCAAAATATTTCATTTGACCTCAACATAATTTTTTTTCTAAAAACGAAAGGAAAGAATAATAAAGCAATTAACCAGAATTCACAATACCATCCTCCTTAAAGATGGTGAAGAAGAACCAATCCAACAACACAAAAGAATTCCCAAACACATCTTCAGAGAAGAAAGAAGGAAAATTAACAAAAAAAAATCCTAAAACAACCGAAAGATATCACAATAACTACATAATAGAAAGACTTAATTATCGAATTTTAAGATGATAATTGATGTATTATCTACGCTCATTAATTTACTCGGATTGACTCTTACGATCTTTCGATCTTTTATATATTTGAGTGAAATTAAAAATGAAAGACTAAAATAATGGATGAAGATCGAGATATACATAATAATAATAATATAAGACAAAGAAAGTGACCATATATATCATCACCATAAGTCTCATAAGTCATATAAGCATTGATATACGAGAATGATAGAGAGCTCTTCCCTTCTTTCTCAGGTTCCTTCATCCCCAAAGAGAAAGGAAAGGGCCCTCTTTTCATTTAATTTTTCCAGGTGGATACAGTTCACATCTCTCTGTCTCCTTCAATTTTTTTTTTTTTTCCTTTTTTAAAATTCAATTTCTTTATTATAATAATCTCATTTTACCCTAACTATACCTTATCATTAATTTAATTCTCTTTGCTCTATTAACATCATTTCACATTAATTTTTCTCTTCGGGGCATCGTAAGTCAATATTTATAAGATAATGTATGTGTCATCTCTTACACATCTTCAACCGTGAATCAATTACTTCCATTTATATTTACTTTTGAATTTTAGGGATTTTTTTTTATTAAATTTATGAATTTTATATGCTTTCATCATGTTGCGAAAATGACAAGACAAAATGGTAAGTTATTTTAATATACAATAACAGTATCTACTTTATTTTCTACCCTCTCACTTGAAGAAAGGGGGAAAAAAAGTTGTAATTTTCTCTTGGGAGGGGATGTCAATGATGATGTTAAAAAGGAAATGATGAACAAGAGTTTTTTTTTTTAATATTATTATTTTTTATTTATTTATTGGTCGACAAAGGAGATAAAAATGCAATTTTTAAAGTATGAAATGGGTAAATGATTGTACTTTGGGGAGAAAAAAAAGGTAAATGATTATTCACAATATAAATTATAATTATTTGTTTTTATTATTATTATTATTATTATAGTCAACTTAAACATAGTTTTACGGGTTGTGATACATATCCTTAAAATAAAGATTAAAATGTTTGAAACTCTATCTTATGAACTAAAAATAGAAAAATTAGTAATTCTATTTTTTTTTTGGTAACTACTAAAAACTATCATTAGCTCAAATACACTTTTGTCGAGATTTAGATAATTAGAATACAAGTTTAATAAAGTTTTGTGTAATTTTAAATTTTAAATAGTTTTAGAAATTATGATATTCTGTTTTCTTTCTTTAAAAATCTATAATTTTGAGTGGAATAGTTACCTGAGTTTAAAATGGTCTAATATAGATCATGAACTTTCTGGCCTCGTCTAATAGTTATTATTATTTTTTTAAAAAAAAATTGAGAATTAAGTTTTATAAATATTAATTCCACCTGTTAATTTTTTTAATTTGTTATTTCTTAAGAATATTAAAAAAAATAATGTTAAATTTTGAAAAGAAAAAAAACATAGTTAAAAACATGGTTTTGTTTTTGGAATTTAGGTTAAAATTCAAATGTGAGTTAAGAAATATAAAAAGAAAAAAAAAAGCCTAATTTTTAAAAATAAAATGTAAAATAATTATCATTTGGAGCCATAATCATATGTTATTAAGTCAATTAGTTTTTTTATTTTGTGTTTAATAGTTTCCTGTCATATTGACATTTTAAACTTCATAAACTTTTTGTTTTAGATGGTTCACCTTATATGTCTGAGAAGTTTGTGGTTTTTGTTAATGTATAATACATATTTTAGAACATAAAACAGAAAATGAAAAACATAAACTTTATCAAATGAACCCTAAGGAACCAATAAAATAAATTTAATCCTAAATTTAAGACATCAAATTGAAAATTAAAGACCTAATACATCGAATTTTCAAGGATTAAATTTATCGTTTAACTTTAGGTTTTATTTTGATAATGTTGTTAAGAAATCATTAATATAGATTATAGTTTTACACTTTAATTTAGGAGGTATTGTCATTTGTCCCACAACCTTATAGCCGGAAATACTCACTTAAAAATAGGAAAAACCTATTTGTTTATATATTAGATTTAGACCCCAACTAGGTCCCTTGCTAAAAACTTTTAAGCTTGTTTATACTTTAATCCTTAAAACTTCCAAAATATCTAATATAGTCCCTGAATTTTTGTTTTTTTTCACATTTGGGCCCCTAAACATTCATTACGTCTATTTTAGTCCTTTTGTTTAAACAATTTTTTCATGGTTTAAATACTATTTTCATCTATAAATTTAATGTTTGTTCTCTTTTAGTCCCTAAACTTTTAAAATGTCTATATTAGTCCCTAAATTTTGAAAAAATACTCATATTAGTCCATACTTTTAATATTATATTAAAAACTTAACGGGATGATGATTTGACATTTTTCCTTAGACATCAGGCATCCATGTCAAATAAACAAGTTGGGTATTCGATTGAATTGGTAGAAATATGAAAACCCATAACCAAAAAACCTTATGGCTACAATTAGATGAGAATGAAGCTACAAAAAAGATGGAGAAAGAACTTAAAATTTTTGTAGCTTGCACAAAAATGGTAGAAATAGCTTGTGAGATGCACAAATTTCTACTTTTAATGGAAAATTACAAACTACAAATCTAAAAATTATTCTCATCACTTCGTTTGTCTTTTTGGGCTTTAGTTTCCTGCTTTTTTCTAGTTTTTTTTTCCAATTCACGCTTAAAGAGGAAGTGAAGTTCAACAAACAATATTGTCGTGAGATTGAAAACAAAAATTATCTTAAACATGAATCAAAGAATATTTACACAAACATAAGCCAAGATATGAAATTAAGATAGCGTCAAGAGAAATGATTAATGAGAGGGACTGGAAGAGACGGGTTCAATTGAGAAAATGACAGATTGTAGAAGAAGAGAGAAAGCGAAGATGAAGAAGACACGGTGAAAAATTCAAATTTACAAAAGCAAATCAAACAAAGACTATAAGAATGAATAATAAACAACACACTCTAATCTATACCCTACTTGCTTATATAGATGGATGCATCATCTTATGACCATCATTCTCTTAAGCTTTTAACATAATATTAACGGTAAGGGTTAATAGGCATTTTTCTAAAGTTTGAGGACTAAAACAGTCATTTTGAAAGTTTATGGACTAAAATAGAACAAACCTTAAAGTTTAGAGACCAAAATAGTATTTAAACATTTTTCATCATTATTATACTTATATTTTTTCATCTAAATTTCATTTGCATAAAAGCTTGTCTATAACCTATGTTGTTTGAAGTAATCATTCTTTTATTAACATGCTAGTACACATACTTAGAAATACGTCCTTCAATCAATAATTAAAAAAATAAAGTCAAAAGTGAATTTATTTAAAAAATTCAAGACTAAAATAGATATTTTTACAAGTTTAGGAGAAAAGATAGAACAAATTTAAGAGTTAAAAATTATTTCGAAAATTTAGGAACCAGAACAATACAAATCTGAAACTGCATGGAAAAAAAATCAGATTTGAATTTTCTTTTATATATATAAACAATTACAAAGGCGAGTGATCAAACTATGATCTTTGAGGTAGTAATTAGTATTTGAATTACTTAGCCCTCTTTAGTTTTTGGTTTTTTGGTTTTTTAAAATTAAGCTCATAAACATCACTTTTATTTATTATTTTTCTATATCTTGGTTTTAATATTAGTGTTTCAAAATCATAACCAAAATAGTAGTTTTAAAAAACATAATCTTGTGTTTTGTAAAATGTTTTTGAAAATTGACTAAGAACTCTAATGTTCATATAAAAAGGGTGAAAATCATGACTAAAAAATGTTAAGAAAATAAACATAATTTTCAAATGCGGAACATGATTTGAGTATTTGTTAGTACTTATTAGATTGTACGAAAAAGAAAATTAAATGTATACGAAAAAGAAAATTAAATGTAAGCAAAAGAAATTGAAAAATTTTAAATAATATAAAGCAATTGGGGGAGGGGGAAGGGGGAATTAAATATTATACCTAAATCAAGGGGAAGAGGGCCTCTTGGAAAAGAAAAGAGGATCTTATTAGGACCTTGAATTTTGTAATTAAAAAAAAAAAAAAAAACAATTATTTTGGGCCAAATTTAGAGAAAGTGACGGTTGAGGGATCATTAAATTTTTGACAAACAACCTCACACCTATCCGAATATTACAAGAGTCATCCTTTGTATTACGCAATGAATTGTGATATCATTCAATAGTTTCTTTGAATAAGACACCATTTTTAACTTTCATTATTGCACCCAAGTCCATCTTTTTCTTTCATTTTTCATGTTGCCCCTTCCCTACATTTTTTTTTTCCTTTTTCTTTTAAACAAACCCACCAACGAACTACACACTTACCTCCTCATCCAAAATGATGGGATAAAACCATCTTGAAAAACATTTTTCGAGATCAAATAGCAACGTTGGGGGATGCCAAAGATTACCACTGCTGCTTAATGGCAACCAGGCCTTCCAAAATGACTTCAGCTTGGTAAATTTGCAACCTCCCAAAAATGCATGACCGTAATGATCTCAAACAATCTACCTAAGACCACCTCTGTCTCTACCATTGGACTAAGTCGTATCAACATTAAGCTTCTAGAAACCAGTTTCATCCTTAAACTTTTGTAGGAAATAGATTACTATAATCCCGTCGTGAATTTGATTATTTTTAATCTACTTTGTACGAATGTTTTTAATATCCAAGTTAAGTTTTGAAAACTGAAAAAAAAAAAAAAAAAAAACATTTTTTAATAACTATTTGACTAAGAGTTTAAATGTTGACATAAGAAAGATGAAAACCACGTAAAAGAAATTACAAAAAAACACACATTCTAAAATTTTTTAATTATTATTAAATGGGTCTTAAATATCGTTAATTAGAGATGTGGGTGAAATCGTGAGATCGATCTCATACTCAAATGGAATAATATTATAACATTAAAAATGAAAAGATCAATTATCTTGATAAGTAGATAACACATCTTATATATTCTAAATTTAGCTACATCAAAAGAATAATCCTCAAATGTCCAAACGTTAAAATGTTTGAAAGCCGTCAAGAACATATAGGTGGTGATATGACTAGTTGAAGAGATGTTATATGAGAGTATAATGTAATGAGTGCGAAATTAGCTTGAAGACTAGAATAAAATTTAAATGTTAGAAATATATATTATCTATAAGATTTTGAGATATATATGAAGATTTTCTTTTCGGTGTTTTTATGAAGCATACAAACTTCCTTCAATTATTAAATGCTCATTCATTTGAATGATATGATGTAGGTTTGTTTAACTATTTATGGATATGATATATAATTGATTAATCAATCATTTTTTCTTAAAATTAAATCTTCCCATTTGAATACACATTCATCAAATTTGTCCTTTTTGGAACCTCCAAATGTAGAGTTATGAATGAGATATCACATCTTTGAATCTCATTTACATTAGGGGAAAAAATAACTAAAATGAAAACCAAGTCAATTGTAAATAATATATAAAAAAAAATCGAGATGGAACATATATAAATTAAAACTATTTTGAAACCTTACTATATTATTTAGATTTGTTTGGAATATAATTTGTATAGACAAATTTTACTCTATTTTTGATATAGTAGTTCATAATTAAACAATAAAGTTTAGTATAATTGCTAGTTATCTTTGTTTGATAAGAAAATATCTATTTTCATGATTAATTTGATACTTCTCTTAACATAGCACGTGGTGGACCTCCCACCTTCCATACAATTCGATTAATTTTAAAACTCTGATCAACATAACATATCAAGCCATGGTTACACTTTACATGGTCTTTAATATTAATTATCTCGTCTTCAAAGATAGTCAAAATTTTACATTGTCTTACTCAATGTATCTTCAAGTACCACTGATATTTAAAGCCATTTTGAAGTTTCTTTTTCCATATTTCATCATCAAAAGTTCATAATTTAATTACCTATTTATCTTTGCAATTACACACTAGTTTGTTTCTAAAAAATCATCCAACTAATCATCAAAAATTAATATCATCCCTTATAAGATCCTTGAATGGTGAGAATCATATACATAATTTATTTTTGAAAATAAATATAACCATGATAGAGAAAAGAAACAAATACAAATCTAAGAGAGAAAACTATATATTTTAACATTTTTTAAAAGGGAACGATCATGTGATATATAAGGAACAAACATTTCTCACTTCTCATTATCCTCGAAATCAAGATCTATTTCTAATTTTAGAATAAAACCCACCAATAAAAAATACATTATTCACTTGTAAAATTAAATCTATTGGTTTTTTACTTTAACAAAGTAGTGTAAAGAAAGGGGGAAGAAAAAAGGCCAACTTCTATTCATGATTGTATATGTGTTTTTTAATCACTTCAACTAGATTCATTGTTGTGAAGAGTGAAAACAGAAGAATTAAAACCTCATTTAGTAATTATTTCCTTTTTCTTGTTTTCTTACAATAATTTGCACATTTTTTTAAGTATAATCGTTGAATTCTTAATCAAGTTTTTTTAAAAAAATAATAATAATCTTTTAAAAGTTATTTTTTGTTTTTAAAATTTAACTTAATTTTTTAAACTATTGATAAAAAATATATAACAAAAAAAAAATTCAAAGATGATAATAATGTCTACTCACTTAATTATAAAAAACAAAATAGGTATGAAATGAAGCTAAACTTTTTCGAGGAAATATTGAAGTTGTAGAAATACGAAATACCAAATTTAGCCTCGGGTAAGAAAAAAAAAGAAAGAGAGAGGATAAAACACGTGTGCGGCACGCTCCCCAAATTTCAAGTAAGAAAAACAGTAGCAGCAAATCAAACCGTACGATATAGGAAAGTACTAAACACGCCAATTGGCAGCGCGTATTTCTCTTTTGTTTCCGTTTTTGTCCAAACATCCTTTCGGTTTCCCTACACCCCTCTGGTATTAAGATTTTCACAATCAATTTTTCTTTTATCTTTTCTTGTATTACGATTTTTTCCCTTTTTGGGTTAAATTATAATTTTCTTCTTTTGATATGATGACTATTCAAATCAAGTTATTAATTTTAAATAACAATCCAATCCATCCTATAAATTTTGGATAAAAAAAACTTGGAGAATATTAAATTGTAGGTAAGTGTTATGGATTAAATTTATTCTTCCTAAGCCTTTTATCAAATTCATGTCATTTATTTACTAGATTCAATTACAAATTCAATTCTGAACTTTGAGGTTCACATACATACACAAATATATATGAAATTTCTAAATTATTTGAATTATACAAATCTACTAGACACGTGACTAAATGTTTAGACCAATAGACGTAAATTTTTAATTTATATCTAATAAATCAATTAATATTTAAATATTTTGAATTGTCAGAACTATTAAACTATTTTAAATGTTTACGAAACAAATTAACACAAACTTCAATGTTGATAGACTTAACTTCATCGACCTTTTTTTCTGAGAAATTTGTATGGATGTCCAAAAATTAGGTAAAAAATGTCAAATGACCTGGTTTTTGAAAAAAAAAAAATATCAAGTGACCATTTGCTGACATCAAATATGGGTGAAATTACTAAAATATACTCGTGTGCTTCTGCATCTCACTCTCGCTCTCTCTTGGGCTCGCTATTGCTCTCTCTCTCTCTTCTTTTTTTTCCTCATAAATCACTACTCTCTTTGTCCCTCGGTCTCTCTCGCTCTCGATCACTCTCACTCTCTCTTGGTCTCGATCTTGGTTTCTCTTGGTCTCTCTCATCTCTTCCTCACTCACAAAATCACTCTTCTCTCTCATTCCTATTCACTGGAGTTAGTCGCATTAGAGCTACTCTCTTGGATTTTTCGTGTCGAAGAATAAAGAGAGACTTTTAAGAAGCCAGAGAATCTCGCTCTCATCTACTCTCGCTTTCGTCCGCTCTCGTCTGTCGAATAAGGTGCAATGTTAGAGAATGTGTGGTCATGCCGGAGATGAAGAAGATGTGAAGAAGAAGAAGAAAAACCGAATTAGAGAAGAAGAAGACTCCTGAAGATGAAGAAGATGTGAAGAAGAAGAAGAAGAAATCCAATTGAAGAAGAAGAAGACAATCTGAAAAAATAAGAAAAAAAACCAGAACCGTTGGTGGTCTAGAGAAGAAGAAATAAAAACAAATAAATAAAGGAAGGACGCGATACCATAACTTTACTTGTCTATGATATCAGCAGAAGGTCACTTTACATATATATATATATATATATATATTTTAATTTGGGTCATTTGACATTTTGAGACTAATTCTTGAGTCATTTGTACAATTATTCTCTTTTTTATAGTCTAACATTAAATGGAGGGTAGATTTAAACCTCCAACCTATTCGTTGAGGGTATATTACTTAACAATTGAGTTGTTTCTATGAACATTCCCTTTGATCGAATACTATCTAACCTTATTGTCTAGAAAGATTACTACCTAAACTTATTAAAATTTTAAATTAAGTCCTTAAATATTGCATAAGCTACTTTTGAACTATCACAATGTTACAAATTACAATAAAAACTATTAAATTTGTATAATTTAACTTAATGTTCTTTTCTTAAAAAAAAAAATATATTTTTTTGAACTCTACAAAATATAAAAAGTATGCCACAGGTTGATTTTTGTTTTAATTTTTTTTATCTTCACATCAATGTCTCTCTGTCATCCTCACTTAAGAAAAAAAAAAAAAAAAAAAACTGATGCAGAGAATTTGGGTTTAATTTGATGATTTGATTAGAACAGTACCTCTATAGTTTAATTGCTTAATTGCAATATGTTCATAAATTAATAAGACGAGTTAGTCAAATAAGAAATTTAAGGATATGATTGAAATAATTTATAATTTAAGGGAGGGGACTTTCAGATTTTTAAAAAAATTGAATAGTGTTCACTTTATTGTTTTAAGAGGTTGTTGAAGTTTTAAATTTCGCGTTAAAAAAGGTGAAGTGTCTAATAGTTTATACACACATAAAAAAAACTATTATATTCCATTGATGACTTGATTAGAACAATATTTCTATAGTTCAATTGCTTAATTACAACATGTTCATAAATTAATAAGGTCAGTTGATCGAATAGAAAATTTAAGAATATGATTAAAATAATTTATAATTTAAAAAAGGGGTCTTTTAGATTTTTTTAAAAAGTTGAATTGTGTTCGCTATATTGTTTTAACAATTTGTTGAAGTTTTAAATTTTGTGTTAAAAAAGGCGAAGTATCTAATAGTTTATATGTATAAAAACAAAATGATTCTATTATATTCAAAATTGAAAACTCCTACATTTTATTAGATGTTTTAAAATTATAATTTCTAACATACGTGTGACAATCTAACTAGATACAATTTTTAAAGTTCACAACAAAATTATTTTTTTTAATTTAAATTTTTGTTTAATAGATCAATATAAAAGATTTTATAATAGATTCCTAAATCTTTAATTTTATACTTAACATGTCAATAAACTTTCGTTTTTATCTTATAATTCGATAACTTATTCAAATGTTAGAATTCACAAATGTAATTGTGTTTAAGTGAGTTATATCCAATCAATTTTGCAGCTAATAAGTATTAAAATTTATTTTTAAAAAATTTTAATAGATCATGACGAGGAATTAATCTATTAGAAATTTCAAAGAGACTCGACACAAAATCGATGTTGATGAAATCTTGAATATTTTAAAAAATATATAATTTATAATTTACTTTTTAAGTTTCATTTGTATTAACCTTTACTAAAACTTTTTTTTTTTCATAAAAAAACTATCATGCAATTCTTACTGAATAAATCGGAAAAAAATGAAAGAAAATGGAAAGATCAAACCCACTTGTACCAGTCACACTATCAATTACTATCTCTCTCTTTCTTTTTTAGTACAAAAACTGAGGTTGGAATATTGAATCGGAAATTACAACTGAGCTAAGTTCATTTTGGTATATGTTAGAACTTTGGTACACTGTGTAAAAATAATGAATCAATTGACTTTAGACAAAATTCTAACAGTGTCTAAATTGAATCCCCTTACAAATCAGGATTTAGGATTTAGAATTTTAATTATTTTAGAAGTTAAAAAAACACTCTTAAACTTAAAAAAAGAGTTAAAAAAAACATATCATTGTCATTAATTTTGGATGAAACCGTTAAAGTTTTGTTTAAAAAATACCCTCGAACTTTCAAAAGTTTCAAAAATACTCTTAACTTAAACAAAATTTAAAAATACCTCAATTGTTAGTACGTGAACCAAAATTGTTAATGTCTCGCTGAAAAAATAACTTAGAAATTAAAAAAAAATTAAATGCCCTTACTGTCAATACAACGATCAATTTGTTTGAAGTTTTCTTAAGTTTGAAAAGAATCGATTTTTTTAAAGAATTATATAGATATCTGTTGTGAAATTGATGAACATAACAGATATGGAAAAAATATAACATAACAATATATAAATATAATAATAAATACAATATAATATAATATATAATAAAAAAATAAAATAACTAAAATTGTGAAAATTTAGTGAAAATTTGGAGTGGATATCTCACCAATGTGTGTGATTTTAAGATTCACAAAATGTCACTATTTATAGGCAAAGTGACAAGTAGATGTGGTATTACATGGATACTGAACATTAATAATTACACGACACATGGACAACGTGAAGATTGACAGTAAACAATGAGCATCTATTTATTTTTATAATATTTATAATAATATATCCAATTTTTCATATATACACTCTTATTTTTCTATTAATTTTTAAATTATTAGCTTATACCAATTTCCTCAGCAACCAAAATAAAAACCATAATTTTATGTTTAAAATATGAAATCTCACAAAATTTCAAAATCAAAATTCCCCTTTAAACATATCAAAACGATAAATAGTCGAAGAAAAAATACATTGGTTATTAACACACACTCAAATATTAAATTACAATTTTATTAAAATATTTAAATCCTAAAATTCCTTAGTATTTCATTTATTTTTCTTCTTCTTATTATGCAATTGTATTTAGATAAATAAATGTTAAACAATTAACAAAAATAGATGTTGAAAAAGGGAAGGGGAGAAAAAAATAAAAATAAAGAGAGAAGACGGTAGTTACTATTTTTATTCATATAATCGTAAGAATAGTTTTTTAAAAACTTCTTTGAGTTAAAAGTTATTTTTGAAACTTTTAAAAGTTCAAAGATATTTGGATATAAAATACTAACGGTTTTTATAAAAAATTAATGGTAAAAATTTACCAGCTCATTTTGAAAGTTTAAAAATATGTTTGAAACTTTTGGAAATTATAAGATATTTTTAACATAAATTATAAAGTTTACGAGTATTTTATACCATTTAGCTGAAATCAAAATGTAAACTTAAAAGTCGATCGTAGAATGCTTTATGTTGATCGAGTTGGGTTTCGGGTTGACAAGTAATAACAATAATTTGATGTTTCTAAAAGATTAAAAAAAAACAGTGTAATTTTTTAATCTTAATTTTAATTTTTTAAAGTTTTGATTTTTACTGAGGTTCAATAAAACTCCCAGTTTCAGGTCCCTTCGTTTCTTCAGCGCCCACTCTCTCTCTCACAAACTTCATCTTCACTAAGTCTCTGCATTTCAACAAATACTCCGATTCACTCTCCCCCACTACTATGGACAAAACAGCCACCGAGCCTTGGCGACTTGAGCCGCCGCAGCCTCTTTCCTCCGCCGTCTACCGCCCGCCGGACACTCCACTCGAACCCATGGAGTTCCTCTCCCGCTCTTGGAGTGTTTCGGCTCTAGAGGTCTCCAAAGCTCTCGCCCCTCCTCGTTTGACCCTTTCTAAGCACCCCAACACCGGAAATGGCCTCATCGCCACCGTCGCTGCCGGCGGCGGCGGCGTCATTTTGGAGGATTTGACCGGTGAGCTCGACGAGGGTACCACTTTTTCTGGAAACCCATTTTCCTTTGCTTCTTCTGAAACTTCGCAGATGGTGATGGAGCGGATTATGTCACAGTCGGTAAGTTTGGTGGAGCAGAGTTTTTTTGCAGAGCATGTGTGGACAAATAATGGGATTTGCTCTCTTTTTGTTTTATATTTTGGAGGGATTGAAATTGATTGTAACTTTGCTTATACAACTCCCTTTTTTTAGCTTCTCTTTGTTTTTGTTCTCCCTCCCATTTTCTTTCTGGCTTTATCTACTAATAAAACATGCTTCTGATTTCTCTTATTTTGCCTACCTTTTGTCTCACGCAGCGTACATCCCACTTGCTTTTTTGCTGAATTCCTGTTGTTTGTTTGTTTTTTTAAAACCCAATTCTAGTGCATTCAGTCATTTGGGGTTTTCTGTATTTTGCATTTTGGTCTTTCTCTTCTTCTTTCTCTTAAACCCTTAATCGATCTTCCAAGAACATCAATGGGGTTTTCGAAATTTATGGTGAGAACAGAACAATTCATTCCAATTTTCAATACCCTTCTTATAGACTGCTGCATTTACCCTTTCGTGATCTCTACGTTTCCGATTTCTAATTCACTTAATGCTGCACTCTGTAGACGCCATTAATGATTTGTTCCTTTTCTTTACTTCAATGGCAGCAAGAAGTTTCGCCGCGGACTTCAGGCAGACTGTCTCACAGCAGTGGCCCTCTCAATGGAGCCCAAAGTTGTGGTTCATTAACAGATAGCCCACCTGTCTCCCCGTCGGAGATCGACGACGTTAAGGTTAGTTTTCCGATCATCGGTGGCTTTTTGAATATAAGAGTCTTCCGATTCTGACACTCACAGTTCTTGCCGGCCCATTTGTCTCTTCTTTTTCTGGTTGTTTATTTCTTCTCTTTCGGTTAATACTATAGGGAGGGTTGTTCTTATGGTTACGGTGCACACTGACCATTTCTCACAGACCAAATATATGTTTCAGCTTTCACAGTAATCGATGTTCTTTAATTAAACCCCTCGCTCACTTTTTGACAGTTCTTGCTAATTGGGTTTTGATTTTTTATAATTTTGTCTCTGTTTCTGCTTCTGGGATTTCTAAAAACTTGCTCCCATCGGTGAATTGCTGGGTTATTTCCATCCCCGGCAAGTGGGTTTTGTTAATTAAGCTGAATTCCTTGGAGGGTTGTCTCCATTTTGGGGCATTTAATGACTTATGGACCCCAAGGCCATTTTGGTGGGTGCGGTATTACAGAGTTAGCACCAGCACCATGGCATGTTGGGGGGTTGTCAATTCTTCGTTATTCACCATAAATTGACTCATATCTAAGTTTTTTGTGATCTATTTCGATCGATGTCCCACCTGTAATTTCTTCTTTCTGCAGTGTGGTCGCTCGAACATCCCACTCAATAACCAGTACAGAGTTACTGCCACTGGAGGATCCACCACTGCTGGAGGTGGAAAGACTGTTGGGAGATGGCTTAAGGACAGGAAAGAGAAGAAGAAAGAGGAAACAAGAGCTCAGAATGCTCAGCTTCATGCTGCTATTTCTGTTGCTGGTGTGGCTGCAGCCATAGCTGCTATTGCTGCTGCCACTGCAGCTTCTTCTGGATCTAGCAAAGATGAACATAAAGCCAAGACTGATATGGCTGTTGCCTCTGCTGCAACACTTGTCGCTGCTCAATGTGTCGAGGCTGCTGAAGTTATGGGTGCTGAACGCGATCACCTTGCTTCAGTCTTGAGCAATGCCGTTAACGTTAAATCTGCCGGTGATATCATGACGTTAACTGCTGCTGCAGCCACTGGTATGTGAAATAGAGATACTTAGCAGTTCTTGATCCGAAGGTTGATTCACATGAAAGTTTTTGTTTCGATTCAGCTTTACGTGGGGCAGCGACTCTGAAGGCGAGGGCATTAAAGGAAGTGTGGAACATAGCAGCAGTGATTCCAGTAGATAAAGGAATGGGAGTTGCTGCTGAGAATGGCAGCAATGGCACTTCCAACAGTAGTTTCAGTGGTGAACTTGTCCCTGAAGAAAATTTCTTAGGCATTTGCAGCCGAGAATTTCTCGCCCGAGGCTGTGAACTCCTGAAACGCACTCGTAAAGGTAAAATATCTTTTCGTTCTTTTTCATCGAGTTTCATTCTGATGGGGTTCGATTGATTAGCCATTTTTTTATATCACACTCAAGTCATACCCTGGCAATTTAGTTGCAAGTACATTTCAATTCATCAGATGGTTGATTTGATTGCTTCTTTTTATTGTTCATTTGCAGGTGATCTTCACTGGAAAATAGTTTCTGTGTATATCAACAGAATGAATCAGGTAAAAGAAAGCTTGAAAGAAATCTTGAATTTGTTTTAGTTTCCTAATCTGAATTCAATCTGTTAATCATTCAGTATTCAAGTTCAGCTTTTTGTTTGGGGATGTGAACCCTGTTGGGGATATAAAGTTTTACAGAGAAAACGATATTGTACAAGAAGCAACGGATCTAACTTTATTGCCCACCATGGCCAGCCTTCAATATATATTTTTTTAAGCTTTATTGAACTTCTTTATGTGCCAGGTTATGTTGAAGATGAAGAGCAGGCACGTTGCTGGGACCTTCACAAAAAAGAAAAAGAGTAAGAGAGAATTCTTTTGTCTTTCTCTAATAATTTGAACAGAAATGGATGTGGGTCTTCTTCCATTTGGGGATTGGTGAAAGTTTATACAATGTGACATACTATAAAGCAAACCAAAGAATAAAGAAATTTATAGGGTGAACCCCTCTTTAATCTCTTTACCCTTTGCTTTTCAACTCTTTCAGATGTCGTTTTGGAGGTGATCAAAGACATGCCTGCCTGGCCCGGGCGCCACCTACTCGAAGGTGGAGACCACCGTCGCTACTTCGGCTTGAAGACTGTCCTTCGTGGCGTTGTTGAATTTGAATGTAAGAGCATTCGTGAATACGAGATTTGGACTCAAGGCGTGTCTCGGCTTCTCTCCATTGCTGCTGAGAAGAGAGGAGGCAGAGTTGTGGTTTGAGGAGATACATATCGTTGGTTGTTACTAAGTAAGAAAGGGGAAATAGGGGGAGATCAAGATGTGTTAAATTTTCTGTTTTTTTTCCTCCTCTTTTTTTGTGTTTCTTTTGTAAAAAGAATTTTAGATTAAAGGTAAAAAAAAAAAAGGAAAAGGTTATCCAAATGGGGTCTCTCTTTAATGATATCAATATAAACAGGGGGGGGCCCTTTTATATTTTGATTTTGGTTGAATTTGGATGGTAAAGTAAAGGGCAATTTGAATCAAAGTGACACCATGTGACACAAGTTTTAGTTTTAGTTTTAGTGTTAGTTTGTTTTTGTTTTTGTTTTTTTTTTAAATGTTTTGTTTTCTTCTTTTAAGCACTGTTTTGGGAATCAAAAGGGGTAGCTTGGACCGAGGCAGTCAAGAAGAATATAATATAAAACCCCCACCACTCAGGAATAACAATGAAGATAAGGGAAGATGCTCTTTCTTTTTTTTCTTCTTTATTTGATTTAATATTCTTTTTCCCTCTTTTTTTCCCCTTCTTTTCTAATTAAGCTATGGATCCTTTGTTTAAGGTTTTTGCTTATGTTGGGGTAATCATTGTCTTGATGTTCGCTCTATTAATCATTTTAAGGATAATTTATGATTTTGGATTTAGTGATCTATACTTGAGAACAAAGAATTAAAACAACAATAAAAAATTATTGGGTTCTAGTTCTAAGTGATCATAATAGGTCTTTGTTATACTCTTTAAAGATTGTACTTCTAATCCCCATTTTGCCAAAACATGCCCAAATAACATAAAACATCAAGGGAGGGGTGGATGAAAATAAGGTTGAAAATGGATAAGGGATAAAAATTCCCTTGTTTGATATAATAGTTTTGGTACGGGAATAAATTATTTCCATGCATCAATTATACTCATGAATGATTCTCATCTAAAATGGTGAGTTTTCTTTATTCTCACTCTCTCTCCTCTTATAATACATTTCTTTATTTCTTTATTTTATATATTATCAAAATTAATTAATTTAAATTGTTTATCATATAAATTATATATTATATGAAAATTAAATTTATATTTCCAGAATTATATTAAATTTAAATTACATTGTATGAATTTAACTACTTCCATAAATATATATATATATAATATATATATATTATAATATATATATATATATACGCTTAATTTTTATTTTAGTTTAATAAATTAGTTTATATCACACATATTATACCCATATTATTTTTCAATAAATTGTAAAGAATCAATGCAATAAAATAATTAATTAATTAATTAATTATATTTGTAGTTAGTAAATGATTATTATGATTAATATAATATGAATTTATTTTTTCAATAATTATAATTAGTTTATCATCGATTAATTAGAATTCATTAGCCGTTTTATTAATTAATACATCATAAATATATAAATTCATCAAATTAATTCCATCAAATTATGTAATCAAGTAACTTTAACTATAAATTTCTCATTTTACAAATATTTGTAATTAATTATTTAATTAATATTGTTATTTGATTGTTAAATAATTAAATTTTCTCAAAACTTTGGATTGAATTTATTGTTTATCAATAAGCGATTTCATGATTAATTTTACAAATTAAATACAAAAGTAATTTATTCCCATAAAATCATGATAACATTCTCATGACACAATCAAACACAATCATCCTAGATTCCTATCAATCTTATTTCCAGACATTTTTAATTTCTGGGCATTTATAATACCTTAAACCAAATGACCCTAAAAGTATTGTAAGTGAGTTCAATTCAACGGATATAAATTGTGTGTTTACAATCAAGAGATCTGTGATTTGAATCTCTCAAGTCATATTGCAACTAAAAACAAGATTAGAACAAGTATATCCTTGAAAGTTTGATCTATAAACTCCTGAAATTGTGCTAATAGGTTATTTAATTTTAATAGTGTTTATTAGTTGGTTTTTTGTTTGCTATTTATTTGCAATTTCTGTTTCTTAAGTGGTTAGTTTATTGGCCACTCTACATGTGTATTATATGTACCATTATTAATGACTTAGAAAAATGTGAAGTATTATTTTATTCTCCCCAAATTACCATTATTATGGTATTAGGGCGATTTTAACCCTCTTCTTCCGTATACGTTTCATCTTCTTCTTTTACTACTTTAGTGTTTCGTCTTCTTCTTTCCTTCACCGCTTCAATGGATTCTATGGAAAAAAAATTCAAGAAGTGCAAAAGGAACGATTGCTGAATGAAAATACTCAAAGCCATATTATCTTCATCATAGCGACACATCTAATCTATTCCTTGTATCAGAATTGCTCACAGATGACAACTATGTAACCTGGAGTAGATCAATACTTCTTGCTTTTTCAATCTGCAGTAAGCTTGGATTTATTGACAGAACTTTGACTGAACACCGAAAATCTGCTCTCTCTCTGGATTAGGAACAATCATATGGTAATTGCTTGGATCCTCAACTCGGTATCGAAAGGTATTTCTTCGAGCATCATGTTTTCTAATTCTGCTTATGGAATATGGCTGAATTTGAAAGAAAGATTTCAGAAAAGAAATAAACCACAAATATTTCATTTAAGAATAAATTTGAGTAAGTTCAAACAAGAGCAAGATTCCGTTACAACCTATTTTTCGAAATTAAAAGGTCTTTGGGATGAGTACTTCTCTTACTGACCAAGTTGAACTTGTGGACGCTGCGCAATTGTGGAGGAAATAAATCAATTGAAATGTTTGTTCAATTTGAATACATGATGAGTTTTCTAATGGGACTGAACAATAATTTTGGCCATGCTTGGTCTCAAATTTTGTTGGTGGATCCTCCTCCACCTGTGAGTAAAACTTTTGCTCTAATGATTCTTGAGTAAAACTTTTGCTCTAATGACTCAAAAAGAAGAACAAAAATCTGGTGCTATTTTATCGACTCCTCCTATCATAGTCCTAGCTGTTGGAAATACAAGTAATACAGGAAAAATGTCGAATAATCAAAATCGACAAAGAGAAAATCGTCCTATTTGCTCCCATCGTGGAATTCTAGGACATAAGGTCGATAAATGCTATAAGTGATAGAGTGAACATGCATAAAACGGAAGTTAACAGAATCATTGAGCATTCTAACTACATTAATTTGAGTTCAAAGCATGCTAGAAAAATAGTTTTACAGAAAGAGGGTTTCATTTGTGCATACCTTTGCTGATTCTCTTCAATTCCTTGCTGAATTCCATGAATTGAATCTCTAAAACCTTAGTAGACCACAAAGAGGAGCTTCTTTATTATTCTCAGCCTTAGATTTGAGTGGTGAAACTCTCAATTGAGATGGATTAAGGTTGGGATTGAGGAGGGTTGAGAGAGTTTCAAAAATTTCAGAAAATTTTCACAAAAACAGCATGCAAGTCACCTTCAATTATGATAATTGAAGTATATATTTAGCTCTCATATGCAAGCACTTTCCAAATATTGCTGATTGACACTTCAAAGAGCAATATTAAAGTGGCTAGGTGTTGAATAATGGATTAACCCACTTTAAATAGAAGAAGAGGGATAAATTCACTAATCCATCTAATTTAAATTTCAAAAACCAATTTAATTAAATTAAACAAAAGCAATTTCCAAAATTGAATTTCTTAATTTGAAATCCATTTATTTACAATAATTAATTAATTAAATGATAATTTAATATCAAATATTAAATTAAACACCTAATTTAGACATGAATCCCTATTCATGTAATCAATATTTAAATATTTTAAATTCTCTAGTTACGTTTAATTTAAACGTTAATTATATTGAATATAAACCAAACTCTAAATTGAAATTGAACATTTAAAATTCAAAACTCTAATTTTGAATTTGAACACTTCAAACTCGCTTAATTTTCTAATCCAAGATGTAATGTTTACGAGTTAGTAGAGGGACCTTATGGACCTACAGATCATGAGCTCCAACGATTTGAGATTAATCAGTATTCGTTAATCACCGAGACATACCACTATAGCTCAATGGTTACACTCTCCTCACCGTAGATATATTTCTGTCCACTTTATTTAACCATTATCAGTAGGTCAATTCTTTACAGGTCGTTTGTATTTAAGGCTAGGTAAAAAATTACCATTTTACCCCTGTAAATACATCTTGCTTCTTAAGCTCCCACTGATTCTCTATTGAACAATTGGTTTATAGTCCAACTAATAAACCATGTCCCTCTCAGCCATGAGAAGGTGGGACCCCTTTGTTCAAGACCAGGAATCAATGCTTAAGGGAACAACCTATCTGCTAACCCTGAAACGGGTAGGAGTGGATTTCATCTTGCAAGACTATGTCCCCAATTATCTATCCGATCTTATCCCTAAAATGGGAGACTTGTTGAGCAGTATTGTTGAACTACTCTCACCTATGCAGATAAAAGGATAATCCCGAATAGACAGGAGTTCATAGTTAGCTTAGGATTAAGATCAAGTTACCCTAGGTCATCGAATTGAAATAATCAGTTTTAACAGTAAACGGTCGTTATAAAGAAAGAGTGACTATTTCGTGGTCCGATCTTATGCAAAACTCTTTTGCATAGAATGTCCCTACTCGCATGTCTCCACATGAACGATTTTGGGATCACGTCATTTGTATCAGTATACAAAGTAGGCCGCATTCATAGTGTCCCCAAGACGAGGTACCCAATTTCATCCATATACTTATAGACCTTTTTTTATTATATACTATAACTTGATCCTCTTTTATGTTTCTACATAAAGTTACAGTATTTATACTATAGTCGGATCTTTTTATTGGATTTTATAACATAATGCAATTTAAATCGAACAAATTCTTCAATAATACTTTTATTCATAAATAGAATATGTTTCTATGATTACGAATTGCGAGTTTTAGGACATTCCCAATAATAAGGTGCATGAGTATCCTCCTAGCCACCGTCAACGCTCTAATCAACGTTCTTTCAATAGGACACAACAAAATAATAACCAATATTCTCAAGGGAATACAATTGCAACGGTCTCTCTAGCTTAAACATGTATGTAGAGACATATAGCTGGATCATGTTTAAGTGATAACCTAAATGATTTGTAGTAGATGCATAAGAGTGGATGCCTTATCCTGGTGACACTACGAGTACGACCCGCTTTGTGGATGTTACAATTGTTGTAAAGTGCTACAAATGATCTGATCCCAATCATTCATGTGGAGATATGTGAGCAGGGGGTATTATATACAAAGGAGTTTGTATAAGATCGGAACAAGAAATGACTAATCTCATTATATAACGCTGTTCATAATTGAGACTTACATTTCACCAGGATGACCATAGGTGACATGACTTAAATCCTGAGTGAGTTGTGAACTTCTGCCTATGAGGGCGATCCTTTGATTTGTATGGGTGCGAGTGGCTAGATCGTTGACTCAATAAGTCTACCATCTTAGGGATTTGTCTGATTGGGGAGTTGAGAACACAACTATACAAGATGGAATTCTTCCATCCCCAATATTGGGGTTAGTAAATAAATTGCCCTTTTAAGGGCTGATTCCAAGGTTTGAACAATGTGGCGCCACGCCCTCTCCTGGACTATGACTTATAGTTCATTAGAGGAATCAGTGGTACTTAAGGAGTTAGATGTAACTACAGGGGAAAAACGGTAATTTTGGCCTAGCTGTACTTACGAGCAATTTGTAAAGGATCATCGCATTATTGACTGGTTATATCCAATGGACATAGAAATATATCTATAATGAAAGAGTGCAGCTGTTGGTCTTTAGTGGAGTGCTCGACAGTTAATAGATGTTGAGTAATTTAGTTAAAGGAGTTTAATTAATTATTCAAGTACCATTGGAGCTTAAATTTACAGGTCCATGAGGTTCTCTATGTAGCTCTGTAGCTCAACATGGATTTAATGAGAATCAATTTTAGATTAATTTGAATTATTCAAATTAAATGAGGAAATTAATTATATGTGATATAATTAATTTAATTTAATTATATATGATATAATTAATATAATGTATTTAATACATTATAATATAAAATTTATTTGGGAGGAAATAAATATTTAAATAGGATTCAAATATTAATTATGTGAATTGAATTCATATAATTAGATTTAGTATAGATTTATATCAAATACCATGCATTAATGAGAGAATTAAAACTAGGGTATATTGTATTTGATACAATATAAAGACTATAAGTTATGTCTTATATATGATATCACATATAGTTATATATATATATAATAAATTAGTTATTATATATATATATAGTATATTTATTTAAAATTAAATTTATTTTTAAATTAAAGGGAGGGAAATAACTTCTCTCCCCTTAATTAATTCTCTCCGAGAGAATGTGTGGGAGTGATTAAGGATTTGAGAGGTTTTTCTTCTTCTTCACAAAAGAGATTTATAGAGATTGATCTAGAAGTTTTCTCACACAAAAATCCCAAATTGCTCTCCTTCCCCTCTCAATTTTTTCCCTCTCTTCCAAAAACCTAAGAGCCTACACCTCCTTAGAGATTCTCATCCCAAAAGAAAATACATGAGGCTCCAATTGATGGTGGTCATCTTGGAACGTGTCTGTTCGTGATAGATCTAGAGAAGGATTTTTCGTGAAGAAATATTCTTCAAGGGTAAGTCCTTTCTAATCATTTTCTCAATTTTTTGGCATGTTGTAAATTTTATTTTGACTGCATAATTTGTATTATGTATTTTTTGATTCTATGAAAATAAAATTGGGACCAATCTCCACTTTTCTGCTAAGGGCTTTCACAGGTTCCTTCATTTTGACTGCTGTCCACTTGATTAATAGAACTCCTTCATCCATTTTGAAATGGAAAACTCCTCCTGAATTGTTAAATGGAGTGGCTCTTGATTATTCTTTGCTACAGGTTTTTGGATGCTTATGTTATGCTTCAATTTTGCCTACACAACGAACTAAGTTCTCTCCAAGAGTTGTTCCAGCTGTTTTTATCGGTAACTCTACTAGTATGAAGGCTTTTATGTTATTTGATATAGATAAATAAAAATTCTTTGTCTTTCAGGATATTGTTTTCCATAAGAATATATTTCCATGTATTTCACAAGCATCTACCAGTGAGCAAACCAACCCTTTTCCTAATGTTGTCTTACCCAAACCATATGCCATATCCCTTACCACCTGAAAATTCTTCATCTACAAATTCTACACCAGAAAAATCTACATAAGAAAACCTTCTACCAGACAATTCTCCATCTATTTTACCTAGTATTTGACTTAATATTTCCACTCTAGAAAATATCCCATTGAAACTCCTATCCATAATTAAGAAACTTCTTTTACTGCCACAACTTCATGATTGCCTAATTTTTTAGACCAATTACTTATGCCTTTTGTTTCCACATCTTCCTCTTCATCCTTCATCCTACCTCAAACTTCCTCTTTCTTGTCTCCTATCCCTCATTCTGCTCCCATGTTAGCACCACGTAAATCCTCTAGATATATTAAAATGACATCCTATCTTCAAGATTACCATTGTAATCTCCTTAACCATTCTTCACCATCCAATTTATCTATTCGTTACCTCTACACAATTATGTTTCTTATCACCGTTTGTCCTCTTCCTTTAAAACCTTTTCCTTGCAGGTTTCTTCTCATTATGAACCACAATTTTACCACCAAGCCTTGCCTTATGCTCATTGGAAAGAAGTTATGAAATTAGAACTTGAAGCAATGGAAAACAACAATACTTGGACGGTTGTTCCTTTACGAAGTAATAAACATAGCATTGGTTATAAATGGGTCTACAAAATGAAACATTGTACTAATGGATCCATTGAGCGTTATAAGGCATGGTTAATGGCAAAAGGATATACTCAACAGGAGGGACTAGATTTTCTGTAAACTTTCTCGCCTGTGGCTAAACTTATCACCGTTTGCGTTTGTTTTACAATCTCTGTTTCCAAAAATTGGCATCTTGATCAACCCGATGTTAACAATGCATTTCTCTATGGTGAATTATTTGAAGAATTATATATGGATTTGCCTCTTGGATATACACCACAGTGTGTTTTGCTTAAGGGGGAGTGTTTGGTTTGTCGCTTAAACAAGTCTATCCGTGGACTTAAGCAAGCCTCTTGTCAATGGTTCATGAAATTTTCAGATACTTTGATTCTATTGGTTTTGAACAATCTAAAGCTGATTATTCACTTTTTGTGAGATGACATGGGACTGATTTCACAGCTCTTTTGCTGTATGTTGATGATATCAACATCACGGGCGCAAACATAGAGCTTATTAATCGTTTGAAGCTCTTATTAAATAATCGGTTTAAATCGAAAAAATTTGGGTGCACTCAAGTATTTTCTTGAGCTTGAGTTAGCACGATCTACTAATTATATTGCTATTTCTCAACTTCATTATACTTTACAACTTTTGGAAGATGCAGGTTTATTAGTAACTAAAATTGAAAATACGCCAATGGATCCATTTTTGAAATTACAATCTTCTATCGAAGATTTGCTTACAGACCCTGCTGTTTATAGGCATTTATTATGCAATTGCTTTAATTATTTCGCGACCAGATATAATATTTACTGTTAATAAGCTTAGTCAGTTTGTTTCTAAACCTTGTAAAGCTCATTTAGCTGCTGCACATCATTTATTACGATATTTGAAGGCCGCACTAGGTCAAGGTATTTTGTTTAAACCCATAAAAAATTTTCAGTGGAAAGCATTTGTAGATTCTGATTGGTCCTCGTGCTTAGACACCGTCGTTGTACGACCGGTTATTGTGTATTCTTGGGTGATTCTTTAATTTCTTGGAAGTCTAAGAAACAAAGTATAGTTTCAAGTTCATCTGCTGAAGCATAATACAGAGCATTGACATTGACATCTTGTGAATTAGTATGACTTTCCTCTCTGCTCACATATTTGAGAATCAAGGTTCAAACTCCAGCTTTATTGTTTTGTGACAATCAAGCAACTATCCATATAGTCACTAATCCTATTTTTCATGAATAGACAAAACACGTCGAGTTGAACTGCCATTTTGTTCGAGATCGTGTGGCTGATGGCATTCTTAAGCTATTATCGGTTCGAAGTTGGTTTCAATTGGCCGATATGTTTATGAAGCCATTAGGTGCTATTCATTTGTACGGATTGTTATCTAAGTTGAAAATTATAGATATTTACAATCCAATTTGAGGGGGAGTATTAGTTGATTTTTTATTTGCTATTTATTTGCAATTTTTGTTTATTAAGTGGTTAGTTTGTTAGCCATTCTACCCATGTATATATATGTACCATTATTAATGACTTAGAAAAATGTGAAGAATTATTTTATTCTCCCCAAATTACCATTATTAGTGTTTAATAGTCCTTTAAATCTCTCGTCTTAAAAATTACTATAATTTGATTTTTATATTCGTTCACTTTGGTCCATATACATTCAAAATATCAATTTTAGTTCTTATACTTTCAAAATATTCATTTTATCTTAATACTTTTGAGAAATGATAATTTTGATACTAGTTGCAAATTATAACTTAAAAGTTCATACAACAATTATTATGAATTTATTATTATGGCTACCTTTTAAGCAATATATTGAATGAAGCATCCTGCAAAGAATCCGATAACCCAAAAAAAAAAAAAGGAAGATGAAAATAAAAATGAATGAACCAAAATAGTTAGTCATATTTTTAAATTTACAAGGACAAAACTATACATTTGCAACTTGGATCTTAGGGTGGGTTTGGAATACATTTTCAAATATTTAATTTAAAAAAGAAATTAGAATGTTTGGCAACCACTCAAGTAACTTTTCAATTATAGTTTAATAAGTTTTTATCAAAAGTGTTTAAATAAAAATGAATTTTTTGAAAAACATATTTTTTTCTCAAGTCAATCCAAATGAGCCTTTAAACCATATAACAAATCAACATGAGCACAACTCAACCAATTGTATGATTTTTCTAACTTACTCAACTAAAAGATTAGAAATTCAAATCTTCACCCTACACCTTATTGAAATTAAAAAAAATATATATATATTAAACATATAATTAGAAGAAAGCAGTAATATTGAAAATGAACCAAAGTTTGTGATTTTAAAAATTGGTGATAATAATTAATTTGGATGTATTTAGGGATAGTTTCCGAAGGTTGAAATTAGAAAAGAGAAATGTCTAAGTTTAGAGAGGAAACAAACACATTGAGAAACAGAGATCTTCCCTAAGTTGGACAAAACAATCTCCCGTTGTGAATTTTTGTCTGAATCTTTTTCTTCCTTTGTCCAATTCCTTCATTTAATATCTGACAAATTTAAGCTCTTTATCCCTAAAATGCTAGGTCAACCCTACCATTTATTTTCAATATATTTCAGTGGCTTTAATTTGTTATCACCCAATTCAAATATCCACTGCTGTGACATTTTCACTCAAAATAAAGGGACTACTACTGTTAATCTCACCCATTCTAATAATATATATATATATATATATATATATACACTATTACTTAATAATAACAACGTTAAATTATAAATTTTACTACTTAATCCCTAAACGTTAAAGTTTATGTCTATATGCTTCTCAAACTTTTTCGTGTGTGATAGATTTTCTTTTTTAATTTTTTTTTATCTAATAAGTTCTAAATTTTGAGGCTTGCATTTAATTGATTCCTAAACCTTAAAAAATGTCTAATAAATTTATAAAATTTTAATTTTGTTAAAGTGTCTACAATTTTTGTTCCCAACAAATTCCTTAATTTTCAAATCTATATCTAATAAATCTACTTCTTTCATGTGTTTAATATTCATTAACTAACTAGGCACGATTTTCATTAAAAATAAAATTTATACTTATATTCAATAGATGAATTATTTATTAGAATTTTGGAATATTCAGAATCTAAATCTAATAAATATAAAATTAAAAGTTGAAAATTAATTGAACAAAATTAGATAATGACAGCATGACAAGAACAATTAAATAGATATTAAACCTCCATGATTACCGTTGAAACAAACCAACCAACAACGATAACAACAATAATTAACAAAGAACTCAAAACAAAATAACTTTACAAACCCATCATTAAAAACAAAACCACATAAAGTGTATTTTCTTTTAAAAAAAAATAAAAACTAAAAATCTTCTAAACCCCATCCCATATTCACCAGTATGATTACAACAAACAAACCAAAATTTGAATTCGGAGGGTATAACTAAATCTCTCTCAAAATGAAAATAATAATAATAATAATAATAATAATAATAATAATAATAATAATAATTTTGTTCAACAAAAATACCTTTTTTGCCCCTAAATTTGGAGTATAGTATTTATTGTCTATAAATGTTAGAATATTACACTTTTACCTTTAAGTTTCATGTTTAATTTCTAATAAGTCCCTAAACTTTAAAATATTATATTTTTCCATTATATTTGAAGTTCAGTTTCATTTGGTCCTTAGAATTTAATAATTTACACTTTTAAACCTAAGTTTACCAATACTCACTTTGATCTTCTCCTTTAGCTTTCAACTAATTAAATAAGTTTTAATAATAGTGATAAGAAATCAGTGAAAACTAAAAGATAATAATTGATTCTTAAAAACATATATCGACAAAAATTAAATATTTAGTGGAAAAATATTAAATTTATAAATCTTGAAATCTAAGGACCAAATAAAAATAAAATTCAAAATTTAAAGATAAAAATGTAATATTTTAAAATTTAGGAACCAAATAAAAATTAATCTTCAAAGTTGTGAAACTAAAAAGTGTAATATTTTAAAAGAAAAAACTAGACTCAAAACTCAAGGAAAAAAAAAAAAGGTATTTTTGGGATTTGGTTTTTAACCATCAAGAGCTCTGAGAAGATTAAGAAGAGCAAGAAAGAGATTAACAATGTCAAGATAAAGAGTGACAGCACCCCAAATGTAATCATCGTATGTGAAGCGTTTGATGAGATTGTCGGTGTCGTAGACTATGTAACCGCTGAATAATAACGCCGCCAGCCCACTGTAGATCATCACCGACAGCTTTCCCAAAGGGAAAAATATCTGTTTGAGAAAGGAAGAAGAGTTAGCCCAGGCCCAACAACAGATATGGGCTTAGAGAAGACGGCCCAATAAGTTATTACCTGGATGAGGCCGAACATGAAGAGAACGAGGAGAGAGGCGAAGAGAAATGGGCCGAGGAAGTTGAAATCGTGGCCTCGTTTTACGGCCCAGAATGTGTAGAGAGTCAGGCCCACTACTACTCCGCATGTTAAAGCCGCCGCCTCTAGTATTATCACTCCTGTTCCAACATTCTTACCATTATAATGATATCTAACCGGCTGTTTGATGCGCGATAAAAACAGAGAGTTGAGTTGAATTAGTAATTATTATCTAGAAAGTTACATTATCTGTGTTTGATATGTAGAGTTCAGTTGAGATATTTAGTGTTGTTTTTGTAAATGAAATTGATTTTTTTTTTTTTTTGCTATTGTTGATTTTAATTTTTAACTATATACATATTTTTCTAACTTTTCTAAAATAAAAATAAAAACTTCTAATTCTTTTCCATTCTCAAAACATAATAAATACTCTAAAAAGTATTCATATATAAAATACAAAATTTTGAATTCAATTTTTTAAACAATCAAATAGAAGTGGTTATTCCATTTAAAAACCCAACTTAATAATTAATTTTCTGTAAAAATTAAAAAGAACCGAAAGGATTAGTGTCATTAAATGAAACTATAGACATTGTTTTAGATTGAAGAGATGACACTTAAATGTTAATCTTAAAAAAACCAAAATCTTATAATTTAAATCATAAAACCAACTATTAAGTAGTCTTTTTTGATCAATTTGTGGAATATGGTTTTACCTTTTTTTATAACTGGTGAAATGATTTTAGAAATATTGATATCTATTTTTTCTATTATTATGTTGCATCAGTGTACAAACTATTTTTTTTTTTAAAAAAAAATTTGAGCCATAATTTTAAATCCCATTATTTCATTAGAATTATGTAATATTTGAAAACATCAAGGGATAGGTTGTTTAAAACATATCGTTGAAATTTTGTTTAGTGAAACAATAATAGGACGTTGTATGTAATATTTTTTAGATCTAAGAAAAAAATGAAATAGAAGAAGAATAATTAGATCTAAAAAAACAACTATAGAAAGAAAATCAAGAAAGAGAGAGGAGGACTTGAGAAAGAAAAAAGATAATAAAACCCATACGAGCCAGACAAAGAAAGAAGAGAGAAATTGAGAAAAACGTACCAGACGACGAAAGAAGAGAGAAGATGAAAGAAGAGGAGTAAATATGAAGAGAGCATGAGAGAGAGACAAACGACAAAGTAATTGAGGGAGTTGGGAGAGTAATGAAAATACACAGGAAAACGGGTGAGAGTAAGAGTGATAAAATGGTTGGTAATTAAACCTACCGTTTTATTTTTA
>NC_052360.1:54102294-54246155 GCF_009727055.1 Benincasa hispida | reverse complement strand
TTAGTCACTAGAGTCGTCGTCGGAGGTGGTTGGTGGAGCTCGGTGTTCTTCGTCGAAGTTGGTCGTGCGAATGTGGAAGTCAGTTTCTTTCTACGAAGGTGGTTGTCGGAGTGTCGTCGGAGGTGGTTGCCAGAGCTCGGACTTGGTCATAAGAGTTGGCCACCCAAAGGTGGTCATTGGAGTATGTTGCCAGAGTGTGGTAGCGGTAATCACCAATGGAGACCAATGGGTGGAACCATTAAAAACATTGGAGGGAGAGAGAATTGGTGTGAAACCCGAATTTCAATTTCCCTACTTAAGCAGGTAACTAAGGGAATTAACTAAGATTAAGGGAATTAACTAAGTATAAGTTAAATCCTATGCTGAATAGAAGGAAAATTTCTAAGTGTTGAATAGATTTTCCTTGAGTAGCTTTGAGTCGAGCATTAACTAGTGAAATTTGGCTAAATGTGAAGTCAAAAGAAGCCATGCATTTGGTGCATGAGATGAGGCTAAGTTTGTGGAAGTTAAAGGAGTTAAGCATTGAAGCCAAAGACAACCATACGTTGAGTTTATGAAGTTGCCCAATCGTTGGCATGACAAGGGACACATGTTGGCCGAAGCATTGGTAAGAGGCATTGGTAAAGGTTGCTCATGTATTGAGGCTGCGTGAGTGAGAGCGAGAGAGCTAGACATTGAGCGTAAGGCGCTGGGCGGACGATCGTATAGCTATGTGCAGTGCTAAACGATAGCACTACACGATCAGAGTAAACGCTAGATGATAGCATTAGACGATAGCGCTAAACGATGAACTCGGGCGCTAGACGATAAGCGTAGACGTTAGATGATGTACGAGCGTTGGACGATAGATGCAAGCGCTACACGATGAGCGTGAGCATTACACGCTAGGCGAAGCGCTAGACGATGGGCGTTGCACGATAGACGTAGACGCTAGACGATGGCGCTATACGATAAGCGGACGTGCTAGACGATGGGTATGATGCGCTAGAAGATAGGTGTCAGCGCTACACTATGAGCAAAAGCGGGAGCTACATGATAGGTGCAGGAGCTATGCAATAGGCTATGCGTTAGACGATGAGATTCAGCGAGAGATACGTGATAGCGAGAGATCACTAGACGATGGAGCTGCGCGATGTGGTGTAGGCACTGTACGATGGGCGCAGGCAATAGACGATTGGCAACAACGAAAGAGTTGGATGATGAACGATAGGGAGAGGGCAAGATGTTAAGCGACAACAAGAGATTAACTAAATGATGGAGTTATGCGATGATGTGCAAGAGCTACATGATTGACTAGACGATGAGCCAAGTGATTAAGCGGTGCTGAGGTTTGCGTTATGCAAGGCTGATGAATTCACACGAACAAATGGCTATATCGAGAGAAGATTGAGTTTGAGTTAGTAGGAGTTGGATGAATAGAGTTTCGTGTAAGGAAGATTTATGCATGAGAAGACAACTCAAACTTCATGCAAGCAGGTGAATGGCATGGAAGTAGGTGAATGGCAAGGAATAAGGTGGTGGCAAAGCATGATGCAAACACTCCAAAGTAGGAGGTATCTTGCGTTGAAGGCTTTGTAAGATGAGAAGGATTAGTTCCTTTGACTTGTAAATACCATCACAGAGTGCCTCTTCAGTTCATAACTCGAAATCCTCTAGAAAAACATTAGGAAGAATGTCTGGAAGTAGATTCGGAGGAAGACCAAGTGGTTCCAAGAGGAAGAGATACTGTCGGACAGTGAGGTCTAGAAGTAGCATCAACTTGGGGCGAAGAGTTCTCCTAGAATACTTGTGCGTTTTAAGTGATTCCAAAGCTACCTGAAAGCTTTGAGAGTCTAGTTTTCAAGGTAGGGTGCCAGAGAAGAAGCTCCAAGGAATCAAGCTGTAGAGTGAAGAAAAGATAGAAGGGTCGAGCTCTCAGGTAAGCTTGGGCCAGTCTTGATTTTTTGATGATTCCAGCCAAGCCACGAGAAGTTGTGAGCTGAGATTTTAAGGTAAGCTTCCTGAGATATTTTAGAGCATGTTTGTAGAAGGAAGTATCCCAAAATAAGGTTTAGAATTATGAGTAATCTGAGCTTAAAATTGAATATGGAATTTAGGGTTCAAAGGGGAGCTCGAGGAAATCAAGGAACTTTTAGATAGAAAGGTTCCTACCCTACCAAGGTGAGTGGCAATTTCCTTTAGGTCTAAAACATATCTTTTAGAGTGTGTATATACTTATGTTGTGAATAAGTAAATAGCATGAGAATGAGAATATGTGAACGGGATGGTCAGGGGGTCAATAGATCTAGTTCCTGAGCCCGGGAGCAGAACCTCATGGGATGGTCAGGGGACCGAGAGGTTTAGTTCTTGAGCTTATGGGAGGAACCTCGTATGGGATGGTCAGAGGGCCGGAAGGCCTAGCTTTTGAGCCCATAAGCGGGGATCTATGTGCACATAGGAGACATAGGAAACAAAGGGAACGCAAGTGAGTAAATTTTTATGACTAGTATCAGTTTAACTACCTACCGTGTGTGTAGGTAGAGTCGAGATCAGACTCATTCTGAGTAGTATCAGTTTAACTATCTACCATGCGTGTAGATAAGTTGAGAAAAGACTCATTCAAGGCTGAGGTTTGAGAATTAACCTCGTAATTGTGATATGCTTACATGTATTATTATGAGTTGAAATACACTCTAGAAGTTGCTTACCACTCACTGAGCTTCTTGAAGCTCATTCTTTCTTTCATGTTTTCTTCCTAGGTAGCGAAAGGTGAGAAGTTCCAGGGTGTTGCTAAGGTCAAGGTCTGCCACAGCCATAGTCACAGTTCCAGTTTTAAGAGTTGTTGTTGTAAACTCGGTAGTTAAGCCTAAGAGTTGTATAAACGTTGTACTGCTTGTAATAAAATGAGCTTAATCAAACAGTTGTTGTTTACACCTTTGGCTTGAAGTTTTATGAGAATAAAGAGGTTCAGATGGGCAGTAGGTATCACAAAAAGGTGGTATCTACGGTCTTTCACGCCTCTCCTCGGGCTCAGGAGGCAGGCTCGGGGTGGGGTGTGACAACTGGGGAGAGTTGGTAAAATAACCAACTCAACCCCACCAATATTTAAAAATGTTGTCAAATATTGAGTTGGTAAAAAATAGAAACTCAACCTAATTCTCCTTGGTTGTCAAACACCCTCTAAAAGATATTTCTTTTAATATTTGTAAGAAAAATAAATTTAGTTTGGACCTAATTTTTTGTAATGTCCAAAATTTCAGGAAATTGTATTTATTTATCTTGCATTATTTCGGATTTTAGGGTTTCAGAATTTGTTTATTTTGGACGATAAATCAATTTAAATTAATCCTTGAGAGATATGGATTTGATTCAATTATTAAAGATTGAATTTAAATTTTGGTTTAATTGGATTGATGGTTGAGATTTTATTCGCTTTGAATTTTTTTGAATTTTGGAGGAAGTGCAAATTATTTAGGGTCGTTACATTTGGGTCGTCATATTTTCTTTTAGAGTTTATGTTTCTACATGTTTTCAATATCTTATGAAAGTTGTAGAAACAAAAACAAGGTAAAACTTATACGAAAGAAGATAACTATCAAGGCACCGTTTGATAATTAATTGGTTTTTAGTATTTAGATTTTTTTTGGTTTTTAAAAATAAATCATACATGTTTGATTACTGTTTTTGGTTTTCTGTTTTCTAAAAACAAAAAACCAATAACATGATTGGTAATTGTTTTTGATTTTTATTTTTTAAAACTAAAAATAGAAAAAAAACATGTTTGATAATTGTGTTTTTTATTTTGCTTTTAAAAATCAAAATAAGTTTTTGGTGACTTTGTTTTATTTATTTATTTATTTTTAACAAACATCTATATTTATAAAACATTATCAATATTTTTAAATGTATAGATTAATCATAAATGAAATTAAGAAAAATAATGAAAATAAATATATCGATGGAATAAAAGAAAATAATAGTAACAATAATTTTAATTTTAATTTATTAATGCCTTTTGAGAGAAAACATATCACTCAATTAATATTGGGTCTCTTTTTCAAAAAGAAAAATTATTTTAAATGATACCGCCATTGAAAATATTTATAAATAATAGCAAAATATCACAGTATATTTGCAATAGATCGCGATAGACTACTATCTAGAACAATCATACACGGATAGTAGTCTATCGCTGTCAATCGCAGAGTGAAATTATGCTATATCGGTAAATATTTTGGTTTATTTTTCTATATTTGAAAATTTATCAGAAAACACACTCTCTCCAAGAGTTGGAGTTTTCTAAATTGAAATAAAAACTACAATAATAATTTATTAATATTTTCCAACCAAATATGCCAACCACCAAACCATAAAGCATTTTTATTATACATGTGAATGCACGTGTTATAAAAATTGAAAATTGTTTGTAAAAACGTTATTTCTATTATGAATATTATAATAATAAATAGATGCCCACTACTTAGTGTCCCAAAAGCCATATGTCACCCTTTATGTTATCCATGTGCCTTTTAGTTATTCATGCTTGTGTTGGGGTTAATGTCCTAAATCTCGTAGGGTCCTATAGTTTGTAAACATCTGTATGAACAAATGCTTGTGATGTAATAATATGAGATATTTTCTTCACTGTAACTATGAAATATACGATCTTTTAGTTGCATTTACTACAAACCAATAAACTAAGATATCTGGTTATCATTGTAACTTAAGCATGTATGTGGAGACATACAAGTGGATCATACCTTAAGCGATAACTTAAATGGTCTGTAGTATATGGATAAAGGAGGGAAACCTTATCCTTGTGACACTACGGATACAATCTGTTTTGTAGATGTTACAAATATTGTAAAGTGCTACAGATGGTCTGATCATGATCATTCATATGGAGGCATGCGGGCGGGGATGTCCTATACAAAGGGGTTTGTATAAGAACTGACCACAAAATGTTTAGTCTAGTTATATAACACCGTTCATGATAGAGAATTTCATTTCACTAAGATGACCATAGGTAACATGAACTTAATCTTGAGTGAGTTGGGAAGCTATACAAGATGGAATTCACTCCTTCTCCGAAGAAGGGGTTGATAGATTGATCCCTTAAGGTCTGATTCCGGGGCTTGAACGATGTGACACCACATACTTTCTCATGGCCCGAGAGGTGTTCACTCATATTAGAACTATGATGTATTGTTCATTAGAGGAATCGGTGGTACTTAAGGAGTTAGATGTAACTACAGGGGCAAAACGGTAAATTGGTCCAGATATACTTACGAGCGATCTATGAAGGGTTATCGTACTGTTGATTGGTTATATCCAATAGACATAGAAATATATCTGTAGTGGGAAGAGTGCAGTTATCGGTCTTTAGTGGAGTGCCCGATAGTTAACAAATGGTGGATTTCATGATTCAAGAGTTTAGTCAGTTATTCACGTACCGTTGGAGCTCCAAGCTATAGATCCATAAGGGAATCAACTTTTGGGTTAGTTTGAAGTGTTCAAATTAACAAGAGTGAATTTAATTATGTATGATATAATTAAATTTGTTCAATTATATGTGATATAATTGATATGATGTATGACATACATTAATTGGAGGAATTGATATAAATATGATTTAGATTAAATAAAGGAGAAAAGAACTATGGTTTAAATATTACATATGATGTGATATTAAAACTATAGGTTATAAACATATATGATAAGTTAGTTATTGTATTTATTTATAATTAAAACAATTAGATAATTATGATTGGTTATTTTCTACATAATCATAAAGGTGGAAGGTTATTTTCAATTTTGAATAACTAAAGGATAAAATGAAAAGTTTTTTTTCATTTTATTGAGAGATCGCTTCAATTAGTGCTTTACTAATCATTTACTCACGAGAGACTACACGATAGGCTTCACGAGAGACTAAGCGATAGAGCGACACTTACTAAACGATCGTGTAAACGATCCAGCGTGATTTACTAAATGATCAAGCATTCTCATTCTATGCGATAGACAAAGCCTTCTCCCACTTGCTTGATCGTGTAGTTCGATCGTTTCCTTCCTCCATCCCTCTACCAAATTCACACGGAGCCCACACCTCCTGAATTCTCACTCAGAGAATACCAAGGTTGTCGAATAATTGTGTCGAAGGGTGCTTGTTCAAGGAGAAGACTGTTTGTGATTACTAGATGATTGGCTAGGTGATCTGAACTATAGCGAGAGGTTATTGTCCAATTCTTCACGAGAGCAAGAGATTTACAGAAGAAGTGTTCTTCAAAGGTATGTCTCTCATTCCCTTTTTTAGTTGATTACTTAAGCATGCTGTAACTGTGTATAAGTTGCATAATTGTTCTGTATGTTTGTGAATGCGTTTAATCCTTTCACAATGAACTTGGAAAGATCTTACTTCCACTCACTAGTTCTCTTGAATAAGAGTTCCTTCAGCTTGGTGTCCATGTAAGTCCACATCCTACTTACCACTTTGCTTATAAATAGTGGCATTTGGTGGATCTTAAAATTTCACACACATTGGAAAAATTCCATACAAATTGGAGAAAGTGGAGAAATTTGAGAATTTTATCATTTCTAATTTTCTTATTTTGTTATATTTTATTTATTTATTTTAATATTATATCATATTTTATTACCATCTGTGTTCCCCGTTGTGCTCCTCAAATTCACAACACGTTATCAACACGAGCTCTTGTCATTTCTCCCGCTAAAGGTAGTTCCTAAAAGTATGTTTGTTTTTCCCTCTTTGTTATAATCAATAAATTTAATGTTATTTTGCATATTCAATATCTATTAAATTTCTAACATAAGTACAATATTTTATGATAGTGATATCATGACAAATCTCACAAAATTAGAATTTTTCACCCATGACAATAATTATTTGTCATGGGTATCTGATGCCGAAATCCACCTGGATGCTATGAATCTTGGGGAGACTATTAAAGAAGTAAATACGAAATCCAGTCAGGACAAAGCAAAAACTATGATTTTCCTTCGTCATTATATCCACGAGGGATTGAAAATGAAGTATCTTACAATAAAAGATCCCCATATCTTGTGAAAAAATTTGAAAGAGAGGTATAATCATAAAAAAAAACAGTTATTCTTCCTAAAGCTCGTTATGAGTGGATGCACTTGAGGCTACATGATTTCAAATCAGTAAGTGATTACAACTCCGCATTATTTAAAATAAGTTCAAAATTGTTATTATGCGGAGAGAAAATTACTGAATTTGATATGTTAGAGAAGACATTTTCTACATTTCATGTCTCGAATATGCTCCTGTAGCAGCAACATTGAGAGAAAGGTTTTAAACAGTATTATGAATTAATTTCATGTCTTCTCGTGGCCGAACAAAATAACAAGTTATTGATGAAAAATCATGAATCTCGGCCAACTGGAACAACACAATTTTCTGTAGTGAGAGTTTGGAATTTTAATAACAATCATGGTCGAGATCACGGTAGCGGTCGCGGTTGTGACCGTGGCAGAGGAAGAAATAATTATTATTTTCATGGTGATCGTTTTAATCATTCAAATTTTAAAAGAACCACACAAAATGATGATCACAAAGGAAAAACTCCATAAGTTAAGAATTCAGAAAAAAATGTTAAAAATAAATGTTTTCGATGCAGAATGGTTGGGCATTGGTCACGTACCTGTCGTACGTCAAAACACTTAGTTGACCTCTATCAAGCCTCTCTGAAGCAAAAAGAGAAAAATGTGGAAACAAATTTTGCATACCAAGACAATGATATATTTGACCCATCCCATATGACAAATATTGATATCGCGACTTCTTTGAATCTCCTGAAGAGAAGATTGACGCTGTTGATGGAACATCAAATGTTTCTTTTGATTTTGAGAATATCTAGACTTTATTGTTTTCTTTTATCCATCTTCATTTTTTTTAGTAAACTTTGTATATTTTAAATGTTGTTTTTCTTATTGTAACTATTTTCTTTTAATGAAGAAATATGGATCATTTTCATATGTTGAGTGTTTAAAAAATGAGCAAAGAAAATCTATGTATGGTAGACAGTGCAACTACACTTACAATACTTACAAGTGAAAAATATTTTTCCAAACTGACAATGCTGGAAGAAAAAGTCAATACGATGTCAGGTTTTGCAAACCCGATCGAAGGTTTTGGAAAAAAAATATTATTTTTCCTAGAGGAACAAAATCTACAATTTACAATGCATTATTCTCTAGTCAATCAAAGAGAAATCTTCTAAGTTTTAAAGATATACGTTGCAATGGTTATCATATTGAGACTGATAGTAAGAATAATGTGGAATATCTATATATCATATCCACTGTCTCAAATGAAAAACTTATATTGGAAGAGTTGTCTGCTTTATCTTCTGGATTGTATTATACTCATATACGAGTACTTGAAACATATGCAACAATGAACCTGAAGTTCATGAATCCATAAATATTTATAATTTGACATGACCGATTGGATCATCTAGGATTTATAATGATGAGGAGAATTATTGAGAATTCAAATGGACACCCATTGAAGAACTAGAAAATTCTTTAATCTAACGAATTATCATGTGATGCTTGCTCTAAAGAAAAATTGATAATATTAGACCATCACCAACTAAAGTGGGGATTGAATCACCTACATGTTTAGAACGAATTCATTGTGATATATGTTGACCTATTAATCCACCTAGTGGATCGTTTAAATATTTTATGGTATTAATAAATGCATCTAATAGATGGTCACACATATGTTTATTATCATGTCAAAATCTTGCATTTGCAAGATTACTTGCTCAAATAATCAAGTTAAAACCACAATTTCCTGATTATACAATTAAGATCATTCGTCTTGATAATGTTGGTGAATTTACATCCCAAGCTTTTGATAATTATTGTATGTCAATTGGGATAAGTGTTGAACATCCTGTAGCTCATGTTCATACACAAAATGGTTTAGGAGAATCATTTATAAAACATTTGCAATTAATTGTAAGACCATTACTTATGAGAGCTAAGCTTCCTTCATTTATATGGGGACATGCTATTTTGTATTCAACGTCACTTGTACGCATTAGGCCAGTAGCTTATCATAAGTACTCGCCATTACAATTAGCTTATGGTCATGAGCCAAATATTTCTCATCTGAGAATTTTTGGGTGTGCAATATATTCAACGTCACTTGTACGCATTAGGCCAGTAGCTTGATATTGTTGGGAATGGTATCCTAAATCTCTTGGTAGTCTCGTAGTTTGTAAACTCTGTAAACATATTGTTATTTAATAAAATAATTTTTATTTTATAAGCATTTACTAAATCCAATAAACTAAGATCCGAGTTTATTTTATGTAACTTAAGCATGTATGTGGAGACATATAAGTGGATCATGCCTTGTGATAACCTAAATGATCTGTAGTATATGGATAAAAGAGGGACACCTTATCTTGGTGACACTACGGATACGGCCCGCCTTGTAGATGTTATTGTAAAGTGCTACAAATGTTCTGATCTTGATCATTCATGTGGAGACATGCAAGTGGGGTATCCTATACAAAGAATTTGTATAAGATCGAACCACGAAATGATTAGCTCTTTATATAACGTCATTGATAATTGAGATTTACATTTCACTAGGATGACCATAGGTGACATGACCTGAATTTAGAGTGAGTTGGGAACTCCAAGGACGGTCCTTTGATTTGTATGGATGAGAGTGACCAGTTTGCCAACTCAACAAGCCTACCATTTTGGGATTCGTTTGATTGGGGAGCTGAGAACTCAACTACACAAGATGAAATTCATTCCTTCCTCGAAGCAGGAGTAAGTAGGTAAATTGCTCTCTTAAGGGCTAATTCCGGGTCTTGAACATAGCGACCACACTCTATCTTGGGAAGAAATGACTAAGTCATAGTAGGACTATGACTTATTGTTTATTAGAGTTATCAGTGGTACTTAAGGAATTAGATATAACTACAGGGGCAGAATGGTAAATTGGCCCAACTGTACTTACAAGCGATTTGTGAAGGGTTATCGCACTGTTGATTAGTTATATGGACACAGAAATATATCTGTAGTGCGAAGAGTGCAACTGTCGGTCTTTAATGGAGTGTCCGACAGTTAACGAATGGTGGATATCGTGATTAAAGAGTTTAGTCAGTTATTCACGTACTGTTGGAGCTTCAAGCTACAGGTTCATAAGGTCCCCTTGGTAACTCAATGGGGTCAAGTTGAGAATCAAATTTTGGGTTAATTTGAAGTATTCAAATTAATAAGAGTAAATTTGATTATATATAATATAATTAAATTGATTCAATTATATATGATATAATTGATATAATGTATTTGATACATTATTTGATTGGAGGAATTAATATAAATATAATTTAAATTAAATACCATAAAATAGAAAAAGAACTATGGTTTCTATATTGCATATGATCCAATATTAAAACTATATGTTATAAATATAATATGATAAGTTAGTTATTATATTTATTTATAATTTATTAATTATATGATAATTAATAATTATTTTTCTTAATAACTGACCTGAGTGGGAGGTTATTTACGGTTTACGGCTAACTGTTGGATAAAGATGAAAATAGTTTCANGTTATAAATATAATATGATAAGTTAGTTATTATATTTATTTATAATTTATTAATTATATGATAATTAATAATTATTTTTCTTAATAACCGACTTGAGTGAGAGATTATTTGCGGTTTATGGTAACTGTGAGATAAAAAGGAAAATAGTTTTCCAAATCATTAGAATATTCAATTAAGAAACATCTCACAGAAAAACTATCGAGTAAAAAGGTTTTACTAAACGATAGTATTAGAGAGCTAAACGATAAAGTATCGAGTTTACTATACGATAGTTACTCGTTGCTACACGATCTTGTATCAAGTCTATACGATAAACTTTTTCTTCTGCACGATCTTTTGATCATTTACTCGATTGTTTACTTCCTTCATTCCTATATCCAAAGTCATACAGAGCCTACAACTCCTGGATTTTCATACCGAGAATACCAAGGTAGCCTCGTGGTGGTGTCGAATTTTGTTCGAGGGTCGAGGATCAAGTTGTACTCGATTGTGATCGAGGATTTTCCAGTTCGTGCTGTTTGCTGAATTGTTCGTTACGTTCGTACTGTTAGACGTGTTGCTGAACGATCGAGGGATACGTGAAGAAAGGGTTTTTCAAAGGTATTATTTACTCGATCCCTTTGTATTTACTTTGAAGTAGCATGCTGTAATTTATTCTATATGCATAACTATTTCTCTATGATTGTAAACTTTTGAATTCTTTCATAATGGCGTTTGAAACGATCCGCTTCCACTCACTAGTTCTCTAGTTTTAGAGTTCCTTCAGATATTATATCCAAAAATAAGGATCTTGAACCAAAATCTGTTGAAAAATGTCGACATAGAAAAGATTGGCTTTAGTGGAAAGAAGCAATTGAGATAGAATTAAACTCACTTTCAAAACGTCAGATTTTTGGACTAGTAGTTCGAACACTAGAAGGTGTTAAACCCGTGGGATACAAATGAGTATTTGTGAGTAAAAGAAATGAAAATAATGAGGTTACAAGATATAAAGCAAGACTAGTTGCACAAGATTTTTTACAAAGGCCTGGTATTGATTTTGAGGAGACGTATTCTCCGGTGGTGGATGCAATGACATTAAGATATTTAATTGGCTTGACTGTGCATAAAAGTCTAGATATACATTTTATGGATGTAGTCATAATATATATATATATATATATAGATCTCTTGATAATGATATTTTTATGAGAATCCCATAAGGATTTAAAATACCTGAAACATATACATCAAATTCCCGGGAATGGTATTCATGGGAAGTTATATAGATCACTATATGGATTGAAACAATCAGGATGGATGTGGTACAATCGTCTAAGTGGATATTTATTGAAAGAAGGATATCAAAATAATCTAATATGTCTATGTATTTTTATAAAGAAATCACAATCAGGATTTGATGACTTGAATATAATTGGAACTCTTGAAGAGCTTTCAAAGACAATAGAATATCTTAAGAAAGAATTTGAGATGAAAGATCTCGGAAAAACAAAATTTTGTCTTGGTTTGCAAATTTAGCATTTAGCAGATGGAATATTTATTCATTAGTCAACTTATATAGGAAAAATTTTGAAAAGATTTTATATGGACAAAACACATCCATTAAATATTCCAATGGAAGTCCGTTCATTGGATATAAAGAAATATATTTCAACCTCGAGAAGATAATGAATAACTTATTGGTCTTGAAGTATCATATCTTAGTGCTATTAGTACAGTTATATATCTTGCTAATAGTACAAGACCAGATATTGCATTTTCAGTCAATTTATTAGCTAGATATAGTTCTTCTCCTACAAAAAGACATTGAAACGGAATTAAATGTATACTCCATTATCTCCGAGGAACAATCGATATGGGTTTGTTTTATTCAAATAAATCAAATTTTGATCTAATTGGTTATGCAGATTCTGGATATTTATCTGATTCACACAAAGTTAGATCTCAAATAGGTTAATTGTTCACATGTGTAGGAACTGTTATACTGTGGCGATTGGTAAAGTAGACTATAACGGCCACTTTCTCAGATTATGCTGAAATTCATATAATTCACGAGACTAGTTTAGAATGTGTATGGCTAAGATCGATGACTTAGCATATTTGTGAAACGTATGGCTTGTCTTCTAGTAAAAATTTTCCAACAACATTATACGAAGACAACACAACTTGCATAGCCCAAATCAAAAGAGGATATATTAAAGGAGATAGAGCAAACCATATTTCATCGAAGCTTTTCTACATTCATGATCTTGATGTTGGGAATGTCCTAGAACTCGCAGTTCATAAATTTTGTGTTGAACATTCTATTTATCAATAAAATATTATTGAGTATCTTATTCAATAAAGTTGTTGATTTTGCGTTCTATTATGAAAATCCAATAAACATATCCTGGCTATAGTATGAATACTTTAACTTTATGTGGTGACATAAACAAGATCAAGTTAATAGTATATAACCTAAATGGTTTATAAGTATATGGATAGTATATGGATGAAATTGGGTATCTCATCCTGGTAACACTATTGAATGCAACCTATTTTGTATAGGAAATACAAATGATATGATCCACAGATCATTCATGTAGAGACATGTGAGTGGGGGCATCCTATGCAATGAGTTTGCATATAGACTAGACCATAAAATAGTCATTTTTCTTTATAACGACCGTTTACTATTAAAACTGACTATTTCATACTTTAAGTAACTAGGATAACTCGATCTTAATCTGGAACTAGCTATGAACTCCTGTTTATACAGGATTATCCTTTGATTTTCCTGGGTGAGAGTAGTCCAACAACACTGCTCAATAAGCCTTTCATTTTAGGGATAAGACCTGATGGATAGTTGGGTCCTGCAAGATGGAATTCACTCCTACCCATTTTAGGACAGGTTGTTTTCTTAAATGCTGATTCCAGGTATTAAACAATCGGGGTCCTTCTTCTCATGATAGAGAAGGACATGATTCATAAGTAGTAATATGAATCAAAATTGTTCCAGTGGGAACTTAAGAAACAAGATGTATTTACAGAGATAAAATGGTAATTTTGACCCAGCTGTAAATACGAACAACCTGTGAAGGATCGACTTACTGATTATTGTTTATAAGGACAGAAATATATCTACAGTGGGGAGAATGCACTTATCGGAGCTATAGTCGTATGTCTTGATAGTTAACGAATAGTAATTAATTCGATTAAAGAGTTTTAACGAATTAATTACAAATTGTTGGAGGTGTAGGTCCATTAGGTTCCTCTACTGGCTCACTAAATTGGAATAACAAATTGAGTATTGATGTATAAATTAGGGTTATGAATTTGAAATATTCAAATTCAATTTTAGAGTTTTTGATTGATTGTATATGATACAATTATAAACATTTAATTTAAATGAAATTAAACGAAATTGGAAAATCAATTAATATTTAAATATAAAATTGATTTATCGATGATATTGATATTTTATTAATTTAATATTTAGATATTAAATTAATATTATTTTAATTAAAAAAAGTTTAATTAAAAATCAATTAAAAATAGTTTTATTTAATTAATTATTCTTGAATTAATTTTATAAAACTAATTTAAAAAATAAAAATAATAATGAAAATGTTTTTTGAAATCATTTTAAGTTAGCTAACTACATTTGATGGATTATCACCAAATTCGATTTCTTTGTGTGATCTTCAAGCTGGAGCTACCCTTCATATAACCTTGTACATTTGCATGAATTCTACCTATATATATAAGCTCCATGCATGAAGAACAAATAAGATTTCTAAGTTATACTTTCTGAAGTGATAACTTGAAGACCCTACATTCCCTTCACTTGTTCTTCATCAATTCAACTTGATTTAGTGTTTCCACTACACATTCCAACTTAAGCATAGTAGAGAAGATCTGGTGGTGTGGATCTCAGCTGAATTTGTGAAGGATATCTTCAAAGGTAATATGTGTTTCAAACCCTATTTTGAATATCATATGAACAACATGCTTAAAACTCAAATTAAATGTAGTTTAAGTGCGTATTAATTCTGTAGTCTTCCGTTGCATGATATACACTTGAAGAAAATGACTACATCACTGTACAACAAATTTGTTCGAAGGATAATCTGGCAGACTTATTTACAAAGGCTAACTTAGAGATCTTAAGTGATGTTTTCATAAGGGGAGTAAATATATTGTATTATTTTAGAAGTATATGTCATATGAAATATGTACTCTTTTTCCTTCACTAGGGTTTTTTTAGTAAGGTTTTAACTATATATATATATATATATATGAGCATCTAAGAGGGAGTATTATGAATATTATAATAACAAATAGATGCCCATTACTTAGTGTCCCAAAAACCATGGGTCACCCTTTATGTTGTCCATGTGCCTTATAATTATTCATAGTTTGTGTCCATTTAAGTCCACTTGCCTTATTGCACTAATAGCATTAAGATATGAGAAATTCGAGACTTTTCTCATTTCTTATTTTATTTGAGAAATTCGAGAATTTTCTCATTTCTTATTTTATTTGAGAATTTGAGAATTTTCTCATTTGTTTTATTTTATTTATTTATATATTATGTTTTATTTATTTAATATTTATTTATTTTAATATTATATTATATTTTATTACCATCAGTGTTCTTGTCGTGTTCCTCAAATTCTCAACAATTTCTTCTTTTTTTTTTAACCATTTAAAAAACATTTTTAAATTTGACAAAAAAAAAAAAAAGAAAACTCAATTAGTTATCAAATAGATCCATTTTTAAAAAATTAAAAATTAAATGGAGCACAATTTTCACATTAAGTTATGTTTTAATTGGCTTAAACATCGTCATAGTTCAATTGATATAGATTTGTTAGAATCAACTTTGAGATTAGAGATTGGATCGCCACACCCAAATTTCGAAAAAAATTACGTTTATTCAACTAAGTTTTTGGCAAAACCTTTTTTTTCAGAGTAAAACCCTACATGTTATTAAACCAATAATTTAAGGAAAAAAAATGAAATTATGGATTAATTATTTTAAAACCTAACCTACCCTTCAAAAACTGTCATAAATGCGCAAAAAAGCTAAATCAATCAGAAATAACAAATTCAAACAAATCTGAAACGGCTAAACCCACGAACTAATTATGACACCCAAAAAAAAACCGTAGAAACAAAAACTAAAACTGATAAAATTATTTTGTAATGAAAAAAAAACAAAAGAAATGGAAGAATTGAAAAGATTACCTTTGGTGAAGGCGCAAGAAATTCCAACAGAAAATGAAATACCAATCGTAAACAGAGCAAGCAAGATAAAATTCCATGGATGATGCCTATGATAAGCATACACGGACAAAGAACTGCAACCAAACAAATTATTATTAACAATCAAATAGTTATTAAACGAGGTTTTATGAAAAAAGAAAAATATAATATATATATATATAACCTATGAAAGTGAGATCACGATGCGATGTAAGCGATTGATACCGGGAGTGGTTTTGACGAAGAATGTGGAATGGGGCGGACGAAGACGACGGTGGCAGCGACGGCGGCGTGAGAAGCAATTGCATAGTGATGATGGCGTAAACTTTACGGATAAATCCCAGCGGAGTTGGGGATTCTCCATCATCATGGGGTAAATTGGTCATTTTCTAGGTCGCTTTGATGAAGTATCCCATTGGAATTTTGGGGTTTTTTTTTTTTTTTTTTTTTTTTTTTTTTTTTGTTTGTGATTTTTGATGGGAATTTGATCAGTTCTCTGCAAAAATTTGATGGAATTTGGAGTTGGAGATGAAGGCAGAGAACTGAATGGGATGGGAATTTTGGTTTTTGGGTTTCTTGCAATATGGAAGCTAATTATTTGCTCTATTTTAAATGTGCATTAACTGTCGATGCCTTTTTTTTAGGAAACCAGCGTTTCCCCATCCTCTTAATTTATTTACAATTTTTTAGTTAATTATTTTCTATATATATGAGTTTATTATATATCAATTGATTACATAATTAATTAATTAATTAAATCATAGGACAAATGGCAAAAACCATCCATAAGTAGTAGGGTTGTTTCTGGACTCCCTAAAGATAAAAATGGAATAATTTGGTGAAATAATAAAAAATAATTATAACTTCTGGCATTTACCTTTTCTCCATCCATCCTTTAAGTAGTTTGTTGCTCAATAAAGCATTCAAACTGGCAAATAGATAAAATATCATTTTTTTTTTTTTGGTTTTAAACAACAATATCATTTCTTCAGTTAAACAGGGAATTCGTTTTTTTTTTTTACAAAGGTTAAACAGGGAATTCGAAACTCTTCAAAATGGGTAATCTTATTCATGCATAAATGGATAATAAACTAAGGGTAATTGTTTTGGATAGTAAAACTGCCGAGAATATTTCTAAGTATAGAAAATGTCATTGTCTATCAGTAATAGACCGCGAGTGATAGATGTCTATCACGGATAGGGTAATTATATTTGATATATATTGATAAGATATATTAGGCCTATCATATATATATATATGATATTTCAAAACACATAACTCATATTATATTAATAAGCCTCAAAGGGCAAGAGAATCATTACAATCTTTTTCAGCAAAGGAAACAAGAGGGAAAGTTTTTCAACCATAAGGTGTTTACAGGATCTTTCTTCGCAAATTTTGCAACACAAGCAACTAGGACATTGGATGAACGAAGAGCAAACGAGAATAAGGATGATGTAAAGCTACTTTGGAGTGAGTGAATATCGTCTATATATCATTCTATTTCGGCAATGGTAGAGGATTTCCCTTGAAGAAGATTAATCACAAACATGTAATTAGATTCCAGTATGATATTTTGGCATTTTAAGGTGATTGTTAGCTTCAGACCTTCCTTAATTGCAAGAACTTCAGCAAGAGGAGCATCAGGGACATTCTGAGTATGGATTGTTGAAATAGTAATGATTGATCCTTCGGACGACCTTATGGCAATTCCTAAGCTAGTTGAAGAGAGAGCAGAAATTCAAGTGACATCAGTATTAATCTTGAAGCCGTCTGGAGGAGGAGAAAACCTGACTTTTGATACGTTTCATTTTTCAATATTTCTATTCGCATATTCCTTTTGAAATTTGTACGATTCCATGAAATATTCATAATAATTAATGATCCAGGAACCTTTAACTAAGGGAAAGGTAGTTGAAGTCCTTTTAGATAACTGTTGCGATCGTTTGAAATAGCGTAGCAGGATATAACAATTAAATCTAGATTGCTCGAACAAGTATTAGATAAGACATTCCATTACTATTGTTGAAATCTTCAAATAGTGCATTCTCATTCAAAACATACTGCCACACAGCTTTAGCTCTTTCACACGAGAAAAGAATGTGGTCGATGCCCTCCTTCTATCTTCCACATTTAAGGAAAAATAGTAAAAGATCCAAGCCTTTCTTCAACAAATTTACTTGGTTGGGAGAATGTTTTTAAGTGCCCACCAAACAAAATGCTTTATCTTAGAAGGAATCATAAGCTTCCAAATCTTCATCTATAGATTTTCCATATTACTCTCACGGGAAGAGCATGGGCAAAATCTAGATTTTTTATACCATTTACTCTCACGCCAGATTTCACCGAATAGAGACCATACTTGTCATCATGCCAAATTAGCTTAATCTTCCATCCTTAGGTTTAGAGGAACTCTTCTGATGATTTCACCTCATCAACTGTAGAAGCCTTAAGGAGTAAATCAATGTTCCATTCACCATCAGGAGTAATAAAATTAGCAATTTTTGCATTTTCAATTAACGTACTTTGACATCTTGGCTTAAATGTTGATTCTATAGGTAACCAAGGGTCTTGGAACATTCTTGTAGAAGCCCCATTAGCAATTCTGAATGTGCAGTCCTTCCTTAAGTAGTAAACAACCCGAGTGGTTGCTTTTCCATAAGTAAGAGGGTTTTTTTTCCGAGTTCGGCCTTAATAATTGTACTGTTTCTAAAGTAAAGACTTGTAAGAACCTTCGATACAAGTAAGATTATTATTTGAAATAAGTCTTCATGCTTGTTTAGCAACCAAAGTTCTATTGAATCCTTTAATATCTCTAAAATTTAGACCACCAAGGGCTTTTGGGATGTGGAGATCTGCCCATTTGATCCAATGAATTTTCTTTTTCCTTGAGATTGTTCCCCACCAAAATCTTGAAAATTTCCTTGTACTCTCCGAACATAGTTGCTTAGGCAATTTGAAGATGCTCATCCCATAACATGGAATAGCTTGGGCAACACTCTTAAAAAGAATTTCTTTACCCCTAGTCAAGAAAAAATTCCTTTTCCATCATTGTAATGTCTTCCATATCTTGTCAATTAAAAATTGGAAATCTTTACACTTTCTTGTTGATAGGGAAGATGGAAGCCCCAGATAATGGCCTAAATTTTAACCATTGGAATTCCCATCATACTCTAGAGGAAACTACTTCTATCATCACTGACATTAGGAGATACAAGAATTGCTTCTATCTTGTTACTTTTTTTTTTTTATTCATAATGAAACTGATAAATTCATGGCTAATCATAATATTATATGTGATATTACTTTTAGGAACAAAAGCAAATTGGTTTTTAGAGATAATTTCATTAAGAACCAGTTTAATACGATTACCAATAGTTTTGGACATAATTTTATAGTTAACATTGCATAAGCTAATAAGTTTAAAGCCACTTACTATTTTAGGTTCATTATTTTTGAGGGATCAAAACAATATTTATTGAATTCCAAGAAGTGATATTACCCTGGTTGTTTAAAAAGTTAAGACAGTCACAAATGGTAGTATTACCAACCAGGCCCCAATAATATTGATAGAAGATAGTCGGGAACCCATCAGGGCCTGTGCCTTTGTTGGAAACATTTGTTTTACAACTATCTCAATCTCGTCTTTCATATAAGCTTCAGTTAATTTTTTTGTTCATGATGTCTGAAACTCTTGGTGTTATTGCTTTGAATGCCTCTCCCATTTGATCCCATAATGTATTTGAAGATTCAAACAATTCCTTGTAACAAGGGATAAAAGTGTCTTTAATCTTATTAAAATCTGAGACCCAGTTTCAATCCTTGTCAATTATCCCATGGATTTCATTTCTCTTTTTCCTTATGGTAGCCTTCTGTGGAACCATTTGGTATTCCTATCTCCTATTTTCAACCAATTTTGTTTGGTCTTTGCTTCCAAAAGATTTCTTCTTTTTCTAGAAGAAGCTTCAACTCAAATTCAATTTCATGGATTTTTGCAAAATCAACAGTGAGAGAATTTTCATAAGCAGCTTGCAAGATAAGATTGCAGTTCTTAATCTTTGATTTAAAATTACCGTTGATTCTTTTTCCCCATGGTCCTAAATGTTTTGAACATATTTTTAGTCTATGATGGAGAGGAAGGGTAGAATTTTTAGATTTCTAAGGCTTCCTCAATGATTTTTGCACAATATTCCTCATGTTTCCAAAATTCATCAAATTTAAAATTTCATTTCCTTCTTGTAGGAGATAGGCCACTTTGTTTCGAACAAAGAATTATAGGGCAATGGTTAGAATAGTGCCAGTCTAAATGCTTGACTGTTGCCATATGGAAATGATTCCAGAAGGAGAACAAAGGAATCTATCAAGCCGCTCCCAGATGGTACTACCATTCTTTTTTCCATACCATGTAAAATTATGACCAATGAAATCCATATCAATTAGATTACATTAATCTAAAATGTCCTTGAAAGTATGAAGTAATCTAGGATTTTTTGAATGTCCATCAATCTTCTCATAATTAAATAAAATCTCATTAAGATCTCCTCTAATAAGCCAAGGAATGTTATCATCCACATACGACTTTTTAACTAAACCTCAAGTGAGTGTTTTCCTATTTGATTCGGGTATCCATAAAGACCAGTGAACCTCCACTTTTTATTTTCCATAAGATAATTGAGTCAATGTGGTAAGCAACCAACAAACTTGCACTTCATTTTGATTTGGTTTAAAATCTCTGAGCCCACTTTTGTTTTAGAAATAAAGACAATGTCAGGGTTATTTGTTCGGACAAGATCAATGATAGCACGAAATGCTCTTAGGTTACCTAGACCCAGAGCATTCCAACAAATGATTTTCTTAACTTACGATAGGGCTGACTTATAGCCTCTGCCAAACCATTAGGGGGGATTAAAGCACTGAAGTTTGGGGAAGAAAAGCATGGTCTTCTCCTTGCCAACACATTTTCACCATCAAATAAAGCCTTTCTTTTGGAGTGAGTTGGGTGATTACAATATGATGGATCCTCACTAGGTGGCCTCAATCTCTTTTTCCAAGTCTTCAATTTCCTTCCACTTAATACTGTATCATTTTTGTCATCAATTGCATCACAAGTAGGAGTAATGTTTTGAGCCAAAATGTTTGTTGGTTTTGTTTGATTTGTGTTCCTTACTTGTGGTTGGCTAGTGCTTAATGCAGAAGCTTAGAATGTAAAGATCTATTCCCTAAGTTGAGTGTTATTCATGTTTTCTTGAATTTCCTTGTTTAGATCCCACTTTAAATTGTGCTTCTCATGTTCAGTCATCAATTCTACATTGTTCTTGCTTGTAACCTTGACAATTTTGTTTGTTTGGTAGACTTCATTTAGGAATTGATCATTATAGAGGGGTGAGCTAGTGTTTTCTTGATTCTTGGAAGAGACAAAATGATTTCTTGTGCTCTTGAAAAACAAGAGAAACGCGACCATGGGCCAAATTGGTACTTCACATTTCCATCTAAAGTATCAACCTCAATGCTCAACAGGCAATCTTTTGCAACATGGCCTATGCAACCACATGAATAACAAAACTCAGGTAGTCTTTCGTATTTGATTTTTAACCAATTTTCCTTACCCATTTCTGATCATTTTACTTTTATCCCTCTTCTTAGTGGTTTTGTAATATCAAGTCTAATCCTTAGTCTTAAAGTTTATCCCCAACAATACCCTTCTTCATCATAATCAACCTCTAAACACCCGCCAATATGATTGCCAATAGAAGTTGCCATTTCTTTATTTTGAAAGCCAAAAGGAACAAAATATAACCTAATCCAAAAAGCGTCATTGTTAAACCCAAGATCATATGGTTTGAGGTTCATCTGTGGTTCTTCTAATATTATGAGGTGCTTATAAAAAATCCACGAACCATTTCTGATAATCCACTCTTTATCCAATGTTCTACAAAATTTTAAAAGAAACATGTTCTTCCCTATTGATTCAATACTGATGTCATTGTCTATCTTCTAAGCATTGAAGAAAACATTCCTTATTGCATATGCAGAGATCACTCTATTTGCAAGAAGTTTACCCGTGAGATAATGGTCTATTGGGGTTGATGCCCTAAAGTCTCGTGTCCTGTAGTTTGTAAAAAGATTGTACGAATGCTTGTGTTGTATAATATATGATATTTACTTCACATCTTTATTTTGCTCAGTTGTTTGTTTTATTTGCTTTACCACAAACCAATAAACATAAAATCCCTGGTTATCTGTATGTAACTTAAGCACATATGTGGTGACATATAAGTGGATCATGTCTTAAGTGATAACCAAAATGGTCTGTAGTATATGGATATAGGAGGGAAACCTTATCTTGGTAACGTTACAAATGCGGCCTGCTTTGTGGAATAGTCACAAGTGTTGTAACTTGTCATAGATGGTCTGATCCTGATCATTTGTGTAGGGGACATGCGAGCGGGAGCATCTTATACAAAGAGTTTGTATAAGACCTGACCATGAAGTGTTAACGTCTCATTATATAACACCGTTCATGACAGAGACTTCACTTCATTAGAATGACCATAGGTAACATGACCTCAACCCTGAGTAAGTTGGGAACTCCTGCCTTTGAGGACGATCATTTGATTTGCATGGGTACGAGTGGCTTGGTTGCGGACTCAAACCTACTATTTTAGGGATTCATCTGATTTGGGAGCTGGGAACTCAGCTACACAAGATGGAATTCGCTTCTTCCCCAAAGTGGGGGCAAGTAGATAGATAACTCCCTTAAGGGCTGATTCCAGGGCTTGAATGATGTGGCACCGCACACCTTCTCTTGGCCCGAGAGGTGTTCACACATAGTTGGACTATGTTGCATTGTTCATTAAAGAAATCAGTGGTACTTAAAGAGTGAGATGTAACTACAAGGGAAAAACGGTAAATTGACCCAGCTGTACTTACGAGCATCTGTGAAAGGTCATCGTACTCATGATTGGTTATATCCGATGGACACAGAAATATATCTGTGGTAAGAAGAGTTCAGCTGTTGGTCTTTAGTGGAATGCCTGACAGTTAACGAATGGTAGATCTCATGGCTAAAGATTTTACTCAGTTATTCATGTACCGGAGCTTCGAGCCACAAGTCCATAAGGTCCCCTAGGTAGCTTGGATAAAGTTGAGAATCAGTTATTGGGTCAGTTTGAAATGTTCAAATTGACAAGAGGGAGTTCGATTATATATGATATAATTGAACTGGTTAATTATATATGATATAATAGACTAAATGTATAGGATGAAATTAGATATAAATATGATTTATATCAATGGAGGAGAAATTACTATAGTAGATATATGATATCAAACTATAGGTTAAGAATATAATGTGATTATATTCATTTATTAATTAATTGGTTAATTATGTGATAATTGGCCGAAACTTTCTCCTCAATCATGCATTAGTGAGAAAATCAGTATTCGGTTATTGTAATTGAAGAATAAAATGAAAATTGGTTTCATTTTGCAAAGAGTTCAAAAAATCGCAAAAGGTGTGAAAACGTATCGATTGCTTAGCTGAGAGCCTATACGATAGCCCTATCGCTTAAACAGTCGTACACCCCACGTCTAAACGATCGCACGTATTCTCTAAATGATCGCTTAGCGTGCTGAGTTTTCTAAACGATCACTTACCATTTACTAAACGATCACTTAGTAAAACTTACATGATTGTGTAGCTTTCTCTAAACGATAAGCATCCGCTATACGATAGTCTTCTTCCACTTACTTATCATTTTACACGATCATCCATTTCCCCCTTCCTCTACCAAATCCAACAAAGACCACTCTTTGGGTTCTCACTCCGAGAATACCAAGGGCTCTAAGTGGTGCTGTCGTCCCCGCTCCTGCTTGTTTGTGCACTGCCATTCGTGTAGACGATCGTGCTACTTGTAGCCGACTATCTGTAGGGCGATAAAGGACGTAGAGGTTTGCTCTCGCTGGGTTGAGTTCGAAGTGAAGAGAGTCTTCAACTGGTGCGTATACTCAATCTCTTGTATTTTATTTATCAAAGCATGTCGTTAATTAGTGTAAAATTGCATACCTATTTGTTAGAATGTGTGTGTGGTAATTCAGTCACAATGAAATAGGAAAGATCCGAACACGCTCATGGATACTCTTGTTCAAGAGTTATGTATAGTAACAACCGGACATTGCATGAAGCATGACCCATAGGTTACTTTATAAGCATTATAAACACCTAGTTGTGCGCGATGTTTTTTAGTTGTTTCTTTTTAAAGGTTAAAGAGACATTAGAATTAAAAGCAATAAGAAAGACATGCATGCTCACTTAGGTTTAATTCATGTTTTTTAAAATGTTTAGAACTTGGATAACATAGACCTAAGATCACGGTTCTAATATGATTAGCAACCCTAAGGCTTTAATCTTTTAATCAGTTTAGTTAGATTAAATTGACTAATAAAAGGTTAAAGTGTAGCAAATCTATCTATAAGGGACATTTTTTCTAAGGCGGGTTCTGTCTAGGCTGGGATATTTAAGTTGACGGAAATGTAACACCCCTACTTGGGAACTTAGCTAGAAAGGTGAATTAGATAGATTTGATGCATGCATGCAAGTTAAGGATAGTCCATTAAAGTGTTTAAATGTGACTACTTGAACTTGTTCATAATTCATAGACAAAAGTTGTTTATGAACGGACTTAAAATGATGACTTAGACTAAAATCAGTAGTCGAATTGTCTAGGTTAATGAACCCCTAGGTAGAACATTTAGTGGGAGGTACTTGGGGCATAAGATGCTTCACTTAAACCTTTCACGTTTCTTCTATATAGTCCACACCGTGAGATCTATCCTCGGCCTCGAGACACCTTTGGCGTGTCCCCCTAACGGATGGTGTTTGGGTAGGTCAATATCAAGGTGGATAGAGAGAGTATTCATAGTAAGTGGGAGCGGGAAGTGCGACAGCATATCCCTCAGTCTCCTTCGTTGGATTGAATAAAGTTACTGTGCATCGCCTCGAGGCACCTTGGGAGTATCCCTCTATAGGATGGCAGTTTGTCGCGTTTCTTTATTTGATCTCCTGTAAGAGGATAAGATCACTGATAACTTGTAGAAATATAAGTTATTTATACCGTTTTATTTAGATTATGCAGTAAAAAGAAGGAAAAGTTGTATCGATCGTATAGAAATTGGCTTAGAAACGCGAAAAATTGTAAAGTGTCGTAAGCACACCCGCTAACCCCATTGCGATGGCAAAATAGAATGTCCAATTCTTTGTTTTGTAGAAAACAGGTCACTGGATGCGACAATTCCTCGAGGACAAAAAGAACAATGCATTATCACAGCATGCGGTAATCATTCAAGAACAAAGAAAGAACTGCAGCACATGCAACGATCGATCATGGACTCAAATGATCAAGTATTTCCACCGCATGCGACAATCGATAGAAGATGAAAACAATTACACCGCATGCGGTGATCGATCGAAGATGTGAAGAGCAATGCATTCGCAAGGACTACTGACATTGTACAGCTTTCTGTTGTACGATTCTGACAAATCAATCGTGGAGCATAGCGGACATTTCCACTAAGCCATGGCAAGAATTATCAGATTTTCAAAGCGGGACCACTAATACAGAAGAAGTCAAGGTCTATAAATTGCTTCCTCAAATTCAATGAAAATGAGGCTGGTTTGAAGAGACAATTTAGAGAAAATCTGGGAGAACGACGAGACAAGACTGAGAGGTAAGTCTCTCTGAGCAAGCAATTCTTTCCATTCCCGAAGAAGAAGCTCTATGCCAAAGGTCACTTCTACCTGGAAAGCAAGCCTGAGAGGGAAGCTCTCCACTCCATTTCTTCCACATGCCGGCAAGCACGACGTCTTCGATCGGGATGTGTGTCAAGACATTGACACTCTTTCCATATTTGTTCTTATTTTCCATTCATCTATCTTTAATCTTTCATTCATTATCTGGAACAAACGTTGATCTTTAGATTTAAATATCATTATCGTATTCATTGTCATTTCTCTGTTCTTTTCCATACATTCATCATCCATTTTCTCCATCATGTGTAACTAATACCCTCGGTAAAAGGGAAGGATTAAGCGAGTGAGTTAACCCTTTTTAAGGAAATCGGCTGAGTTTAGCTAAAGCATGCTTGACGACATCTTCACCTCTGAGAGCAGAAGTGAAGATGTTATTCCGCCTATCGAAAGAAGGTTGGAAGAATGCGTTAACTAAAGCGAGAAGTATTTCCAGAGATGGAAACAACCTTGCGTTCATCACGTTCATCCTTGTTTTACCATAGATATAAGGGAACGCGGCCGATCACTGAAAGGTGTAAGCCAAGGGAAAGCGGAACCTTAGTTGCATCCTCAACAAGATTGACGAACTTTCGATGTCCTTTCCCTCTATCCATTCTCTTTCTGATTCATTTCACAAGATTTACCACCGCATTCACCAGACACTTTTCCACATCTTCACAGCCAGTCCTCACCCTGTATATTAATATTTTATTCATTTACTTTATCACCGCAATTTACTTTATTGCAATTTATTTACCATCGTATTTTATTCTTTACCGCAATTTACTCTTTACCGCAATTTATGTTTCTGCAAACCCAATTCATTATTCTTTATGTTAACCGGTTACATATACCACATTAGCATCATATTAATCACAACAATCCCCGTGTTCGACCTCAGATCACTCTGAGAAACTTACGTTGGAATTATACTTGGTTCCAATGCAAGAAAACTTTTGACACGCACTACACGAACGCATACTATGAAGCATATAAGCATCATCGCAGACATTTAGAATGTAGTATTGCATATTATCATAAGTCATAGCGCATCATAATCATCATCATAAATTTATCTTAACAAGTTTTTGGCACTGTTGCTGGGGACAAGAACTTGAAGCATCATCATAATCATTCATTTATATTATTATAGTTACTTAGTCTCTTGTCCTAATTTGCTTCTTCCCTACGGTGGGCTCATTAGGGCGGGACTTTGGCAACGAAAGCTAGTGGTCACACTTACACGGAATTGTTAAAGGTTAACAGTTCTGGACCAAATAAATGGAGGTTTTTTAGTTCAGTTCCAAGAGTTGGTTCTACCTAATGGTTGAGAATGTCTCATCCCAGCGAAGGAGCATTTGATCACCCCACCGGTGATGTTTGTCCTACCTCACTGGGGTATCATTGCAAAATAGAAGTCTTTATTTAGGGTACTTGAAACTATTTTGCAAATTAAATGAAATTCTAGACCAAATAAATGGTGGTTGTTAGGTTTGATTGAAAAATTAAATGAAATAACAAATTCCTTGGAAGGGGAGGGGGGTTGGTTTGTAAAAGAAATTAAAAGAAAAGAAAATGAAGATTCTTGTTATTTTGAGACACATAAAAATTGAACACAAAATAACTTATAAATTCTATGGGAAGATTCTTGGAAAAAATAGTCATTAGGTATGGTTCTATCATCGAATTCAAAAATATTATGAATTTTACACAATTCCGAAACCTATCAAGTAATGCCTAATAGCCCAAGTAGTTAATGAAGAAATTGAATTCTAATTAACCCTAAACTAGTTAAAAACACTTTATTGACAACAATTATCATGTTTTTATCTTAATTTGTATTAAATTCTAGGGTTCTTTCATTGTATCGTTCTTCTAGTTTGAAAGCCTATTCTTAAAAACGGTTTTATTGGAAGATTCTAAACTAGATTACTCATAAAAGAACTCAGAAAAGTCTTCATTCAATACAAGAAAATCTAATTTTTACAACTTAATCTACTATTATGCAAAGTACGTTAGACCTTGCATAATGTTGATGTTGGGGTTGATGCCCTAAAGTCTCGTGTCATGTAGTTTGTAAATAGTATGTACGAATGCTTGTGTTGTTAATATATGATATTTACTTCACATCTGGTATTTTGCCCAGTTACTTGTTTTATTTGCTTTACCACAAACCAATAAACATAAAATCCCTGGTTATCTGTATGTGACTCAAGCATGTATGTGGTGACATACAAGTGATCATGTCTTGAGTGATAACCAAGATGGTCTGTAGTATATGGATATAGGAGGGAAACCTTTTTCTGGTAATGCTATGGATGCAGCCCACTTTGTGGAATGGTCACAAGTGTTGTGACTTGTCACAGATGGTCTGATCCTGATCATTCGTGTTGGGGACATACGAGCAGAGGCGTCCTATACAAAGAGTTTATATAAGACCTGACCACGAAGTGTTGATGTCTCGTTATATAACACCATTTATGACAGGGTCTTCACTTTACTAGGATGACCATAGGTAACATGACCTCAATCCTGAGTGAGTTGGGAACTCCTGCCATTGAGGGCAGTCCTTTGATTTGTATGAGTGCGAGTGTCCAGGTCGCTGATTCAAACCTACCATTTTGGGGATTCGTCTGATTTGGGAGCTGGGAACTCAACTACACAAGATGGAATTCACTTCTTCCCCTAGGCAGGGGTAAGTAGATAGATAGCTCCCTTAAGGCTAATTCCAAGGCTTGAATGATGTGGCGTCACACACCTTCTCTTGGCCCGAGAGGTGTTCACACATAGTTGGACTATGTTGTATTGTTCATTAGAGGAATCAGTGGTACTTAAGGAGTGAGATGTAACTACAGGGGAAAAATGGTAATTTGGCCCAATTGTACTTACGAGCATCTATGAAGGGTCATCGTACTCATGATTTGTTATATCCGATGGACACAGAAATATATCTGTGGTAAGAAGAGTTCAGCTGTTGGTCTTTAGTGAAATCCCTAACAGTTAACGGATGGTGGATGTCGTGGCTAAAGAGTTTAGTAAGCTATTCAGGACCGTTGGAGCTTCGAGCCACAGGTCCATTAGGTCCCCTGGGTAACTTGGATAAAGTCGAGAACCAGTATTTGGGTTAATTTGAAATTTTCAAATTGACAAGAGGAAGTTCGATTATATATGATATAATTGGACTTGTTAATTATATATGATATACTTGGCTAAATGTATGAGATACATTATTTTGGAGAAAATTAGATATAAATATGATTTATATCAAATAGAGGAGAAAATACTATAGTAGATATGTGATATCAAACTATAGGATAAAAATATAATACGATTATATTTATTAATTAATTAGTTGGTTAATTATATGATAATTAATCCAAAATTCATGTTCGAACGTGGGTTAGTGGGGTAACGTCGGTTATTGTAACTGATGAGTTAAAATGAAAATAGTTTTCATTTTGTTCGAGCGCCCGAAGGGAAAAAAAGAGAGTGCGCTTGTGTCTCGTAAACGATCGCTTAAGAAAATCGAGAGACTATACGATAGCTCCCCTCGCGCCTAAATGATCACACGCTATTTCTACACAATCGCATAGCTTCTCTAAATGATCATATAGTGTGCCGATTTTGCTAAATGATCGTATACCTTTTCCTAAATGATCGTTCAGTAAATCCTACACGATCTTGTAGCTTCTCCTAAACGATAAGCAATTTGCTATGTGATAGCGTCTTTTTCCCTCCCACTTGCTTATCGCCTACATGATTCATGTTTTCTCATTCCTCTACTAAATTCTCCAAAGACCATCCTTTGGGTTTTCACTCCGAGAATACCCGAGGCTCTTTACTGATGGTGTTGTCCCCGCGGCGTTCGTGTTCGTGCGGTTGTTCATGCTGCTGTCGTTGACGCTTCCGCTGGGCATTGGTAGATCACGTGGAGGTTTTCCGCTGATTTGAGTGCTGAAGTTTGAAGAACGTCTTCAACTGGTATGACACTCTTTCCCTTGTTATTTTATTATTCATAGCATACCGATAATTAGTGTTTGTTTGCATATCTGTATGTTTTGAATGTATAATGTTGCGGTCACTATGAGATCGGAGCGATCCAAACGCGTTCATGGAACTCTTCGGTAAGAGATCTTTTAGAGAGATGTGATGAGTGCATAGGGCATGTGCTAACGCTTGAACCATTGATGGTTGGTCACATAGACTCAGGCTAACACCCAAAGGTTTTCTAAGTGTTGAATGCATAAGAGAAGTATGTGTTGAGATTGAATGAGATAATTTACGTTAAATGTTAAGTACATTTTAGTTAGTTCGTCTCACAAGATAATTAAGGGCACTAGCTAAATATGTTATTCACTTCCATAGGGTTAACATCAATAGGAAGGGCTTATCAACCCTAGGAGAAACGTACAAAGGCTATAAGTGACAAAGTTGATGTTTTTTTAAATGTTTTAGTGACACATGCTTTACCTAAATTTTTAGACTCATGTTTGTCTATATTATGAATGTTTAAAATGATTTCCAAGCAAGCTATGTTTCATGAAGCCATTAACGCATGCTAGTTTTAAAGAAATTTGTGAGCATGATTTAAGTATTTCAATACTTACATTGCAAGGAGCATGCGTTAGAAATGATGCTTATTAGCAAATATGTTAAAGCATATGATTTATGATGCTATGCTTTCAAAGTATGATTTACTTCAAAGTATGAGTTTTATGTTGAATGTTAGAACTCGATACTGAAGGACAATGTGAAGATACCTGTGCAGTAGTACCTAAGGTATGATGGTACTTAGTGATAACCACGTGCACGTAGGTAGATTTGATGTTGTATGTGTCGAGAATACTCCACACCAACTAAGGTTTAACGTTGAGCGATTGAGCAAAAGGGTTCTCTTTCAACCATGGATTATGTTAAACTATGTTTTATGCTATACTATGATGAAAATTTTTAATTATGAAATTAATTGGCAACTTTCAATTTTAAAGCATGTTGTTTATGAATTATTAATCACCCATTGAGCTAGTTGCTTACTCGTTTAAATGTTTTCCTTCTCCCAGGTAGTGGTCATTTCCCCAGAAGGTAACTGTATTGCTGCTTTGTCACTTAAAGGCTTAATTGAAGGAGAAAGTCTAAGTGTTTTTTTTTTGTAATGTACACATGTGTTTGCATATTAGGGACTAGTAATGAGTGTGGGACCCACTGAACCTTATTTCTATATATATGTTTGAGCTTGCTATGACTAGAACCTTGAGGTTATTTTAAATATTATTAAGTTCTGCTAGCTCTTGAGTGTTAAATATGTTATTTCAGGGTTACATAAGCAGGTTAAACGGGCTAGTTAGGCGCTAAGTGCCACAAAAATTTTGGTAACTACTGTTGTCATGTTCTCTTCTAGATTAAGAAGGTAATCTGGGAAGGGTATGACAAGTTGGTATTAGAGCTTAAGGTTTTTAGGCAAGGAAAGAGTGTTCATGCATTAGTGTAGGTCCCTATTGTGAGTCTCTAAATGTGTATATCATAATTAGGTAAGAATGCCAAGAAGAAGTGATAGGCAGAGCAAGCAGAAGGAAGATGGGGATCCTCACCCTACCGTTAGAAATCCTAAGGATAGAAGGGATCCAGATTCAAGTAAGAGAAAAGGTAAGAATCCGATTATTCAGGAAACAACTTCAGACAACGAGTCAAATACTTCGCAGATAGGAGCATATCCTCAGTTAGAAGAAAGAGCATTTGACAGGATCGCCTAAAGGCTGGCGACAAGTGTGGGGTCCGTGTAGGAAAACCCAAAGAAAAACTATGGCATTGAGAGGCTTAAACCCTTAGGTGCGATGACATTCGAAGGAGCCAGAGTTCCAGCAGATGCTAAGGTCTGGCTAGACATGATTGAGAAATGCTTTAATGTGATGAGATGCCCTGACAACCATAAGATTTGGTTGGTGGTGTTCCTACTACAGAAAAGAGCTAAGAAATGGTGGAAGATCTTTGATGCCAGAAGGAACCGATCAGTGGTTATGACCTGGTCGGAGTTCAGAAAAGTGTTTGAGGATAAGTATTACATCAAATAAGCCAAGATTGATTAGTTCCTTAGGTTAGTTCGGGGATCAATGACGGTCACTGAATACAAGCAGAAGTTCACAGAGTTGTCTCAGTATGCTCTTCTGGTCATAGCAGAAGAGAAAGATAGATGCAGAAGGTTTGAGAATGGTTTAAGGAAGGAAATTCGTACTCCAGTCACTTCTACAGCTAACTGGATGGATTTTACTTTTTCTAGCAGAGATAATCACTAGAGTTGAGAAGAGCTTAACTGATGTTGACCAAGGGCAAAGAGGAAAGGAAGAGCAATAACAGGTTCCAATAGAATTGGGAGGTAAGAGTTTTAGGTCTTCATTATCTGGACAGTCAACTATGAGAGGACAGGGAGTTGTGATTCAGCAAGGATCTAATAGGAAGAGATCGAGATCTATGGTTGGGTCAGTTAATAGATCAATAACAGGATGTACTGACGAGTCTGTAGCTAGTACAGGTAGGAAACCTTCTTGTGCGTGTTGGGGTAAGCAACACTCAGGGATATGCTATAGTGGCAGAAATGTCTGTTTCCAGTTGGATAGGCAGGATGCTTTAAGAGATTATCCACAATTACTTTGTGAAGCTCAGGTAGAGCAAAGGTGAGGGTTCTAGTGGAGCTAAGCAGAAAGAGGTAGTAGGACGGCTTTAACAATAGGGTAGAGTGTATATAGTGACTCACCAAAAGGCGGAGAAGGTGCCAGATGTTATGACTGGTAAAGTAACTTTATGTAACCAGTCTACTTATGTGTTATTAGATACTAGTGCTAGCATTCATTTGTATCGAGCATGTTTGCATTACATATAGATAGATTACTTGAAAGCATGCTTGAGGATTTGTTTATTTCTATGGTTGTTAGAGATGTTCTAGTACTGCGTGAGTACTATAAGAACTGTGAGATAGTCTTTGGGAGTCAGAGTTTGTGGGTTGATCTGATTCCACTAGAGTTACTTGAGTTTAATTCTATCTTAGGCATGGATTTCCCAAGTAAGTATCATGCCTTTGTTGATTGTTTCAAGAGAGAAGTAGTATTTAAAAGGCTAGGAGAGCAAGAGTTGTTGTTTGTGGGAAGTAAAAGACGTCTCTCTAGTAGTTTGATACCAGTAGTGAAAGCTAGGAAGTTGTTGAGCAAAGGATATGTTGCATATTTGGCACATGTGGCTGTTTCACAGGATAACAGGTTGAAGCCTGAAAACATTCCTGTAGTGCAGGAGTTCCTTGATGTATTCCCTGAAGAGTTGTCAGGATTGCCATCTGACAGGGAAGTTGAGTTTACTATTGACTTGATTCCAGATATAACACCTATTTCACAGGTACCATATAGGATGACACCAGCAAAGTTGAAAGTGTTGGGGTTGATGCCCTAAAGTCTCGTGTCCTGTAGTTTGTAAACAGTATATACGAACACCTGTGTTGTTAATATATGATATTTACTTCACATCTTGTTGTTTTTCTCGGTTATTTGTTTTATTTGCTTTACCACAAACCAATAAACATAAAATCCCTAGTTATCTGTATGTGACTCAAGCATGTATGTGGTGACATACTGATAAATTGTAGAAATACAAGTTATTTATACTGTTTTATTTAGATATTGTAGAAAAAAGAAAGAAAAGTTGCGTCGATTGTGTAGAAATTGGCTAAGAAATGCGAGAATTATAAATTTTTGTCGATACACCCACCAACACCATTGCGATGGTAGGATAGAATGTTTCAATTTCTGTTTTGCAGAAAATCAGTCACCGCATACGTTAATGGCTCAAAGATAAAAGAAAAAACGCATCCACGACGCATTGTGCCCATCAATCGAGAACGAAGAGACGATCAACGCAATGACAACGCATGCGACAATCGATCAAGAGCTTAGCGATCAATGCAATCTCAACCGCATGTGGTAATAAAAAATAACACCGCATGTGGCGATCGATCGAAGATGTAAAGAGCAACGCAATTGCGGAGGATTTTGACAAGTGTACAACTTTTAGTTGTGCATTTTTGATGGGTTGATTGCGTAACAGAAAGAATATTCACTCCTCCATTTCAGGAACTACCATAACCATAAAGTGGGGACCACAATGCAAAGAGTCAAGCTTCACCTATAAATAGCTTCTGCAATTCCATTGAAAGATATACTTGAATACATAGAAACGTGTATATACTGATCTGAGAGAGAGAATGGTCTAAGTAACTTCCAGGGTAGATCCGGGAAGAATCACGAGACAAGGCCGAGAGGTGAGTCTCCGGGCAAAGAATCCTTCCAATCCCGCCGTTGAAGCTCTGTATGAAGGTCACTTCTACCAGAAGATCAAGCCTGAGAGGGAAGCTCTTCTCTTCATCCATTCCACACACCGACAAGCATAACCTCCGTCCAAGATCTGTGTCAAGACGTTGACACACTTTCTGTATTTGTTTCTTAACTCTATTTCATCACTTGTACTCATCTCCTTAATCTTTCATTCACACCATGTATCAAACGCTTAATCGTAGTATTAAATGTTATGATCATTTCCATTGTCATCTCTCTGTCTATTTCCGTTCATCCATAGTCCATTTTCTCCATAATGTTTTCTTAATTCCCTGGAATCAACCTTGCGTTCATTACATTCATCCCTGTTCTCCATAGAGATGTGGGAACGCAGCCGATCACTGAGAGGTGTACGCCAAGGGAAAGCGGAACCGTAGTTGCATCTTTAATGCAATTAACAAACTTGCGATGTTTTTACTATTTATTCTTTCTATTTCTGATTCATCCATAAAGTCTTGCCATCGCATACCACGATCCTTTGTATAACTTCATAGTCAGTATCGACCTCAGTATCATGTATCGTGTATCTTGTATCATGTTAGCTTAGGATTTTATTTTCAACACAATTTTATTTTATCAATGCAATTTATGTTTATCGCAATTTAAATTCATGTACAAAACAAATCTTTTATTAATTATAAAACTGGTTGCATGTATCTCACAAGTAACACATTAACGAAAACAATCCCTGTGTTCGACCTCAGATTATTCTGGGAAACTTGTGTTGGAATTATACTTGGTTTCAGTGTAAGGAAACTTGTGACACACATTACTCTATCGCATACTACAAGCATATAGTTAGTAACGCATATTTAGAAGTAGTATCGCATAAACTGTGCATAAGCAATAACACAACATAACATTCCATTTTTATCACCAAGTTTATGTTTTTAACGTGTATACTTGTTCATTCATTCATATTCACATTTGTTCATATGCTGTAAGATATAAAAATAGTGTTACAAGTTTATGGCAACATGAGCTTGTAGCACATTATCATGCATGCACAACACGGAATTCATTTCCAGTGTACCAAGTTTATGGCATTGTTGTCGGGGATGGTAATGGTTAGTGTTGAGTACTTTTGTGGTATTTTTCAGGACAGGTCTCTTTGTACTGTCTATTTAACGTGAAGAATAGGCTGACGGTTTATGAGTACTAGAACTGATCCAAAATTCGAAGCTGACCCAGAGATCGAGTGTACTTTCGTGCAAGGGTACGCTAGAATAGAGTAAGCGAAGGAGAGTCAATATGACAGAAAACAACAATAATAATGAGGCACCTGAAGCAAATCAAGGGGTGGGCCGGCCAGCGCAAGATCCCGTTTTTCTTGCTGCTGACCGCAATATCCCAATCACCTGTCTCTTATACACATCTAGATGTGTATAAGAGACAGAGTTGGTGGAACGGTTCATGAAGAAATTCTTCCCTCCAGCTGTCAACGCAAGGAGACGAAAAGATGTGCTGAACTTTGAGCAGATGGATAATGAGACCCTAAGCACCGCCTCTGTCTCTTATACACATCTAGATGTGTATAAGAGACAGCATAAATACTGAGGGATGAGGCTAAGATGTGGGCTCATTCATGGGAGCCAAATGAAATAACTTCCTGGGATCAGTTGGTGGAATGGTTTATGAAGAAGTTCTTCCTCTAGCAGTCAACGCAAGAAGACGAAAAGATGTGCTGAACTTTGAGCAGATGGATAATGAGACCCTAAGCACCGCCTGGGTGCGCTTAAGAAGATTGGTGAAGAATTGTCCGCATATCAGGATACCCGATTGCGTTCTGATGGAAACATTTTACAATGGCCTGAACAGATCAATGCAAGCTATTGTTGATGCCTCTGCAGCAGGAGGTTTTATGGATAAAACATACATAGAAGCCAAGGTCATCCTTGACCACATCTCGCAGAATATGGATGACTGGGTAGATGACGGGTACGGAGGAAGAGGATTTGAGAGAAGAAGAAATGATAATGCCATTGTACCTATGGATACAATGACAACTTTGGCTGCACAGATGGCCGCGGTGACCTCTGTTCTATAATCGATGGCGCTTAATCAAGGTGCCTTCTCTCAAGGATCAGCGCAATCCAATGCGCTGACATAAGTGCCCGTAATAAGTTGCATCCAATGTGGAGGGGGTCATACGGTAGAAATGTGCCCATCAAACCCGCAGCAAGTGTGTGCTATCCAGAATAATCCGTACAGCAACACTTATAATCCTGGTTGGAGGAATCACCCTAACTTCGGTTGGGGAGGAAATCATAACCAAGGTGGGCCAAGTGACCATCAGAACAGCAAGTCTGGGAATCGAGGAAACCCTCCACCTTTTCACCAAAACCAGAATCAAGGGCATCAGAGACAACCAAAAAACCAACCATCCTTCTCAAACACCTCTGGAAATTCATTGGAGTCCCTGCTCACGGAATATATTGAGAAAAACGATGTTGTAATGCAATCGCAAGCGTCTTCAATCAGAAACTTGGAGATCCAAGTTGGGCAACTGGTAGCCGTACTACGTAGTAGAACACCTGGAACACTGCCAAGTAATTTTGAAGCTCCAGGATCTCACGGGAAGGAGCAATGTCCTTAACGACATTATGCATGCAAGCTTGACCGCCTGTGGAGGTGTGGATTGCGTTCATCATGGAAAATTGTCTTCCAGTCCATATCTCTAAATTCTATGTTTACTTGCTTCCTTAATTACCTTTTTTATTGCTCTATGAATTTTGTTATTTATTGTTTCCCTAAACTTGTTTTTATTGCTTTATGAAATTACTCTCATTGAATTCACTTCCGTTTATTTCCGTGCTCTCTTTAATTTCCTTACTTTTATGTATTAAATGCGTTATTCCTAAATCTTGGTGAATGATTGTGTAATAGAAATTGATTATCGCAAAGTCCTTGTGACTTGTGTTGATGAAAATAATAAAAATAATAATAACAATCAACACCCGGTATGCATTGCGATGATGGGTGCAACTTGTGCCAACAAGATACACTTTGCGTCCATTCTACTCAAATGCATTGCGCTGAGGGGTGTGTTGCGCTCGTATGTATTTTTCGCCCGTCCTTAGCGAAAACGCTCTATGTTGAGGTAGTGTTGCGCTAGTAGAAATACTGTGCACCCGTTCTCCAGAAATCGTTGAGTTGAGGGGTGTGTTGTGATGATACATGTGTTGTTGCCCGTCCTTTTTGAAGATGCATTTGCATTGATGGATTCATTGCATTAATTCTTAACCTTGCGCCCATCCGAATAAAACACTAAAGACAAATTCTTTTTGAAAATAGAGTAGTCCAATCGTTTAGGCTTCCAAGGAAATGATGATTTTGCAGATGAAAGGACGAACTTCTGTGCTGATTCATAAATGTGAGGAGCGCCGCCGCAGGGTTTTTCAGTACCTCCAGGCATACCACCGAAGAATTTGCTTTGGGCCCATCAAGGCCCAACCTATAAATTCCCACTTCCTCCGTTTGAGAGCCTATTTTAGTCTTTTGCAAATAAAAACCCTAGCAGCTCTGCAAACCTAGACTTACTTTCTTCCTGAAACCCTAAAAAGTTTCCTAGCTTTCTTACTCAATACAACCATGGCCGATCAGTCTTCCCATCCATCCTTTTCACCCTCATCACCCTCACAAGCCCAAATCACTGCAAGAGAGGCGGCATTCCTAGTAGCAAGCCATCGTCTCGCCGCCCAACCAAAACCCATCCCTCGAGTCGCCGGAAAACTTCGGCGAAAGCGTCTAGCAGTTAGACCACTCCAGATTAAAGAGGGGCAAAGTTTGGAAAGTACTCCACTCCCAACATTGTCTTCTGAAAGTGAAAGGAAGAGAAAGGACGATAGAGAGGTGTTTGGGAGCATACTCAGTAACCTGGAGAAGGAAGGAGGACTGCCCGAAGCTAGGGTTGTGAACAAGCCACTACCTTCGGAGGAGGAGATGGAGGAAGCATCAAGAAGAAGCGCTCTGGCAATCTTGGATCTTAAGGAAACTATCCAAACAGAATCCTATGAGGGACCCATCAGGGTTGCTTTGGAGAAAGCGGTGGCGGAGAAGTAGCTTAAAATGGCTGAGAAGGAGAAGAAGAAGAAGAAAATCAAAGAGAGGAGGGCTGAAGAAGATGAGGAAGCCCATCCAATCAAGAAGAAAGAAAGAAGAACGAGTGAGAAGAGGGAACGCAGGTGGGAGGAGAAGTACCTGAAGGAGGAAGAGAGGAGAAAAAAGGCTGAGAGCCCAGAAATTGAAGGGGAATCCACTTCCATAAGAGTGGATAAGGGGGAGTTAGTGCAACTGAGAAAATCAGGGCAACTTGAGGAGGAAATAATGCAAGAAAAAATGGTTGTGACTGATGATGGTGAAGATTTAGACATTACCCTCTTGATGCGGCGTCATAAGGAGAATGCACTGCAAGGGTCGACAGTCGACCCACCAATTTTGCAAGATGCAGTGGAGGAAAAGGAGAAGAGAAGCAAGAGAAGATGTTGTGGGCACAACAAATCATCGTAGAAGGTAGTCGAAGAAGAAAATTACAAGATGAGGAGGTGCGTCGCAACAACACAATATCGACAGAAGAGGAAAGAATAAGGCTCAAGGAAGAACAACGAATTTTGCTAGCCTCAGAGCAGATCGAAAGAGAATTTGAGAAAGAAATAAGAGAAAAGGAAGAAGAAGAAAGGAAGAAGAAAGAAGAGAAGGAGAAGAGGCGCCAAGCAAATGTTCAGCGCATTCGAGAGAAGAAGGGAAAATAAATTACAGAGTGGGAGAAGGAAGAACAACGCCAGGAAAGGGAAAGGAAACAAAAGCAAAGATCTCGCCTTGCATTGACCAAAGAGAAAGGCAAAGAAGTTGCGGAAAGCAGTGAGTCTGCGTTGGCTAAGGAACAACCATTAAGGAAGAAAGAAAATGATAATATGATGATGGAAATGGGATTCTTCCCTGTGCCAACACCACTACCGGACTTAATCACCAGTGTTGTATTAGAACGTGGATGGTAAACATTTTGCCAGTGCCTATCCATCGTCATCCCATCGGTAGTGCGAGACTTCTACAATGGACGGCTCCATGGTACCAAAGATGCGGTGACCATGAAAGGCTAAGTGGTGTCTTTCAGCGCAAAGGACATCAATGAATTATATCAGATGAAGGACAACCCGGATGTGCCGGGCAATAAAATCATTGATTATCCTACAGAAGAACAGATGGAAGATGCGCTGAAGGTATTAATACAACTGGGCACTTAGTGGTCAGTTTCCTTAAAAGGCATCAGAACCCTTGCGTCCAAGAGACTGCTCCCAGAGGCGCGACTTTGGGTATATTTGGTTAAATGGCGACTCATCCCAACTTCATATGACAAAACAATTTCGAAAGATAGAGTCATGGCAGCATATTGCATCGCACGCGACATTCCAATCGACGTGGGCCAGTTGATCGCAAGATAGATTCGAGGTTTTGTGGGGCACATAAGAGGCTATATTTCTTTCCTTGGACAGTCTCAAGCCTATGCCTCTCACTAGGTGTGGGTATTGAAGAAGAACCAATGCCGGAAGTACATGGTCTCATCAATGTCAAGATTTTGAGAATGCTTCTCAAAGATTCCCCACATTGCCCCAAATTTCCACTTAAAAGGCTCATGATCGGCTTAAATGCGCTGCATCAGCCGAACCCAAAGAAACAACGCAAGGTTGACAAAGGAAAGGAGAAAGTCCAAGAGCCATCACCACAAGATCCTGAACCCTTGGACTCTTTGTCTTTGATCATCCACCCTCCAAGCCCTCCTGCAGAACCTCTTTCCCCACTTCCCGAACATTTTACCAACCTTCTTCTTGCCCCTGATTCACCAAGCGTATATCTAGTAGCTCCATCCTCACCTTCATCATCACTGCAATTTCCCCCTCCACTACCGCATGTTGATGACCCACGCGATTGGGTGAAGGCACTTCTGCCCAACCTCAAAACGATGATGGCGAAACATCACAGGCGCAGCCTACCATTGCCACTTTAGCTGTTGAATTTGCTGATATACGTTCCCTTCTCTCCCATCAAAATGACTTTTTCTTCCAGCGCCTAATGGAGGTATACGAGTGATAAGAAGAATTGCAACGCAGTGTTGCTACGACAAGGCAGGTGTTAATCAATATTCAATGCAACATCTACACTATACACCTGAACCAAAGGCAAGTAGCGGAGTGCAACCATGAATATTTCAACTTTTTGACAGCGTATCTTCATAGTCCCATGGTGCCTCCGCATCTCCAGCAACACCTGCATTTCCAAGAAGCTCCTCGCGTACCTCATCAAAATCCTCCACCTGAACCTCCTCTTTAATAACTTCACATTTTTTTATTGCGGTCATTCTTTTATTTTTACTTCATTCATTATTTTTCTATGTATAGAAGCTAATTCTTTGATTCTTTGTACATGTTTAAAATTTTTTATTGTGTTATTTGTAATTCTGCATACTTAGTTAATTTTTTTAATACAACTAAGTAGCAATTCTTTTTGTATGCATTCGCCTCTTATTTATCATCTTTTATCAATTATTATGATGTTCTTTTTCTTTTATTTTGCATTATTAATTGCGCTGGCATGATGAATTATATACATACCCTTAGAAACATTTCCCACACTTTGTATTTTCTGACTAACACTTAGATAATTCGTAACAATAGCACTGCCTTACCTTTTATCCTTCAAAATTCTGCTCAAACCTTCTTTTCAAAATTTTGACTAAGTGTTTGTCTATTTTGTCCAAAACAACGCAATGAGGACCTTGCACATCTCTAAATTTGGGGGTGGAGAAAGTCTGAGCAGATGCGATCAAGTCTATGCAGTCATTAAGAAAATGCGTTCATTATATATAAAAAAAATTATATACAAAACTCCAATGTCAGCGCAAGGGAAAATCTATATCCCAACTTGATAAGAGTAAAGTCATGAAAGTAACCTGCTCGTAGTTGGATGTTCGCATGACACCCGTGGGAGCAAGCCAAAATGAAGGTGAGTTTCCAAGAATGACGCAATATGAAAAGAAAAAAAAATTTGAAAAAAAAAATTAAGAGTATAAGAGACAACTCCTCTGACCAGGAAAAGTTGAATTTAGCTGAAAATCAAGTATTGAAGTTGAGATTGACACACAACCGTAGTTGGATGTTCATATGACACCTGTGGGAACAAAGCAAAACGAAGGGTGTAACCATGATCAACAGTCTCTAATTAAATAACGTAACCCGACCACCGCATTCAAGTCGTATCAAGTTGTTTTTGCATGAAGAAGTAAACATTCTTTTTAAAACAAGAAAGGAATTTTGAGTAGAGATTTGTTGTATAAAAGAATAAAGTAGGGCTTTGTTATGAATTATCAAGGATAGAAAGAAATTGCGTTGTTAAGTAATGTTTCCTAAGTGGAGCATTCAGAGTAACCAATCGACACAAAATTTAAGATAAGAACTGAACAATATTGCTTTAGTGAAGATATGCTTGAGGACAAGCATATATCTAAATTTGGGGGTGTGATAACTTGTAGAAATACAAGTTATTTATACTGTTTTATTTAGATATTGTGGCAAAAAGAAAGAAAAGTTGCGTCGATAGTGTAGAAATTGGCTAAGAAATGCGAGAATTATAAATTTTCATCGATACACCCACTAACACCATTGCGATGGTAGGATAGAATGTTTTAATTTCTGTTTTGCAGAAAATCAGTCACCACATACGTTAATGGCTCAAAGATAAAAGAAACAACGCATCTACGTCGCATTGTGCCCATCAATCGAGAACGAAGAGACGATCAATGCAATGACGACGCATGCGACAATCGATCAAGAGCTTAGCGATCAATGCAATCTCAACCGCATGTGGTAATAAAAAATAACACCGCATGTGGCGATCGATCGAAGATGTAAAGAGCAACGCAATTGCGGAGGATTTTGACAAGTGTACAACTTTTAGTTGTGCATTTTTGATGGGTTGATTGCGTAACAGAAAGAATATTCACTCCTCCATTTCAGGAACTACCATAACCATAAAGTGGGGACCACAATGCAAAGAGTCAAGCTTCACCTATAAATAGCTTCTGCAATTCCATTGAAAGATATACTTGAATACATAGAAACGTGTATATACTGATCTGAGAGAGAGAATGGTCTAAGTAACTTCCAGGGTAGATCCGGGAAGAATCACGAGACAAGGCCGAGAGGTGAGTCTCCGGGCAAAGAATCCTTCCAATCCCGCCGTTGAAGCTCTGTATGAAGGTCACTTCTACCAGAAGATCAAGCCTGAGAGGGAAGCTCTTCTCTTCATCCATTCCACACACCGACAAGCATAACCTCCGTCCAAGATCTGTGTCAAGACGTTGACACACTTTCTGTATTTGTTTCTTAACTCTATTTCATCACTTGTACTCATCTCCTTAATCTTTCATTCACACCATGTATCAAACGCTTAATCGTAGTATTAAATGTTATGATCATTTCCATTGTCATCTCTCTGTCTATTTCCGTTCATCCATAGTCCATTTTCTCCATGATGTTTTCTTAATTCCCTGGGTAATTAGTAAGAATTAAGCAAGTAAATTAATCTGTGTTAAGGAAATAATTATGTTTAGTTAAAGCATGCTAGATGCTATCTTCACCTATGAGAGCAGAAGTGAAAATGCTATTCCGTCTATCGAGAGAGGGTTAGAAGAATGCGTTAACTAAAATGAGAACTTCCAGAGATGGAACCAACCTTGCATTCATTACGTTCATCCCTGTTCACCATAGAGATGTGGGAACGCGGCCGATCACCGAGAGGTGTACTCCAAGGGAAAGTGGAACCGTAGTTGCATCTTTAACGTAATTAACAAACTTGCGATGTTTTTACTATTTATTCTTTCTATTTTTGATTCATCCATAAAGACTTGCCATCGCATACCACGATCCTTTGTATAACTTCACAGTCAGTCTCGATCTCAGTATCATGTATCATGTATCTTGTATCTTGTATCATGTTTTCTTAGGATTTTATTTTCAACACAATTTTATTTTATCAATGCAATTTATGTTTATCGCAATTTAAATACATGTACAAACTAAATCTTTTATTAATTGTAAAACCGGTAGCATGTATCACAAAAGTAACACATTAACGAAAACAATCCATGTGTTCGACCTCAGATTATTCTGAGAAACTTGCGTTAGAATAATAATTGGTTTCAGCGCAAGGAAACTTGTGACACGCATTACTCTATCGCATACTACAAGCATATAGTTAACAACATATAGTTAGAAGTAGTATCGCATAAAGTGTGCATGACCAATAACACAGCATAACATTCCATCTTTGTCACCAAGTTTATATTTTTAATACGTATACTTGTTCATTCATTCATATTCATATTTGTTCATATGTTAAAAGATATAAAAATAGCGTTACAAGTTTATAGCAATATGAGCTTGTAGCACATTATCATGCGTGCACAACACGGAATCCATTTCCAGTATACCACATACAAGTGGATCATGTCTTGAGTGATAACCAAAATGGTTTGTAGTATATGGATAAAAGAGGGAAACCTTATCCTGGTAATGCTACGAACACGACATGTTTTGTGGAATGGTCACAAGTGTTGTGACTTGTCATAGATGGTTTGATCCTGATCATTCGTGTTGGGGACATGCGAGCGGGGGCGTTCTATACAAAGAGTTTGTATAAGACCTGACCAAGAAGTATTAACGTCTAGTTATATAACACCGTTCATGACAAAGACTTCACTTCACTAGGATGACCATAGGTAACATGACCTCAATCCTGAGTGAGTTGAGAACTTCTGCCATTGAGGGCGGTCCTTTGATTTATATAGGTGTGAGTGGATTCTAGGGCTGATTCCAGGGCTTGAATGATGTGGTGCCATATACCTTCTCTTGGCCCGAGAGGTGTTTACACATAGTTGGACTATGTTGTATTGTTCATTAGAGGAATCCGTGGTACTTAAGGAGTGAGATGTAACTATAGGGGCAAAACAGTAAATTGGTCTAACTGTACTTACGAGCATCTGTGAAGGGTCATCTTACCCATGATTGGTTATATCCGATGGACACAGAAATATATTTGTGGTAAGAAGAGTTCAGCTGTTGGTCTTTAGTGGAATCACTGACAGTTAACAGATGGTAGATCTCGTGGCTAAAGAGTTTAGTTAGCTATTCACGTACCTTTGGAGCTTTGAGCAACAGGTCCATTAGGTCACCTGGGTAGCTTGGATAAAGTCGGGAACCAGTGTTTGGGTTAATTTGAAATGTTCAAATTTATAAGAGGAAGTTCAATTATATATGATATAATTGGATTGGTTAATTATATATGACATAATTGACTAAATGTATGAGATACATTAATTATAGAGAAAATTAGATATAAATATAATTTATATTAAGTAGAGGAGAAAATACTATAGTAGATATGTGATATCAAACTATAGGATATAAATATAATATGATTATATTAATTAATTAATTATATGATAATTAACTAATTTGTCTACGTTCGGACGTGAGAAGTGGGCTGTGTTGGTTATGGTAACCGGCAGGTTAAAAATAAAAATCGTTTTCACTTTTCAAGATGGTACATTCAGAATTATAATCCGCCCAAAAGAATTCATGAAAGCAATCGTAAGAGCCTATACGATAGAAGCTCTGCTGTCTAAACGATCATCTACGTCACGATTTCTCAAAACGATCGTATACATTTTTCCTAAATGATCGTTCAGCTTTTCCTACACGATCGTGTAGCTCTTCTATACGATAAGCATTTCCGCTATACGATAGCACTACCTCCTCTCCTACTTGCTTATCATCTACGCGACGCATTGTCTTCCGTCCTGTACCAAACTCACCAAATCCCACTCTTTAGGTTTTCACTCCGAGGATACCTGGGTTTCACTTGTGGTGGTGTCGTCCCCGCTGCAGTGTTCGTGTTCATATTGATCGTGCTGTTGCAGTCAACATACTCGCCAGGTGCTGGTAGATCTGTGGGAAGGTTTTCCACTGCTTAGGGTTCAGACGTTCGAATAGAGTATTTAACTGGTATGAACCCTTTCCCTGTTATTTATTGGGTTATGAGCATGCCAATAATTAGGTTTATATGCATAACTGTTAGTGTTGAATGTATATCTTTTGTATTTTGTCATTGCGAAATCAAAGCGATCTGAACCCGCTCATGGAACTCTCGGTATGAGATCCTTCAGAAAGAGTTGAAGGTGTAGTTACAGGAGTTAGTTGATAAGGGGTATGTTAGACCCAGTGTGTCACCCTAGGGAGCGTTGGTCTTATTTGTAAAGAAGAAAGATGGTACTTTAAGGTTGTGTATAGATTATAGACAGTTAAATAAAGTGATGATCAGGAATAAGTATCCTTTAGCTCGTATAGATGATCTCTTTGATTAGTTAAGGGAGCTACAGTGTTCTTTAAGATAGACTTGAGGTCGAGATACTATCTATTGAAGGTAAGAGAAGCAGATGTTCCAAAGACTGCCTTTAGGACTAGATATGGGCATTATAAGTTTCTAGTGATGCCATTTGGTTTGACGAATGTCTTTACGGTATTCATGGATCTTATGAACAGGATATTTCATCCCTATCTGGATCAGTTTGTGATAGTTTTTATTGATGATATTCTAGTTTATTCTAGTAGTAGAGAAAATCATGTGGAACATCTGAGATTAGTGCTTCAGACGTTGCGACAAAAGAAGTTGTATGCTAAGTTTAGTATGTGTGATTTCTAGTTAGATCAAGTTATATTCCTGGGGCATGTTGTATCTGTAGTATGAGTTATTGTAGATCATGAGAAGATAGAAGAAATTGTAAATTGGGAGTGACCCTCTACGGTATCTGAGGTACGTAGTTTTCTGGGTTTAGTAGGTTACTACAGACGATTTGTGGAAGGCTTTTCCAGGATAGCTCTTCCATTGACTAGTTTGACCAGGAAAGATGTAAAGTTTGTATGGTCTCCTGATTATGAGCATAGTTTCCAAGAGTTGAAATGGAGATTAGTCAGCTCCAGGTAAGGAGTTTGAGATTTAATGTGATACGTCCCGACAAGGACTAGGTTGTGTTCTAATGTAGGAAGGTAGAGTGATAGCCTATGCTTCTAGATAGTTAAAGAAGCATGAGTATAATTACCCTACACATGATTTAGAATTAACAGCAATAGTTTTTAGCTCTTAAACTATGGAGGCATTACTTTTTTGGTGAGCGTTGCCACATTTTCATTAATCATAAGAGTTTAAAGTATATTTTTTATCAGAAAGATTTAAACTTGGATAGAGAAGATGGGTGGAGTTGATTAAAGACTATGATTGTACTATTGAGTACCATCCAGGGAAAGAAAATATGGTGGCTGATGCCCTAAGCAGGAAACCAGGAACAGTGGGTGCTACTCTTTATTCAGTAAAAGGTTTATCATTGCAAGAGTTGAGATATGCTAATGCTAATTTAGCAGTAGATCAGGCAAGAGGCTTGTTAGCTTCTTTTAAGTTACAACCTACCTTAATTGATGCTATTTCACATGAACAGTTATGACATTTTAATCTCCGACAGATAATTGAGGAGGTAGGTAAAGGTCTGAGGACAGGTTCTGAATTAAGAACAGATAGAGTCTTACTAAAGGAAGGCAAGGCTTGCGTACCCAATGCCTTAACATTGAAGTAGGCAATTTTAGAAGAAGTACATAGTTTAGGTTATGCTATGCATCCAGGCAGTATGAAGATGTATAGAACGTTAAAGAAGATGTACTGATGGCCTGGCATGAAAAGAGAAATAACAGAGTTTGTTGATAAGTATCTGATTTGTCAGCAGGTTAAATCTGAGCGATAAAGGCCAGCAGGATTGCTTAATTCACTTCCAGTACCAAAGTGGAAATGGGAATATATTAGGATGGATTTCTTATTTGGCTTGCCTAAAACACTGTCACGTTTGTTGAGGATGATGCCCTAAACTCTCGTGTTCTGTAGTTTGTAAACCTAGTTTTGTACGAACGCTTGTGATGATAATATATGACATTTTCTTCATTAATTTTCTTTGAACATTGGATGTTTTATTTGCTTTACCACAAACCAATAAACTAAAATCCCTGGTTGTCATTATGTAACTTAAGCATGTATGTGGTGACATACAAGTGAATCATGTCTTAAGTGATAACAAAAATGGTCTGTAGTATATGGATATAGAAGGGAAACCTTATCCTGGTAACGCTTTGGATGCGGCCCACTTTGTGAAATAGTTATAACTGTTGTGACTTGTTACAGATGGTCTGATCCTAATCATTCATGTGGAGACGTTCGAGCGGGGCCATCCTATACAAAGAGTTTGCATAAGACTTGACCATGAAGTGTTAACGTCTCATTATATAACACCGCTCATGACAGAGACTTCACTTCACTAGGATGGCTATAGGTAACATGAAATCAATTCTGAGTGAGTTGGGAACTCCTGCCTTTGAGGACGGTTCTTTGATTTGCATGGGTGCGAGTGGCTAGATCGTCGACTCAAACCTACCACTTTGGGGATTCATCTGATTTGGGAGTTGGGAACTCAGCTACACAAGATGGAATTCACTCCTTTCCCAAAGCTGGGGTAAGTAGATAGATTGCTCCCTTAAGGGCTAATCCCGGGACTATGTAATATTGTTCATTAGAGGGATCAGTGGTACTTAAGGAGTTAGATGTAACTACGGGGGAAAAACGGTAAATTGGCCTAACTGTACTTATGAGCATCTATAAAGGGTTATCGTACTGTTGATTGTTTATATTCGATGGATACAGAAATATGGTAGGGAGAGTTTAGCTGTCGGTCTTTAGTGGAATGCCTGGCAGTTAATGGATGGTGGATCTCGTGGCTAAAGAGTTTAGTCAGCTATTCACGTACCATTGGAGATTCGAGCCATAGTCCATAAGGTCCCCTTGGTAGCTCAATGGATTCAAGTTGAGAATAAGTTTTTTGGTCAGTTTGAAATGTTCAAATTGACAAGAGGGAGTTCGATTATATATGATATAATTGAACTGGTTAATTATATATGAAATGATTGACTTTATGTATGAGATACATTAATTGGAGGAAAATGGATATAAATATGATTTATATTTAGTGGAGGAGAAAACACTATGGTTTATATGTGATATTAAACTATAGGTTAATGAATATAACATGATTATATTTATTATTTTAATTTGACAATTATAGGATAATTGGCCACCATTTTCTCCGTAACTGTGTGTTAGTAGGAGGTTTTATTCAGTTTTTGTAACTGAAGAATAAAATAAAAATCGTTTTCACTTTGCAAAAGGATCAAGTAATTCGCTGTTTGCTGCTTATCACTTAACTAAACTAAGAACTATACGATAGCTCGAATTTACTACATGATCACATACACGCGCACGCATCTTCTAAATGATCGCCTACGTTTCTCTAAATGATTTCTAGTGCCCAAGCATTTACTAAACGATCGTATAGACGATTGCTGCCTTTTTTCTACACGATCGTTTACTTCATCTAAACAACAAGCATTTTGTTTATAAGATGACTAAGCATTCTCCCACTTGCTTGATCGTTGTATACGATCTTTTATCCTCCTCCTCTCTACAAATCCAAATAGAGCCCACTCTTTGGATTCTCACACCGAGAATACCGAGGGTTCCAAGTGGTGGTGTCGTCCCCATTTCCTCTGTTCGTGTGGAGACCGTTCGTGAGTAGACGACCGGGTGTTGGTGAACGATTGGCTTGACGTTCCAGCGAGAGCGAGAGGAGTCGTTCCTTGGCAGTGGCGAGATTTGCTGTGAAGAAATTTTCTTCGACTGGTAAGTTTTCTTGTTTTCTTGTTTATTATTCTTAAAGCATGTCGGTAATTTTACAGTATGATGTATAACTGTCTTTTTTAATGTAAATGTGGTAATTCTGTCACAATATCTTTGGAAATATCCGCTTCCACTCAGTTGTGCTCTTGTATAAGAGTTTGTTTAAGGTTATGATAGAATTTGGGTAATTGTTGATAGGTTGACCAAGACGGCTAAGCTTGTACCAGTCAAGATCACTTTTACCCTAGACAGACTGGCTAAGCTGTATGTTGATAAGATTGTGAGTCATGTTTGGAGCTCCAGTGACGATAGTGTCAGATCGAGATCCGTGGTTTACTTTAAAGTTCTAGCCTAGTTTACAGAAAGCTCTAGGTACTAAGTTGCATTTCAGTACAGCTTTCCATCCACAGATAGATGGTCAGTCAAAGCGAATGATCCAGACACTAGAGGACATACTGAGGGCATGTGTATTATAGTTCAAGGGAAGTTGGATACGCACTTGTCGTTGATCAAATTTGCATATAACAACAATTATCATTTCAGTATTCGAATGGCTCCACACGAGGCTTTATATGGAAGATATTGTAGAACACTTGTATGTTGGAATGAGGTTAGAGAAAGGAAACTAGTAGGCCTGGAACTTGTTCAGCAGACGTCATATAGTGCTAAGCTTATCAAAGAAAATTTTAAGACTGCCCGAGACAGACAAAAGAGTTATGTTGACAAGCGAAGAAGAGAATTAGAGTTCGAGATCGATGATCAGGTATTTCTTAAGTTATCCTCGTGGAAAGGAATTCTTAGATTTGGCAAGAAAGGAAAGCTAAGTCCAAGGTATATCGAGCCTTACAAGATAATGGAGAGAGTTAGGCTAGCAACTTACAGGTTAAATTTACCTACAAAACTATCTCGCATACATGATGTTTTCCATGTATCGATGTTGAGAAAGTACGTTCTAGATCCGACTCATGTGTTATTAGAGCGATCAGTGCAATTAAAGGAAAATCTGACGTATAAGAAGAACCAGTAGAAATTCTTGACAAGAAAGAGCAGGTGCTAAGAAACAAGACGATACTCTTAGTAAAGGTACTATGGAGGAATCATGGAATTGAAAAAGCCACCTGGGAAACTGAAGAGCAAATGAGGAGTAGATACCCTCAGTTATTCAGTTGTTAGACTGGTAGTAAATTTTGAGGATGAAATTTCATAAGAAGGAGGTAAATTGTAAACTCAAAACGCTAGTTTTCCCTACTTAAGTATGATGATTAACATGTTAAATAAGTTTAAGTAAAATTTGATGTAATGTGTAGGGAAAGGCATAAAGATGATGAAGAAAAGGAAAATATCTAAAGTTTGATGATTGAAGACTCTCGGGTAAGCAAGATAGTAAAGGCACTTAAAGGAAATTATGGCTAAGTGTGGAAGACAACATGTCCATGCGTTGAAGCAAGGGTTATGCGCCAATCAAAGGCCTTGTGAGGTTAGAAGGGCATAGAATGCACGTGGCATGGCAAGGACATCTAGACGATTGGTTGTGATATGTGTTGGCTGGATGAATTATGTGGAAGGCAAGACCATGCGTTAGTGATTGGCCTAGGCGATGATGCAAAGAAGACCAATGTATGCATTGATTAGTAAGCGATGCAGGCAGCACAAGAGCTCTTGGGTGCAAGGCTGAGGCTATGCAATGTAAGCAAAGGCTACGAGCAAGGACGGTCAAGCATTGACACTAGGCCAAGCGATGTGCATGGTGCATTAAGGCTATGCATTGGTCAAAGGATATACGTTGGAAGTACCATGCGTTGATAAATGTTTGAGGAAAGGGGCCTTATGTTGGGAGAGAATTCTCATTTTAAGTAATGTATTAGTGGCCAGATGTCACGATCAAGGATGCTAATTCCACTTAGTGGATGAGTTGGCAGCATAAGAGGCAACAATGTTTAGTATAAAAAAAGGGGAAGCTTCAGTTGAAGAGCTCAGTTTGAGTTGTTTACTCGTGCCATTGAGGTGATTTTAGAGCCATTCATTTGAGTGTTGAGTGTAGTTGAAGCATAAGAGCTGTCGGAAGAAATCTCTTACGAATTTGAGGTGGAATCTGAAGAAAAATTCAAGAAGGTCAGTCTCTCAAGTGAACCTAAGCCAGTGTGAAGTTTGAAGATTTCCAGCCAAACCTAGAAGAATTCAGAGCTTAAATTTTAAGCTAACCAAGTTAAGATGTTTATAAACAAGTTTGTAGAATGAAAGTTTCCGAAAAAAGATATGGAAAATAAGTTATTTGTGCTAAAAAATAAATATGAAATTTTGTTGAATAACCAGGCAGCTGCAACTGTTGAGCAAGCGAGCAGCTCCATCTAGGCAGGCTGCAAGTGCGTGCAAAGGACCAAGTTGGGCACAAGGTGTGCATCAGGTTGAGCACAAGAAGATGCTAGCATGCGACGCATGTGGAAGACATGAGCGTAAGGGGCGGTATGTAGACACTGACCGTGCGATAGGACGAACGGGGCTGAGCGAGTAGACGCGCGAGCCGCTGGGCTCAAGGTTGCACTGCTGGTGTTGGTGTGCGGCTCGACGGGTGCATGAGAGATGCGATGAGAGCATAGGGCATGTACTAATGCTTGAGCCATTGATGGTTGGCTGCATAGACTAAGTGCTAACAATCATAGATTTTCTAAGTGTTGAACGCATAAGAGAGGTATGCGTTGAGATTGAAGGAGATGCTTTATGTTAAATGTTAAGTACATTTTAGTGAGTTAGTATCACAAGATAATTAAGGGCACTAGCTAAACATGTTATTCATTTCCACAAGGTTAACGCCAATAGGAAGGGCTTATCAACCCCAAGAGAAACACCCAAAGGCTATGAGTGACAAAGTTAATGCTTTTTTAAATGTTTTAGTATCACATGTTTTACCTAAATGTTTAGAATCTTGTTTGTCTATATTATGAATGTTTAAAATGATTTTCAAGCAAACTATGTTTCATGAAGCCATTAAAGCATGCTAGTTTTAAAGAAATTTGTGAGCATGATTTAAGTATTTCAATACTTACATTCAAGGAGCATGCGTTAGAAATGATGCGTATTAGAAAATATGTTAAACCGTATGATTTATGATGCTATGCTTTCAAAGTATGAGTTTTATGTTGAATGTTAGAACGTGATATTGAAGAACAATGTGAAGGTATCTGGGTAGTAGTACCTAAGGTATGATGGTACTTAGTGATAAGCACGTGCACGTAGATAGATTTGACGTTGGATGTGCCGAGAATACTCCACACCAACTAAGGTTTAACGTTGAGGGATTGAGCAAAAAGGTTCTCTCTCAACCAGGGATTACGTTAAGCTACGTTTTAAGTTATGATGATGAAAAGATTTAATTATGAGTTTTCTTGGAAACTCTCAATTTTAAAGCATGTTGTTTATGATTTATATTCACTCACTGGGCTAGTAGCTCACTTGTTTAAATGTTTTCCTTCTTCCAGGTAGTGGTCATCTCCCCAGAGGGTAACTGCACTACTGCTTTGTCACTTAAAGATTTAGTTGAAAGAGAAAGTTTAGGTGTCTTTTCTATAAATATTTGTAAACATGTGTTTGCATATTAGGGACTAGTAATAAGTGTGGGACCCACTGAATCTTATTTCTATATATATGTTTTGATTTTTCTATGACTGAAACCATGAGGTTGTTTTAAATATTTTTAAGTTCCGCTAGCTCTTGAGTGTTAAATATGTTATTCAGGGTTTCATAAGCAGGTTAAACATGCTAGTTAGGCGGTAAGTGCCACAAAAGAGTTGGTAACTACTGTCGTCACATTCTTTTCTAGATTAAGAGGGTAATCTGGGAAGGGGTATAACAGAGGAGCTGGGAACACAACTACACAAGAAGGAACTGACTCATTCTCCAATGTCGGGGCAAGTAGATAAATTGCTCTCTTAAGGGCTGATTTTAGGGCTTGAAAATGTGGTGTCACACCCTCTCCTAGCCCGAGAAGGATTTGGTCATAGTTAGACTATGATTTATTGTTCATTAGAGGGATCAATGATACTTAATTAGTTATGTAACTACAGGGAAAAAATGGTAATTATGACCCAACTATACTTACAAGCAATTTGTGAAGGGTCATTGTATTATAGATTGGTTATATCCAATGGACCCATAAATATATCTGTGGTGTGAAGAGTGTAGCTGATGCTCTTTAATGGAGTACCCATCACTTAACGGATGGTGAATAACATAACTAAAGAGTTTAATTAATTATTCACATACAGTTGGAGCTTCAAACTACAGGTCCATTAGGTCCCCCTCGGTAGCTCAACGGGAATAAATGAGAATCCGTTTTTTGATTAATTTGAATTGTTCAAATTAATTGATGGAATTAATTTTAATTATGTATGATATAATTACTGTAATGTATTTGATACATTATAATATAAAATGTTTATGAGAGGAAATGAATAAATATTTGAATATGATTCAAATATTAATTATATGAATTGGATTCATATAATTAAATTTAATATAAACGGGAATTATATTAAATGGTATTGGTGAGAGATTTGAAACCATAGGTTATATGTTATATATGATATAATATAAAGTGGCATATATATATATATATTATTTAAATTTTAATTTAATTTCAATTTCAATTTTGAATAATGGGAGGGAAAAATTTCCCTCCCATTATTCTCTCATCATTTTTTATTCTAAGTGGGTGGTGGGAGGTAGTTATAAAAAAAAAGGTTTTTTGAATTGTCTTCTTCTTCCTAAAAAAAAAAAAAAAAAAAAACAGAAGAGATCTAACAGAGATATCTCAAAGAAATTCTCATCCTCCTTCCTCTGTTCTCTCTCATGTTTTTTTCCTAATCTTCCCTCACAAAAAGTCCAAAATAGTTAGAGCTCATTCCTCCTAGGTTCTCATCCCTGAGAATACCAATGTTTCCATCGTGGTGGTGCCCAATTAGAGATCGAGGGATTTTACATGAAGATTTGATCTTCAAAAGTAAGGGTTCCAAATCCAAATTATTTTTTTGTTTGTTTTATTTCAAGCATGTTGTATGTTTTATTTAATTAAATTCATGATTTGTTTCTATCACTGTAAAATTGGTATTTTGTGAAATTTCTAGAATTGGGACGGTCAGTTTCCACTGCAGACCCTTCACAAGGATATTTCAAGTTGGACTATGATTTATTGTTCATTAGTAGGATTAGTGGTATTTAAGGAGTTAGATGTAACTATAAGGATAACATGGTAATTCTGGTCTAGTTGTACTTACGAGCAATTTGTGAAGGGTTATATCCAATGGACACATAAATATATCTGTGGTGCGAAGAGTGTAGCTGACACTCTTTAATGGAATGCTCATCACTTAACGGATGGTGAATGACTTAATTAAAGAGTTTAATTAATTGTTCACATACCATTAGAGCTTCAAACTATAGGTCCATGAGGTCCCCTCGGTAGCTCAACGGGAATAAATAAGAATAAGTTTTTTGATTAATTTGAATTGTTCGAATTAATTAATGAAATTAATTATATGTGATATCATTAATTTAATTAATTATGTATGATATAATTACTGTAATATATTTGATACATTATAATATAAAATGTTTAGGAGAGAAAACGAATAAATATTTGAATATGATTCAAATATTAGTTATATGAATTGAATTCATATAATTAAATTTAATACAAATGGAAATTATATTAAATGGTATTGGTGAGAGATTTGAAACCATAGGTTATATGTATATATGATATAATATATAGTGGTTTATATATATATATATATAGTTATCATTTAAAATTTAATTTAATTTCAATTTCAGTTTTGAATTATGGGGGGAAATAATTTCCCTCCCACTACTCTCTCATCATTTTTTATTTTAAGTGGGTAGTGGGAGGTAGTTATAAAAAAAAAGGTTTTTGAGTTGTCTTCTTCTTCCTAAAAAAAAAGACACAGAAGAGATCTAATAGAGATATGTCAGAGAAATTTTCATCCTCATTCCTTTGTTCTCTCTCATTTTTTTTCTTATCTTCCCTCACACAAAATCCAAAATAGTCAGAGCTCACTCCTCCTGGGTTCTCATCCCTAAGAATACCAATGTTTCCATCGTGGTGGTGCCCAATGGAGATCGAGGGATTTTACGTGAAGATTTGATCTTCAAAGTTAAGGGTTCCAAATCCAAACAATTTCTTTGTTTGTTTTCTTTCAAGCATGTTGTATGTTTTATTTAATTAAATTTATGATCTATTTCTATCACTATAAAATTTGTATTCTGGGAAATTTTGGAATTGGGACGGTCAGTTTCCGTTGCAGACCCTTCATAGGGATATTTCAAGTTGGACTATGATTTATTGTTCATTAGTGGAATCAGTGGTATTTAAGGAGTTAGATGTAACTATAGGGCCAAAATGGTAATTCTGGTTTAGCTGTACTTACGAGCAATTTGTAAAAGGTCATCACAATGTTCTCTAATTATATCCAATTAACACAAAAGTATGTTTGTAGTTCGAAAATTGTAGTTTTCAGTCTTTAGTGAAATGCCTGAAAATTAATCGATGTTGAATAAATTAATTAAAGAGTTTAATTAATTATACAAGTACCATTGGAGCTTTAATCTACAAGTCCATGAGGTCACCTCTGTAACTCAAGAGAGATTAAATGAGAATCAAATTTGGATTAATTTAAATAGTTCAAATTAATTGAGGGCATTAATTATATGTGATATAATTAATTTAATTTAATTATATATGATATTGTTGAATGAGAAATTTTGGACCAATCACAAGTTACCACGTCATTTACTAAATTAGTGACAAAATTCCAAATCATTAAACTTGGGCTCAATTAGAAGTTGACATTTGTCCTGAATTGAAGTTGAAGACAAATTTCGATGACGCCACGTAGTTTTATTATGACCGTTGAATCAGATAAGATGAATTTGGCCCAATTTGATATTATTATTTGGGTCAAAGTCCAACTAAACCCAAAAATAGGTCAAATTTGACACCCAAATATTAAATCAAGCCTAAATCCGATTAATTGGGCCAAAAGACCAGACCTATGGACCAACTAAGCCCAAGTCCAACTAATTGGGCCCAAAGTCTAGGCCCATGGATCAACCGAGCCCAAATCCACCTGTGAACTCTATAAATAGAGAAGCTCTCATCATTTGGAGAGGTCAACAATTCTATACTCCAGAGAGCTTATAGAGAATTCTCTACAATCAAAGACTCCTTAACTCCTGAAGCTGACCATGCCTGAAAACAGAAGTCCTTCGAAGATACAAGCAATCTGAAGATTGAAGTCCTTTGAAGATGCAAGCATTCTTAAAATTGAAGTCCTTCGAAGATACAAGCATTCTGAAGACTGAAGTTCTTTGAAGATGCAAGCATTATTAAGATTGAAGTCCTTCGAAGATACAAGCATTCTGAAGAATGAGGTCCTTTAAAAATGCAAGCATTCTGAAGACTGAAGCCTTTTGAAGATACAAGCATTCTGAATACTGAAGTCCTTTGAAGATACAAACAATTCTATATTCAGAGAGCCTAGAGAGAATTTATCAACAAACAGAAGACTCCCAAGACTCCTGAAGCTGCACACCTAGAAGACGGAAGACCCTTGAAGACACAAACACTCTTCCAAGACTTCTACTTCAAGAACGTTTGGTGCTTTTCTTTTTCAAGTCAAGCACATCCACCAAATCGAGAGAGAATAAGAGGATCAAGCACTAGAGATCAAACCACATAATTCAAAGTTCCAGCAGTTCGATGGAAAAGGCAATCCAATACAACATGTTGCACACTTCATTGAAACCTGCGAAAATACAGGAACCAGAGGAGACTAGCTAGTCAAGCAGTTCGTCCGTACTTTGAAAGAAAATGCTTTCGATTGGTATATGATTCGGAGCTAGAAATGATTGACAATTGGGAACAACTAGAAAGGGAATTCCTGAACTGCTTCTACAGTACAAGGCACACTGTTAGCATGATGGAGTTGACGAATACCAAATAGTGGAAGGGAGAGACAATCATCGATTACATCAACCGATTGAGAGCTTTGAGTTTGGATTGCAAAGATAGACTCACTGAATTATCTGTAGTGGAGATGTGCACTCAGGGAATGCACTGGGAACTTCTCTACATCTTATAAAGGATAAAACCTCATACATTTGAGGAGTTGGCAACACGCTCTCATGATATGGAGCTAAGCATCGCTAACAGGGGAATTAAAGATTTCTTAGTCCCTGAAGGGAGAAAATACAAGAATGAAGCCAAGGGCACTAAGAAGATCGTGGATAGTGCCACAAAAGAATCTATGGTCGTTCATGTGACCCCGCTGAAATTTTTCTCCAAAGGAAAACAAAAAAAGTTTGAAAGAAGGCACAATGAAGGCGAGAAACGTCGTCCAACTCTTAAAGAAAGACAGGAGAAGGTTTATCCATTCCTTGACTCTGATGTGGCAGATATGTTGGAGCAACTACTAAAGAAGCAACTTATTTAGCTACTGGGACGCAGGCCATCGGAATAAACAGGAAAAGTAGATGATCCTAATTACTCAAAGTATCATCAGGTCGTTAGTCACCCAGTGGAAAGGTGCTTTGTACTGAAGGGATGAATTCTGAAGTTGGCTCGTGAAAAGAAGATTGAGCTAGATTTGGATGAAGTAGCTCAGACAAATCAAGCTACAGCAGCGGCGACTTCAAGTGTTTCAACACTATCTGTGTCCCATGCTCAAAGACAAAGCCTGATCTAGTTTGGAGCCTTTGAGCCTATAGTTGTTTGGTTCCAGCAAGAGATTCAAACANCTCAAAGACAAAGCCTGATCTAGTTTGGAGCCTTTGAGCCTATAGTTGTTTGGTTCCAGCAAGAGATTCAAACAGCAAATTCCAAAAAGAAAGATGAGCTCGTTGAAGATGACAATGAAGGGTGATAGTTGTGACTCATCGAAAAAGAAGACAACCAAACTCCACCCAAAAAGAGTCGCGTTCCTATCGAAGCTATAGAAGAAGGAACAAAACTCATAAAAAGAAAGGCAAAAAGATGACATGGAAGCCTAAGCCTGCTAAGAAAGAAGACAAGAACTTCCCTCAATTCCAACGGCCGACAACTTTGGTAGAATTTCTCCCAAAAAGCTTTCTCAATAATCATCCAGATAAAGTATCAGAAGTTATTGCATGTCACACTGTCGGCATAGTCGACAACAATCATATAACAGTCGAAGAAGTTAACAACTCAAAAGAAATGAAGCAAAGAACTTTTGTCTTCAATCGTATTAAGCCTTCAAGTGCTCGATCTTCAGTCTTCAATCGTATTATGCCTTCAAGTGCTTGATCTTCAGTCTTTCAAAGATTGAGTATGGCCACGGTAGGAGATGAATACCAATGTCCAACAACTACTTCTACTCGAACTTCAAGCTTCAAAAGGCTAAGTATATCCACATAAAAGAAAGATCGACCTTCAGCATCTGCTTTTGATCGTCTCAAGACAACAAACGATCAACATAAAGGAAGGATGAAAATCTTGAAGACGACGTCATTCCATGAAGAAAACAACGGCGAAAAGATTCACAGTCGTGTCCCTTCACGCATGAAGAGGAAATTTTCCGTTGACATAAGTATAGAAGGTCCCTTGATAGTGAAGCCAAAACTCATCATATTGACGAATCCTACAAATGAAGAGGATGATCAAAACCATGATGAAATAAGAGCTTTTGAAGTTTAAATAAAGAAGCTTCTCATCGCAAAAGCCTAAACTGCATGATGCTTCTGGCCCGCATGAGCTTGAAATGTGAATGGCCCCCCAAAAAAAAAAAAATCTTTGTATGAACTACGTTACGACTTGATCCCTGTCATTATAAAGGGTATGTAGGCAACTTAGAGAAATTTAAGTTCAGTCGCGCATAAATTTTTATTTTTACGAACTACATTACGACTTGATCCTTGTCATTATAAAGAGTACATAGGCAGCTTAAAAGAAACTTCAAGTTCAGTCCAATTAAAAAAAAACTTGAACTACATCATGATTTGATCCCTTCTTTACGAAGGAAACTTAAACAAATTTAAGTTTACTCTATCAGAAAGGGTACCACAACCACTTAAGTATGCTACTACAAGATTGATATTGATCATCCCCGTTAAAGAATGATGCTTCAAATTGAAGACGTTCATCCCTATTTGGGGCAACACAATGGATTAAAGAAGTTCATCTCTCGTACAGAGCTAGCACAGTAAATAAAAGGCACACACTTGGAATGCGATTCGCTTCCTTTTCAAAATCAAACTTGGATGCTCCTCCATCTTCAAGTTCAGAGGCTTCGTCGATGCTCTTCAATCTTCAAGTTTAGAGGCTTCATCGATGCTTCACCATATTTAAGTTCAGAGGTTTCATCGATGCTTCATCTTCATGCTCAAGTTTGGAGGCTTTGCAATGCCATCTTCATGCTCAAAGTCACGAAGTCGAGCTCAATGTGGAGATTCACCGATGCTTCGTCAAACTCAAGTGCGGAGGATTCACCGATGCTTCAAGCTCAAATGCAGAGGATTCACCGATTCTTCAAACTCAAGTGCAAAGGATTCGCCGATGCTTCGTCAAACTCAAATGCGGAGGATTTGCCAATGCTTTGTCAAACTCAAACGCGAAGGTCTCATCAATGCTTCTCCATATTCAAGTTCGGAGGCTCCATCGATGTTGTTCCATTTTCAAGTTCAAGATTGGCGTGCATGGCCCCACTTCCATCTTCAAGTTCAAGATTGGCTGCATGACCCCATTTCCATCTTCAAGTTCAAGATCGGTGCACATGGCTCTGCTTCTATCTTCAAGTTTAAGATTGGTGTGCATGGCTCCACTTCCATCTTCAAGTTCAAGGTCAGTATGCATGGCTCCATTCCGTCTTCAAGTTCAAGGTCGGTGTGCATGGCTTTGCTCCATCTTCAAGCTCAAGGTCGGTGTGCATGGCTCCACTTCATCTTCAAGTTCATAGTCGGTGTACATGGCTCGATTCCATCTTCAACGACTCGGTCTACAAAATCATGACGCAGCTTCACTTCATCTCCAAAGTCTAACATGGTTCGCTTCATCTTCAAAGTCATGGCGTGGCTTCGCTTCATCTCCAAACTGATGGAACGACTTTGCTTCATCTCTAAAATGTTGGTGCAATTTTGCTTTATCTCCAAAGTTTGGTGTGGTTTACTTCATCTCCAAAGTTGTGGCGTGGCTTCACTTCATCTCCAAACTGATGGCGCGACTTCACTTCATCTCCAAAGTCGTAGTGCGGTTTCGTTTCCTCTCCAAAATGTTGGCACGACTTTGCTTCATCTTCAAAGTCATGGCGTGGCTTCGTTTCATCTCCAAACTTATGGCACGGTTTCACTTCATCTCCAAACTGATGACGCGACTTCATTCCATCTCCAAAGTCATGGTGCGATTTCGTTTCCTCTCCAAAATGTTGGTACAACTTCACCCTTTCTCCAAAATGTTGGTGTAGCTTCACTTCCTCTCCAAAAATATTGGTATGGTTCCACCTCATATGTGAGATCAAGTTTGGTTTGCCTAGCTCTACCTCATATGCGAGGATAACTCTGGTCCATCCGACTCCACCTCATATGTAAGGACAACTCTGTTCCGTCTGACTCTGCCTTATATGCGAGATCGACTCTGGCCAACTTGACTTTGCTCAAAAGCTTGATGGCATATTTTCCCTATCTTCAAAGTTTGATGGCATATCCGCCACATCTTTAATATTCAATGGCATATTTTCCTTATCTTCAAATTTTGATCAAGGAGTAACATAATAGGTAGACCTTTCCGGGGTCATCTCTAAGTTGATCGAATAGGGGAGTTGTAAGCCTTTTCGAGGCCCCCCCATTGACGATCAAAATGTACATAGGTAGAGCTTTTTGAGGTCGTCCCTAGGACGATCGAATGGGAGAGTTGTAAGCCTTTGTGGGGCCCCTCCCATGACGATCAAGATGCACGAACAACGCTACAAGGTAGACCTTTCTGGGATCCTCACTAGAGTGATCGAATGGGAGAGTTGTAAGCCTTTATTGGGCCCCTCCCATGACGATCAGGATACATGAATGACGCTACAAGGCAAACCTTTCCAAGATCCTCCCTAGGGTGATCGAATGGGAGAGTTGTAAGTCTTTGCGGGGTCCCTCCCATGAAGATCAAGATGCACGAACGGCGCTACAAGGCAGACCTTTCCGGGATCCTCCCTAGAGTGATCGAATGGGAGAGTTGTAAGCCTTGCGGGCCCCTCCCATGACAATCGGGATGCACAAACGATGCCACAATGCAGACCTTTCTAGATCCTCCCTAGGGTGACCGAATGGTAGAGTTGTAAGTCTTTGCGGGGCCCTTCCCATGACGACCAGGATACACAAAAGGCACTATAAGGTAAATCTTTCCGGGATCCTCCTTAGGTGATCGAATGGGAGAGTTGTAAGCCTTTGTGGGGCCCCACCTATGATGATCAGGATGTACGAACGACGCTACAAGGTAAACCTTTCCAGGATTGCCCCTAGGGTGATCGAATGAGGGGTTGTAAGCCTGTGGGGCTCGCCATGATGATCAGAAAGCATACAGGGATACAATAGATAGACCATGCCAGGGTCATCCTTATGTACATCAAAGAATCGGTCACGAGGCCGAACATTGAAAAAATATGTTAAGAAACAAAGCTTATGAGAGGAGAAACCTACTCTTTAAGATCATTGATGGGTCAATGAGGTTAAAAAAATGGTTGTACTCCTTGAGTTACGCAACTCCTATAAAAAGTGGGGGATAGTAAGGGGCAAGGTAGTAAAAAAAAACAAAAAGAAAAGTGGTGCAAAAAAAAAGGAAAAAAAAAAACTTCAAAAATAGTGAAAAAAGAAAGAATGAAGGAAAAAAAAAAGGAAAAGAGGAAAAAAAGAAGAAAAAAGGAAAAAAGGAGAAAAGGAAAAAGATTCTTAAAAATAATTAAAAAAAAAAAAATCCCTTTTTCACAGTCTTCTTCTTCCTCATGTTAGCCATAGCTGCCGGAGATTCTTCCCTCTTAGTTGATCATCCGGTCGTCTAGCCATTACCAACGTCGTTGATCGAAGAGCTCTGTCCGTCGGCTACCACTTCTCGTCACTTCACGGTCGTTCGTCGACATCCACGTATAGGGGAAATTCCACTGTTCCTTGCTGTCAGTGTGTGAATCGTCGCCTCTCTTCTAGTCGCCCTGTCGCACCCCCGTCTCCTAGCAGCGTCCACCCGCCGGTCAAGGGACCTCAGATGTTGCGCGTAGCCACCAACCATCACGCTCCACCCTCCCTTCGGCCATTGTGCATTTGTCATCTGTTTGGTCCGTCCGTTCGAGCTGCGCCCCAGCCAACCATATGTTTGCATGAGGACTCGACGTCAGATCGAGCCCGACTTTCGTCCTCGTTCCAGCTTTTGGTTGCGCCGACCGCCATAGCCTGGTCGTACCTCTCTGTCGCAGTCTTCCTCTTCGCACCAGAAAATAAAAAAAGAAATGGAAAAAGAAGAAGAAAAATTGAAGTTGAACATTGTTGATGTTGCTGAGCCAAATTTATATAGGAACAATTTAAATTCAATTGGAAAAGATATCCCGATCTGATTTGGATTTAAATTTGATTAGAGATTTCGTTTAATCTAAAATTCGAATAAAATCTTGTAACTCCAATAGATTATTATTGCCATGGTCAAAATTTGGGCTTAATCAAATATTTCTCTCAAATTAAATCTCATGAAGATTCGTTTATTCGTCAAAGTCAAGTTAAATCTTGAATAGAACCCTTAAAATTGGGGCTTCATATTTAATCCCAAATTCAAATACGTTTTATCACAAAGTTGAATCTTCCAAATTTATCCTCTCATTAAATCAAAGCAAATCAAATTGAATAGAAAATCTCAAATTTATCCCAAATCAAAATTTGGTCATATTCCAAATTTTATCCCATTCAAATTTATCTTCGAATCAAATTAAATTAAGGTCTCAAATTATCTCAAATTAAAATTTGGTCATATTTCAAATTTGACTATATTTCAAATTTAAATCATCCAAATTTAGACTTTTATCCTCAAGTCAAATTAAATGGAGTATAAAATCTTAAATTAATGTAAAAATTCAATTTTGGGCATCTTCCAAATTTTATGTCAAACTCATCCAAATTTAGATTTTTATCCCCATTTCCAAATCAAATTGTGAGAAAGATCTAAAATTCATCCCAAATTAAAATTTGGCCATATTCCAAATTCAAGGATCTTGTTGAGTTTTTATCTTCAATCTAAATAAATTGTGGATAAGAAAAAATCTCAATTGATCTTTTATTAAAAGCTGGGCATATCCCAAATTATATCTTAAATCTAAATCAAATTAAATTGGGACAAAACTCAATTTTTTTTTTTTGTGGTAAATTTGGTGATATTCCAAATTTTATCCAAAATTCAAGTCCAAATTTTATCCAAAATTCAAGTTAAACTTATGTACTAAATTCATAGTTTGACTGACACATCAATTGAGGTCAAATTCAAGAACAAATATATTTGGATTTTGATTCCAACTTTAGATTTTTCGAGATTTATCCACCTATAAATGTGCATAAATCTCGAAAGCTGCATTTGTTGAATGAGAAATTTTGGATCAATCACAAGTTACCATGTCATTTACTAAATTAATGACGAAATTCCAAATCATTAAATTTGGGCTCAATTAGGAGTTGACATTTTTCCAAGTTGAAGACAAATTTTGATGACACTGGTCACGTTGAAGGTGATCTCGCTGGTCTTGCTCTAGGGGATCTCGCTTGTGTGGCTTATGGGGATCTCTGCACGTGGTTTTATCATGACCGTTGAATCAAATAAGATTAATTTGGCCCAATTTGATATTATTATTTGGGTCAAAGTCCAACTAAGCCCAAAAATAGGTCAAATTTGACCTCCAAATGTCAAATCAGGCCTAAATCTGATTAATTGGTCCCAAAGACTAGACCCATGGACCAACTAAGCTCAAGTCCAACTAATTAGACCCAAAGACCAGACCCATGGATCAATCAAGCCCAAGTCCACCTGTGAACTCTATAAATAGAGAAGTCAGCAATTCTATGATCCAGAGAGCTTATAGGGAATTCTCTATAATCAGAAGACTCCATGACTCTTGAAGCTGACCATGCCTGAAGACTAAAGTCCTTCGAAGATACAAGTATTCTGAAGATTGAAGTCATTTGAAGATGCAAGCATTCTGAAGACTAAAGTCCTTCGAAGATACAAACATTCTGAAGATTGAAGTCCTTTGAAGATGCAAGCATTTTGAAGACTGAAGCCCTTTGAAGATACAAGCATTCTGAAGACTGAAGTCCTTTGAAGATACAAGCAATTCTACATTCAGATAGCCTAGAGAGCAGAAGACTCCCAAGACTCCTGAAGCTGCACTCCTAGAAGATGGAAGACCCTTGAAGACACAAACACTCTTCCAAGACTTCTACTTCAAGAACATTTGATGTTTTTCTTCTTGAAGTCAAGCACATCCACCAAATCGAGAGAGAATAAGAGGATCAAACACTAGAGATCGAACCACATTGCATCAAATTAACATCAACATCAACACCAACTTAAGTTCAACTCCATGAAACAAGTTTCTCTGGAAGCCTCGTGTGAACACTAATCCTCCAAGAAGATCAACAACCCCAAAGGCTGATCGTCCAATAAGATCATCAAGCCCAAGGGTCGATAATCCAAGAAAATCATCAAGCCCAAAGGTCGATCATCAAAGAAGATCAATAAGCCCAAAGGTCGATCATCGAAGAAGATCAAAAAGCCCAAAGGCTGATCATCAAAGAAGATCAATAAGCTTAAAGACCAATCGTCCAAGAAGATCATCAAGCCCAAAGGTCAATCATCCAAGAAGATCATCAAGCCCAAAGACTGATCATCGAAGAAGATCAACAAGTCCAAAAGCCGATCATTGAAGAAGATCAAAAAGCCCAAAGGCTGATCGTCGAAAAAGATCAATAAGCCTAAAGGCCAATCGTCGAAGAAGATCAACAAGCCCAAAGGCCGATCATCCAAGAAGATCAACAAACCCAAAGGCCGGTCATTCAAGAAGATCAACCAGCTTAAAAACTATTGTTTATTTTGAAAGCATCAAAATAATATGTATTAGAGATTGTATTCACTTTCCATAAAATTAATACAAATACAAAATTCAAGTTCCACGAAATAAATTTCTCTTGAAGTATTGTGCGAATAAATTGGCACGCCCAGTGGGACCTCTCTACCTCTCATCTCTCTCATCATCTGAGTCAACAAATCTACAAATGGCACTAAAGAAAGTTGTATCCGAAGCTACCATCGCAAGCGAAACTTACATAAGCTCTGTCATCACGAAAAAAATAATGGAATCTACTAAAGGCGTGATCGTTATTAGAGAAAATCCCTTGTTCGACGGCTATGTTTCTGCTACTGATCCATCAGATAAAGAATCGCACTTTGATGTAGTATCTGTCATGGTGACTAACTTAACGATTGAGTCAGCCATGGCAGAGATGGAAAGGAAGATAAATTTCCTAACGAAGGCTGTTGAAGACCGAGATCATGAAATCGCTGCTTTAAGAGATCAAATACAAGCTCGAGAAACCGTTGATTCAAGTCAATCTCCAGCTACAAAAGTCAATGACAAAGGAAAAACTATCTTGTAGGAAGACCAGCCACAACAATCTACCTCTGTTACTGCCCTTTGAGAGAAAATAAATTTTTAAATATGATTTAAATATCAATTATGTGAATGAGATTCATATAATTAAATTTAATATAAATGAGATTTATATTAAATATTGTTGTTGAAAGAATTAAAATTATAGGTAATATTGTATATGATGCAATATTAAACCATAGGTTATATGTAATATATGATATAACAATAGTTATATACATATATATACATATATAATAAATTGGTTAGATATATATATATATTATATATATATAATATATATATATATATATTATATATAATTGATTGTTTTTAAATTAAGGGAGGGAAATAACTTCTCCCCTATTTTCTCTCAACCCACGTATTATGTGGGTGAGATATTTTCTTTTTCTTTGTTTGACAAAGGGAGGATTACAGAAACGTTATGCAAGAAATTCCTGGAGTTTTTTCCCAATCTTAATTCTCCTCTCAATTCCCCTCTTCTTCCAAAAATCAAGAGCCCACAAACCCTTTGGCTTCTCACTCGAAAGAATACAAGAGATTCTGAGTGGTGGTAGCCATTTAGAGTTCATCTTCATGACCTTGGAGAGGAAAAACGTGAAGAAAGTATTCTTCAAAGGTAAGGGTTTCATGAAACCCTAATTCTCTCTTCCTTTCTTTTTGTTATAAGCATGCTATAATTTTATGTTTTGTTGCATAATTTTGTATTGATTCTGTAAACATTTTGATTTTTGTAAAATTGGGATTTGGGACCAATCCCCATTTCCACTTAAGGACCTTCATTGGTTCCTTCATATTTAACTTAGAAAAATTACGGCTAATTATTTTTACTAAGTGATTGTTTAAGTTTGCCCAATAGTAACACTTTGGATAGTTTAACAATTTTGATTAATGTTCAATAAATATTTTAACAAATTTTAATCAACAATTGCATACTTGTAGTAAATCTATCTAATTTACCAGGTCAGTTCTCAGATAGGGGTATTTCGTTTCCGTCAGCTTAAATACCCCAGCCTAGAAAGAACTAGCCTTAGACAAAGGTTCCTTATAGATACATTTACTATAATTTTAATCTTTTATTAAAACCAATTTAATCTGATTAAAAGATTAAATTGATTTCTAATCATATTAGAAATATTGTGAACCTAGGTCTATGTGAATTATATTTTAAACTATTTAAAAATTGATTTGAACCTAAGTTTGCATGTAATTCTTTATTATTGATTTTAATTTATAATTTCATTTAATTATAACGATTATAAAATAAATAAAACAAATTAAAACCATACCATTGCATTTAATGACATACTTAGTAAAATAACATTTTAAAATTATCTAAAGTAGTGTCATGCTTCATGCAATCTCAATTTTATTACTTAATATGCATAACACTTATATACTAATAACATTCATACATACATCCAACTATATATTATAACTCTTATAATATCATGACAATGTTATTATGCATGCAAACATATATTATAACACCTATATTATATGATGCATGAGCATACTTTAAAATAAATCATGCAACTATATTATAACATTTATACTATTCATGATGCATGATTAATGCATAACCTGAGGTAGAATTTTACTATATGTCATACATTATGACATATATTAATAGGAATAAACCATACATTAAATGCATAATTTAAAGAACAATTTATCGATCGAAATTGGACTCCTAAACCATTAATTAAATTAATATAACATTTATATTAATTTAATTAATTAAAAACTAACTATTACATCAAGAGCTGTTGAACTGGACAAATAAAACTCGAACTAAGCAACGAACCACTCGAACCAAGCGAACTAGATGTGAATTGGCTGAACCACAACCGAATCGCTCGCGAACTGCATCATTTTTTTTTTGTTTCAGAGCGTTGCAACGTTACGAAAAAATTTATGTCTGCCTCTTCTCAGCGTTGCAACGCTATTGTACAGTCGCCTACTTGAGTCGCAAACTTCATCATTTCTTCTCCAATTTGTGCCTCGATTTCTCCAGAGACTCATCGAAAAAGTCACGAACGACACTAACAACGAATTACAAACTTGACTGCAATAGTTATGCCCAAAATATCGGGCCCTAACAAGCCAAATTTTTTGTAAAGAAAGCAAGAAAATTCTATAGTTCAATCCCGAAACATCCATAAATTGCAATACCCATTCATTCATTCATCATCATGAACAAAATTACAGAATGCAATCCACTATAAATTGAATTTTAATGTTGCAAAAATGAAATTGGGAAACAAAAACCTGGCCCTGATACCAATTGAATGATTGTGAGGTCCGATGCGGAAGTGTGGACCGTATTCCAATTTTAAAATTTTAAAGTGAATAAAAATTCAGAAGAACAATATGCATAGTCACAGATTTTAGAGCATGCATCTAAAAAGAAGAATAAGTGTTAGATTAACACTTACCCTTGAAGAACCAAATCCTCATGAACCACCTCCTTCTTATCACGAACAAATCTCAGAATGCGAACACCTAAAATACCCACAGCAATCACCAAATCACTATTTGGTTAGACATCACTATAAGAAAGCCTTCTGTATTCTCTTTAGGGATTGAAAATTACAGGAGGTGTGAACTCTGTTGATTTTGGGAAATGGAGAGGATTTGAGAATAGAGGAATTTTTCTGTGTTTTTTAGAGAGATTATCGTGAGATTAAGACCAGAGAGTAACCAACAGATATTCTCTGCGTGAGAAGCAAGAGGAAGAAGAAGATCTTCTGTAACCTCTCATTCCCATGTACATATGAGAGAGAAACCAAGGGAGGGAGTTATAACTCCCTCCTTTTATTAAATTCAAATTAAATTAAAACTATTTAAATATAATTAAAATATATAATTAAATAATAATCACTTTACTATATAATATATATATATATATACTTATATGTTATATCTAATATAAGATATAACCTATAGTTTTTATATTGTATCAAATACAATATAACCTATAGTTTGAATTCTCTCGATCATTTAATATAAATCAAATTCATATTAAAACTAGCTATATGAATCTCATCCATATAATTAGTATTTGAATCATATTCAAATATTTAATTTCTCTCAAAATAAACTTCATATTATAATGTATCAAATACATTATATTAATTATATCACATATAATTAATTTAAGTTAATTATATCATATATAATTAATTCCCTCAATTAATTTGAACAATTCAAATTAATTCAAAATTAATTCTCAATAATCCCTATTGAGCTACAGATAGGACCTTATGAACCTAGATTGAAGTTCCAATGGTACTTTAATAATTAATTAAACTTCTTTAATTAAATTATCCAACATTCATTAACTGTCGGTCACTTCATAAAGACCAACAGCTGCACTATTTGCACTGCAGATATATTTATGTGTTCATTGGATATAACCAATCAACAGTTGCAAGTACAACTGGACCAAAATTACCGTTTTGCCCTTGTAGTTATATCTAAGTCAAGTACCACTGATCCCTCTAATGAACAATTAGTTAGAGTCCAACTATGACCAAACCATTTTCGAGCCAAGAAAGGGTGTAGCATCACATTGTTTAAGCTCCGTAATCAATCCTTAAAGGAGCAATTTATCTACTTATCCCGATATAAGGGAATGAGTGGATTCCGTCTTGTGTAGTTGTATTCCCAACTCCCCAATCGAATGAATCCTCAAAATGATAGGCATATTGAATCTGCGATCTGGCCACTCTCACCCATGCAAATCAAATGACCACCTTCATAGGCCGGAGTTCACAACTCACGTAGAATTCAGGTCATGTCACCTATAGTCATTCTAGTAAAATGTAAATCTCTACTATTAATGACATTATATAATGAGACTGTTCATTTTTGTGATCCAATCTTATACAAAACCTTTTTGTATGGAACGTCCCCGCTCACATGTCTCTACATGAATGATCAGGATCAAATTATTTGTAGAATCTTACGACAATTGTAACATCTACAAACCAAGTCGTATTCGTAGTATCACCAGGATAAGGTACCCAACCTTATCCATCTACTACATATTATTTAGGTTATCATTTAAATAAAATCCACTTGTATATCTCTACATACATGGTTAAATTACATAAAATAACCTAGGATATTTGTTTATTGGAATGAGTGTATGCTCATAAAATAACAATTATTTTAATTATAACAATTTGTTTATACAAAGTTTATAAACTACGAGAATACAAGCGAGATTTAGGATACCAATCCTAACAAGGAACAACAGATCTACAAGAGTAGTGGTGGCAGTGGGCTAGGAGGAGAAAAACGTGAAGAGTCGAAAAATTATGGAGGCTGAAATGGTGCAAAAACCTTAGAACTTGGCTCTGATACCATGTGAAAAGATTATTTGAATGAAAATTTTCTATTTTGATTTGAGATTCCATAAGGAATTTATACAAAAAGAATGATTAACTAATTCCCCAATATAAAACCTAAATATATACATAATACATAATTTAAGGCATAAATATTGCTACACTTCCTATGACCTTTTGTGGTGGCCATGAAGAATATATAAAGCTTGATGGACTTTCATGATTCAAATCATTTTCAAGAAGTTTCATGGGATCATAAGAGTTGAAAGTTTCTGTAAGAATCACAATTTTTTTTAATTGGCTTATGATTTTAAATGAAATGCGCAAAATTATTAATTTCCCATAAATCATTGAATAAACCCACAGTTTTTTCCCAAAATTAAATTGCGAATCCTAATTTAAAATTATTCGAAGGGAAATTTGAAGCACTCTAAACCTTCATTCGTTTTCAAAAATCAGGAAGAACAAAATTACCACCAAAATAATACCAGAAAATCTAATGAATTAATAATTTAATTCAATTGATATATAGGTTTAAATCTCATTAGTTCATCTTTTTTTTTTTTTGTTTTTTTTTTTCCATTTTGGTTATTTGGTTGAGTGCATTTAAGATGATATAATATTATATTTATCTTCACTCATCAGTTTAAACTTTTGAATCAATTAACAATTTAATATTTTCAACTTTTTTTTTTTAATAAAAAATTGAGGATGGAGAATCAAACCTCTTACCTCGAAGAAAAAAGTACATGTCAATTACTCTTGAGTTTTCCTCACTTGGACAACTTTTCCTTTTCCTTGTCCTTTTAGATGTTATACTTTCAAAACTTTCAATCTAGTTTCTTTTTCTTTTTAAGATAATTTGATTACAGTTAGTTTATCAAAAATATACTAAGGAGGCGTTTGACACACAAATTGAAAATCTTAAATCTGAGGAATTAAACTGAGGTTTAGCATATTTAGGAAGTTCGGTGCTTGGAGAGCATGTTTTAAGTTATACTCACTTTGACAATCTATTAGACATTTTTAAAGTGTATTTTTAGGCGTATTAGATGAATATCAATATGAGCAAAGTTCAACATTATAATAAGGCATGTGCCCTTACCTAAAATGTCAAAAGTTTGAATTCTCTATACATGTTGAATTACACAAAAAATCGTTACATTCTTTTAAAACTTTATTAACCAAATAATTTGAAAATGAGTTCATCGGATGGATGGCCTAAATTTTGGGGAAAAATGAGATTTGCTCCACTTCCTGAAAATGGGATTTTTTTTTACCCTTTGCTGATGTCAAATTCGAATGAAACTATCGAAAATGAGAACTTTGACACGTGGAATTGACTCTCTTTTTCTCTTATTTTTGTTCTCTCGCTCGCTTTCCTCTCACATATTGCTCTCCTCTCTCCCTTTTTTTCTCACAGTCTCGCTCTTGCACTCTCACTTTTTAATCTCTTTCCCTTACGCTTGTTGTCTTACTGTCACTCTACAATGCAAAGTGAATAGAGGGAGAGAAGAAGAAGAAAATGATTGGAGTTACTCATGTGAACTTTCCATAGTTGATGTGTGGTATGTTAAAGTTGGTTGCACCGAAGAAGATTAGTGGAAGAAGAAGAATGAGAGTAATTTCGTAAAATTGCTTAATGATGTGATAAGTAAAAGGTCAAAATTCTTAAGTTTTAAAAAGGAGACAAAAATCCTTTTGAGTCTTGAGGATGAATCACCTAACTAAGATTTAAAGAATAGTAAAGCTCGCAAAAGCTAGTTCGGACACTATGGATATTCAAAAAGAAAAAAAAATGTAGGGGTATTTATGAAAATCTCAAATTTCGTTGAAAATGGGTACATAAAACTTGAAAGGGCTTATCGCCTTACGCGTGAATGTATCACTGACGCACACAAACACAAAACAGGGGATGAAAAATTGAAATTGAAACTCCCAGAAACTTCACTCCCCATCGCCATGGCTATGGCTACTGCTTCTTTTCTTCCGCCATCGACGACCGCTGGCTCTGCAATTTCGTCAAATGTCTTCGAGATCGGAAAATTCAACGCGGTGCTTGAAAAGGTCGAATCGGCTGGATGTTGCTCATCTGGGCGATTTGTTCCGGCTCCTCCGCCGAAGCCGCTGCTGATCGGCCGTCCTTCCGACGCCGGAGAGTTCCCGGTGCTGCTGCTCGTCCATGGCTATCTCCTTTACAACACTTTCTACTCTCAGCTCATCCATCACATCGCCTCTCATGGCTTCATCGTCATCGCCCCTCAGGTTCTCACTTTCCCTTCTTCCTTTTTTCTTAAATTATTCTTCTTCACCTAACTTATTGGTTTAGTTTCCTTAATAGATTTTATTATATCAATTACTGAAGAAATCTAGCTGTAGATGTTTGGCTCGTGGGTTAAGTTGCGTACATATTTCTTAATATATAGACTTAATGACTCAAATTTCATGTCTAAAATATCGCTTCACTCGAACTTTGAAAACAACCGTGAAGAATAATTTTTTTTGTTGGTATCACAAACTACTTATCAATGTTTTTTTTTTTTTTAATCAAAGTAGCAAATGTAAATATGAATGCGAATAAGAGAGTGAGAAAGAGCATAACACGAAATAACGAGAGATTCAAAGAGCCTAATTAATAGGTGAAAACACTATTATATTTAGTTAGTGGTTATACTTAGATGTAGTTCATATTGCATATGTTGCAATGCAATATGTTATATGGCACTTCGAATAACCTAATTAGAATTGGTATCTTACATATATTTAACTATTTAAATATTTTCCTTTCCTACGTCAGGTTTAGAGGAGTGCACTATTTAAACTCTCTAACTTTAGAGGCACAATTTTCATTATGTAATTTGTAACATTCTCTTTAATAAAATCATTCTCAATCTGTCCCTGGATATAGCTAACATGCGTTTAGTAAATCACATAAATCTGTGTGTCGATTCTTTATTTTTTTTCTACATTTTTTTTGTTTTTTAATTGTTGATTTTGTAATAGCATCCATCTCCATGCATCCTTTCAGTAAAAAGGAAAAAATACTTTTAAAAATATATATATATATATATATTTTTCTCTTTTTGATGTGCACAATTACTAAATTGAGGATTAGGAAGAAAAAAAATGGTTAAAAGAAGTGATTATGAATGTTGAAATTGTTTTGAAACAGATACTTATAAAAAGAGTGATAGAAAATATCATAGTTAAAAGCACTAAAATATCTCATGAGTTGATGCTTGATAATTGTTGATTTTAAGTGGAATCTATAGCTCCACGCCATTGGTTTGTCACATAGACTTGCAAGTGTTGCTTTGACAACGCAACAAAAATAAACACATCCCCACTTCTTAAACCCATTCTGGTTCCACGAAGATCAAAACACACCTAACAAAAATGTTGTAATTGATGTTGTGAGGTTGAGAAGATTTATTTTGTGCATTAATCAAACTAAGTTTATGTTAAACTTGATTTTTGTTGATTTTTGTCCATTTTTTTAGACTTTTACTCTCTACTTTATTTCCATAATAAATTTTGTATAAATTAAACACACCAATAAAAGTTAGAAATTTAATTTCAAAGTTTAGTTGGATAAAACTAAATGGATAATACTGGAATGATATGAGGATTTATATATTTATTCAAGTCCTAATTTCGCGTCAATTTTAATTAATTTTAAATAATTATAAAGTAGAATTTTAAATTTAATTTTAAAAGTGATGAAAAATATTATAATCCATTTAATTATTTAAAATTTATTAAAATATATTAACATTGAAGACGAAAAATGAGTACTTAATAAAAAAAATTGAAATTAAAAATATAAATCTTGAAATCTATGGACTAAATTCAAATAAAACTCAAATGTCAAAAGTAAAATTACAATATTATTACAATATTTTGAAATCTTAGAACTAAATTAAAATCAAATTCAAAACTTAAAAGACTAAATGTGTAATATTTTGAAACTTAAGAGTTAAATAGAAATTAGACTTCCAACTAAGGAACAAAAGATATTTTTTCAAATTAAGAAGTTTTTTTTTTCAATTAAATTTAATACCGCCAGATTTAAAGAAGAAATTCATATTCATCTAGAACTTGAACTTGCTCCGCACAGTTATACTCCGTGGCCGGACCAGATACAAGCGAAGAAATCAAAGCAACAGCCGCTATTATAAACTGGCTACCGGAAGGGCTCCGGCAACACCTTCCACCGCACGTAAACCCAAATCTAACCAAAATAGCCCTGGCCGGTCACAGCCGCGGCGGCAAAACCTCCTTCGCCTTAGCCCAACAAAAATCCCCAAAATTGTCAGCCCTAATCGGCCTCGATCCCGTTGACGGAACAGGCTCCGGCAAGCAAACCCACCCCCCAGTTCTGAAATTCATCCCCCAATCCTTGGATCTAGGGCTCCCTGTTCTGGTAATCGGGTCGGGTCTGGGAGAATTGAAAAGGAATCCCCTGTTTCCCCCTTGCGCTCCTAAGGGGATCAACCACGAGGAGTTTTTCAAGGAGTGCCGGAATCCGGCGTACTATTTTGTGGTGAAGGATTACGGGCATTTGGACTTGTTGGATGATGAAACTGGAGGGATTAGAGGGAAGGCGAGTTACTGTTTGTGTAAAAATGGGGAATCTAGAGAGCCGATGAGGAGGTTTGTTGGTGGGGCTGTGGTTGCGTTTTTGAAGGCTTGTTTTGATGGGGAAGAAGGGGATTTGAAAGCCATTGAAGATGGGGATTTGAGCTTGCCTGTTCTACTTCAAACTGTTGAATCTCTTCTCTGAAAATAGCTTGGCTCACTGCTGAGTAATTTCTTATGCAAAAATATACATGTAGCATTTTGAGATTGAAATAGGAGGGGGGTGGATTAAGAACAAAGTGAAACTTGTGGAGTTGTATTACTTTATGTTTGTAGTGTATATATTAATTTGTAGGTTTAAACATCATTAATTTAATACTTCAACTTTAATTTATAATATTTTAGTTACTTTTCGATTTTATAATAATTTAGTTGCAATAATTTAGTAATTTAAAATTTATAGCAATTTAGTCTCGTTTATAAAAGTTAGTGTTAAAATATAAATCATAAACTAATTTGAGACTAAGTATTTATATAAAATGGTAAAATACAAAGTCTTTGCTCATAATTTTATTCTTGTGGTAATAGGTCATAAATTCAAAACTTGATATTTGCTAAAAGTAAATTTTTTTTTTTTTTTTTAAGGTGTGATCCAATCAGCAATTGTTGCTTGAACTTTAACTGTAGAATTAATTCAAATGACAACTACTATCAGCTTGAATCTATCAAAAAGAAAATGATTTATTTGGGTAACTTTTATTATTTGAGTTGTTGATATAAACATTCTATTGTTATCTTTTATGAAAATTGTCTCTTGAAATATTAGAATTTGAGATCATTGTGAAATACTTTGATTATTAATTTAAATGCCATGAGAAATCTTTGTATATCTATTTATTTGGCATTTGTCCTTATTACTTATTATTTGATTTTTTGATCAATTAGTTGCTTGATTTATCCTAGTGTTTTCTTGGTTGATCAAATGGATATTAATTAATATTATGATAATGATAAATCTGCTCTTATTAACTAACAATTTAGTGTTTTGAAGTGTCAATTGCGTATAGCTCAGAATAATGATTTCAATGCAATGTGAATCACTCAAATTGGAGCTCAAATGAAAAAGATATAGTCAAAACAAGCTTAATGGAAAAATCTCGAATTAATTTTTTTTTAATCAAAGTTGACTAATTGAAATATGCTACTTCGAGCATATGAGGATGATACGATGACCTTTTGATTTTTGGATTGGTTTTAAAAAGAAAATGATTTTTAGTGTATATATATGTGTATGTATGTATGTATATATAATTTTATATTTGTGTCTAACGGTTAGATGGATACATGGTGGCCTTCTACTTTTTGTTGAGTTTTAAAAGAAATGATTTTAAGAAAGATATATAATATTTTATTATTTTTGTTTATATCTAACGACTAGTTCTTCAAAAAAGAGAAAAATTTACACCATTGTTTTTTTTCTAGATCTAATGGTCCAAATAAAATGTAGGTTTCACCTACTTTTCTCTATTTTTAAACTCTTCATCTTCTTCACATTTTAACAACAATTTCACATTTTTAAACTCTATTTTTAAAGTCTCCATTATGCCTCTCTCCAAGCTTCATTTTTCTTCTTTTCACCTTATTCTTGAGAGAAATATATTGTATTGTGATGATTAATTTATTGTGAGAGAAACTTTGTAAATCCACTCTATTAGAGAGTTTGTCAAGTGTGCTCTTTATTTTTCCAAACTTTTTAAAGTTTGGCTCTTGATCCCAGAAAAAGAGTTATAACAGTTTGGTTTTCAATCGTCGAAAAGATCAAATTTGTTCTTGCACCTGAAAAAAAACCTTGTAGTAGTTTAACTCTAAGTCGTGAAAAGAGTCAAAAGACTTCTAGTGAAGTATCCAAGAGGAGCTTGAGAAGTAGATGTTGGTCGGTTGTGTCAAATCACTATCAAATCTGTAGTGTCAATTTCTCTCGTAGGATCAGTATGGCAACCCTAGAGTGCGGTGAATAGGATTTAATAAAACTAATTAAAATTTGTTCTCTAGTGTGTGCCCAATCAAACAAATTAACAAACTTTTTGCTAGAAAATAATTTAAACAAGAATTTTAAGCATATAATATCAACCCAAATTAATCAAGAGATTGATATAAACAAATTCAAGAACAAATTGTGTATATTAACAAATTAATTGTAAAATTAAAATAGGAGAGATAAAGAAATTGACTGGTAATTATATAGTTGTTCGACACAACCAGCCTACATCTACTTTCCAAGCTCCTCTTTGGTACTTCACTAGAAGTCTTTGACTCTTTCCACGGTTTAGAGTTGAACTGCTACAAGTTCTTTGTTAGGGAGCAAGAACAAATCCGATCATTTCCACAGTTGAAAATCAAACCGTTACAACAACCCTTTTTCTGGGATTAAATCAATCCTTACAAAAGTTTAGAAAAATTAAAGAGTACACTTACAACTCTCTCAATAGAATGGATTTACAAGTTTTGACCTCACAACAAATCAAACCTCATGATACTTAGACCACTCTCAAGAATAAGATGAAAGAAAGAAAATTGAAAAAGAGAAAGCAATATCGGTGGCTTGATGAGTTATGGAGGATTGAAAATTAATAAAAGTTGTTTTAATTTTGGAGAAGATGAAGAGTTTAAAAAGAGAAGGAAAAGGTAAAAACCAAATTCATTTTGGGTCTTTAGATCTAGAAAAAGTAAATTCAATGATGGAGATTTTTTCTTTTTGAATCAAGCATCCGTTAGACACAAACAGAAATAGTATTAAATTCTTTTTTTTTTTTAATTCATTTTTTTTTTAAAAATCCAACAAAAAGCAAAAACCCACCATGTATCCAAAACTAATAGTTAGATACAAACATAAAATAATATTAAATTCATTTCCTTTTAAATTTATTTTTTTTAAAACTACTCCAAAAATCAAAAGCACACCATGTGCCCTTCCTTTATGCTCCAAGTAGTATCTTTCAACTCCTTCACTTTGATTGTTTTAAAAAAAAAAATTGTCACGTCATCAGCTCAAGATTTTTTTTTTTGTTAATCTTGTTTTGGCTATATCTTCTTTATTTGAGCTCCGGTTTGAGTGATTCAAATTGCGTTGAAATATTTATTTCGAGTTCTATGCAATAGACTATTGAAAACACTAAAATTGTTACTCAATAAATTTGGATTTGTTATCTTCAAAACATTAATTAATTACTTTTAGTTTAATTTGAATTGGTCAAATTAATTAAAGGGAATTAATTGTATAGGATACAATTAAATCATACATATTGATACAATATATAATATATTGTATGTTGATACAATATATAATATAATGTATGCTGATACATTATATAATTTTATGAGAGAAATAAATATTTGAACATGATTCAAATATTAATTATATGAATATAATTTATATGAGAACTATATGTTAAAATTAATANGGTGTTTCTTTCTTAGAAGAAAATTGATAGAAAAAGTTTTTTGGGAAATCTTGTTACTAGCTTTGATCCTATCATTCTTTTTAAACAATTACTTGAAAACTCAGCATCCCATAATCCAATAAGAAAAGACCCTTAAAGACCCATATAGCCAATTAACATGAATCACATTAATTAGCCCTAATCCAAGTCAAAAACACTTACATGTAGCTTTTATCATGTTTTTTTTTCTTAGATTGCTTTAAAGACAAGAGTTATCATGATTATGACATTCAAGAAACACATTAGAGTAAATTTCAAGAATGGTTAATGAATGCTCTAAATTAAGAAATTCAAGAGTTAAATTTGGAAAAAGTCCTAATTAACACAAAAAAATTTAATTTTTTAACCTATCTCACCATTATGCAATAGTGTCAAGCAAGAATTACATTCAAGAATTTAATGGAATCAAAGCGTCAATTATCCTCCATTAATTTTCATTCAAATTCAGTCCAAGAACATTCAAGAATATAGAAAGTTCAAGAAATATACAAAAGAACTCAAAAATTTAAACCTAGAATTAAGATTTCCCAAGAAATACAATTACCTAGCCATTGAGTTGAGAGATTTTGAAAGAAATCCTTGAACAATTGATGCAATCCATGAATAATTTCACAAAGAAGACTTGTGAAAATGTAAGAAATCTCTCAATACAAGAACAAATTTGTGGAATTTCTCTAATTTTGGTCTAAGACTCTTTATCAACAAATGTAAATATTTCTCATCCTCCCTCTTCTACTAAAATGAAATAACAGTTTTTATATTTGTAGGTATAGCATCGTGACGCTAAGGCTAGCGTTACATCGCCAAATCGTAAAAAAAGCCAAGAAGCATTGGATGAGGGTCTTGATGCTAAGTCGATGCTGGTTACGCAAAGCGCGCAAGCACACTCGAACGATTCTGTCAATCTCTGGAGCATTGTGACTCTAGGTGAAACGTTGTGACGATGCACTAGTTTGCAACAAAAGGGTGCATTTTGTCCTTAATGTCGAGCTAGCGTTGAGCTTAGTTTTGTGAGGAGCATTGTGACGCTCTGAGTATCGTTGAAGTGCATTTCTTCTAAAATGATTCTTTGGTGTCTCTTGGCTCGAGTTAGCTCCAAATTCTTTGAAATAACTCCGTTTGTGTCGGGATTGGAATTTACTTATAAAATAGACATTTTAAGCAAAGAATTGAAACATAATTGAGGGAATTGATACTAATAAGATAGCTCTTTATAAGACCTATAATATTGAGATGTATTATAATTTGAATATGATTCACTTATTATTTATATGAATGTGATTCATTTAAAAACTATAGTTTAAAATTAATTAATTTGAGATTAAAGGCCAAAAATCCAATATCATAGGGTCTATAGTATAGGGATAAGACTATAAAGCCAACATCCTAGGGTCAAAACATCCTAGGGCCAAAAAGCCAACATCCTAGGATAAAAAAACATTATGCCCTAAAACTCGTAGATAGTAAATGTAAATAATTGACCATCATCAATAAAGAGTTATCAATGTTATTTCAATAAATGTTATGGATTGTGTTGTATTCTATTTTGTCTTAATACTATATACAATAAACTAACATTCTAGGTTGTCTTATGAGTCTTGAACTGTATGTGGAGACATATAGAGATCAATGTTCAAGATACAACCTAAAGGGTTTGTAGTATAGGGATAGGGCTGGGTACCTTATCTTGGTGACACTATGGATACGGTCCACTTTGTATTTGATATAAATGCAATGATCCAACACGTTCATGTAGGTGACATGCGTGTGGGGGTATCCTATGTAATAAGTTTGCATAAGAACGGACCAAATAGTAACATTAGATGTAACGCTATTGAATAGTTAGGTCTCTATTTCAATAAGATGACCTATGCAACTTAGTCTTAATCCTGAGTGTATTATGAACTCCTGCTCACGAGGGATTTTCCTTTGATTTGTATGAGTGAGAGTGGTTAGTTTGTCGATGGTTGTCGCCTTCAAGTGGAGGTTCTTCTTTCAGACGTCAGATCACACTTTACCAGAGCTCATTGTCGCTGGAATCAAACATGAAACTAAGGCGGCAGTGGAAAGAACGACGTTTGACTTGCTTCGGGAAGAACTCGATTTCCTCCTAACCAGAGGTTTGAGTTTGTAATTCTTAAGATGACATGTTAGATGCTTAAGTAATAGAATACCATCAAACCTAGAGAAATTGTGAAAGTAGAAAAGATACCAACAATACCTCAAAACCACCGTCTCATCACTTAGACAGCTGCCTCATCGCTATACTACCTTCAATTCATAACTACATTGTCTAGAGGTCCTTTTATGCATTGGTTCTGTTAGGTTCTTAGTAGCAGTCGGCGACTTTACTTCACATAGTCCTTGTTTCACTCGTTTCTCTGACCAACGGGTCCTGGAACCAACCCGTCCTCCCTTTCCTCTCGAACTATGTAAAATACATACATTCCATTAAATACGTCGATAAGAAATCCGCGTAAGAGCCGGATTGCACTCCATAGATCATTAAATCCTCCAATATGAAGAGTAAATTGGAGGGGCTTACGTCATCCACCAGGGAAAACGTGACGATCTCATAGAATGAGGAGGCGCAGGGAGGCAAAATCTTAATGTTTGGTGCTGCGAAACCTTTAATAGAAATAGGTGGATGAACAAATTTCTTTCTCTGACCCCTGGTTGAGCACAGGTCGAGTCAATATTGAATATTACCAACCTATCATTTTGGGAACAAGACCGAGCAGGGAGCTAGGAACGTAATAATATAAGATGGATTTCACTCCTTCCTGACTTTTAAGGTAAGTAGATGAGTGTTTCCTTAAGTGGTGTCTCCAGGACTTGAACAAAGGGCCCTATCCTCTCACTTGTCCCAGGGGGGTTTCTGTTTAATGGTTGGACCATAAACAGGTTGTTCATTAGAGGAACAATAGTACTTAAGGATACAGAGGTAACCCAGGGCTAATATGATAATTTGACCCAAATGGTGTTACAAATACTCGTGAATGACTAAATTTTCGTTAATGGTCTATATTCATGGACATGAAAATATATCTGCAGTGAGAAGAGTGCAATTGTGGGTCTTTAGTGGAGTGTATCCATAATTAATGAATACTGATTAATTTGGTTAATGAGTTTAGCCAATTAATCTTATATCGTTGGAGCTTCTGATCTGTAGGCCCACGAGGTCTCCTTCCTAGCCCATAAAGGGATTTGATGTAACTATATATTGAATTGAGTTTGAAATGTTCAAATTCACTTAGGGAAATAATATAATGTATAATGATACACTATAATATAAAGTTTATATTTTAATTAAACTTTATAATATAAATTTAATTTTGGATATGATTCAACATTAATTTATGTGAGAATTAAATATTTGAAGGAGTTCAAATATTAATTTAATATGAATTGGATTCATATTAAAACTATAGATTATAATTAATGTGTATTTGATGTACATTAAAACTATAGGTTATGAGAGAAATATAATTGAATATGATTCAAATGGAGGTTAAATTACATATTTGATATTTAATTGAAGAATTAAATAATTATTTAACTTAATTTGATTTGATTTGATTTGATTTGACACTACAACACTTTTGGGCTTCAATGTCGGTTGAAAATAATAGTCTCCCATGTATAGTGTCGGTTAAAAAAAAGGATATTTAATGTCAGTTTAAAAATGACATTAAAGGCCTCCCATTATTTTTTTTCAATTTTACTAAAATTCATTTCTATCTTCTCTCAACTCGATCCTCACCTAACTTTACCAAAACATAACCCTCGAGAAGGCGTGTGTTCTCTTCACTCTACCCAAACATAACTCTCTCCTCTCTCAGCTGGCCAGTTGCTTTCAGTTTAGGTTGTCACCGCTGCTCTCAGGTTGGTCGTGCACATCAGTTCGTGGGTTGTCGCCACCAGTATTCGTGGGTTTTCAGTTGGTTTTCGCTGGCGTATGGGTGTTCCCGTGGGTTGTTGTCACCGGTTTTCCTTAGATCTCCGTCATCATGAGTTTCTTCCGGTGGTGGGTCATCGTCGTGGGTGTTCTCCGGTCATTTTCGATTGGTTTCCATCGGCGCGTGGGCTTTCTCGGAGTGTTCTTTGTCAGCACGTGGGTTATCCGGTTGTTCACGTGGGTTGTTCAGTCGTTCGCGTGGGGTTTGTTCACGTGGTTTTTCCGGTTGTTCGAGTGTTGTCCCGTTGCTTTCGTGGGTTGTCCGGTGGGGTTCATGGGGTTTGTCCGATTGCTTTCGTGGGGTTTCGATCGGTGGGCTTTCGGTTGGTTTCGTGTGGTTTGTCCGGTTGCTTTAGTGTGGTTTGTCGTCAACACGTGGGCTGGGTTTTCCGGTTGCTTTTGTGTGGTTTATCGTCGACGCGTGGGCTTTCAGTGGTTCTGGTCATAGAGGTGGTTCACCGGCGTCATGGTCAGCTCGCCGTTTGTCAGATCTGCCGTCTCAACTCTGTTCGCAAAGGTCCGGTGCTCGACGATGTTCCAATCTTCGAGCTCCGGTTCGGCTCTCTTCAAGTTTGTGGGTTGTTTAAGTTGTTTACTTGGAAATGTATAATTTTATTTTCATATGAATTTTCAATTTAGTAATTTAAAGTTATTTAATTCATTTTATTTTTATTTTAATGATTAAGCTTATTGAAAATTTGAAATGTTGGAATTAAATTAGTTGAAGAATATATACTTGGTTGGTAGTCTTGAAATTTGTTGATTATTGATTGGTGTGGTTCAAGTGTTATTTAGGAGTTATTTGAAATGTTTTTGGTTATGTTTGAGAGAAAAGGTGGTGAAGAAAATCGAATACAATGGTGTTGTGTAGTGGAGAGCTTGTTAATAATATTTATAGGATCATCAAAGAGACAAATAAATAAAATAAGAACTTGAGAAGAAGATGAAGTTGTGCCCTTTTACTTTGTTTTGAATATTTGAAAGGGGATTCATTTGGTTTATAGAAAGAAATGGCAATGGTATAGGAAGTGGCGTAAACAAGAAGAATAATATTAATCGATAACTAATACTTATTCGTTGGGCTTTTACATAATTTGGAGAATAAGGAAACATTGGGTACAGAGGAACATTGGGGACGTGTTAGAGGAATGTGTGATTTTGTTTCCCATTCTCAATATTTCAAATTAGTAAAACCAAAGTCCTCAATGAGCTAAGAAATTGAAGGAGACTTTAGTGAAAAAAAAAAATGTTTGACATGGTAAAGTGTCAAGAGAAAGAACTCACAGCAGACAATCTTATCAGTCCAAATCATCTGTTGGAAGTGTTAAACTAAGTGCATCTGAAGAAGAAGATACTGAAAATATACCTAAAGAAGATTTGGAGATAATTTATTTGTTATGACTTTTAAATTTTAATCATATTGTATGTGCTTAACCATGCATGACATAAGTTTTTTTAAATTTGTTAAGGGGACACCATGTCACTTTGCTATAAGAACTGTAGATAACATTGTTGCAGTAGCCACAACATTTGATGATGATGTGTCATGTTTAACTGTTAAAGTTCTGATTGACATTGTCATGGGAGAAGATTTGCATATACCAATTCCTGTGAAGGGTAAAATAGAGTCCTTAAATCAAGCAATGGGCAACTTTGTAACATGGCCTCGTAAACTTGTAGTTATGGTTGACGAAAAAGTATGCCTCTTTTTCAGTATATGAGTTTGGTTATTTATTATTTTTCCTACTTTGAATTTTTGTAACTTTGGTTATGGTAGGACCATACAACAATTAAGAGCTTCGGCCAATCCTCCAAATATACTGACGTCAATAGTACCATCAAACTCTTGAACGGACATGCTATGCATAACATGAACAATGTAGACATGATCTATATCACTTTGGATGAGCATATATTTGGAAGAGATAAAATTATTTATTTACGTCGCGATGATCTGATCCAATATTGCAATATAGTTGAAATAGGCTACATGTGTATTTTGACATACATTGCGTAAGTATTATTCATCTAGATTCATTCATGTACACTTTGTTTCATGTTTAAATAATAACTTTTACTTTGTTTAGGTATCTTTGGGATGAATGTGGTCGTGATATTACGAATAAATTTTTTATATTGATCACAAGAATATCGCCACACGTGAAGTCTCAAGATATTCCATCCAGAAATTTAGCCAATCAACTAGAACTGACTAATTTAGACCAATTAGTCCTTATTCCATATAACACAGGGTAAGTAAATACAAGTTCTAAAGTTATTTTTAATTTGCATTATACACGTACTAATATTTCAAAATTGTTGCTTATTATAGTTATCATTGGATTTGATTGTAATCAATCTATAAGAAAATTGTGTTTATGTTTTGGACTCTCTTCGAAGTAAGGTTCAAGAGGATTTCCATGGAGTTATAAATATGTAAGTGTAATTGAACTTTCTTAGCTCTTAATTGAAGTATTTATGTTTAACTAATGTTTTCGAACTATTTAGTGGATTGAAAACATGGCAAGCCAAGCACGATCTCCAACACCATCGCTTTTCTCCAAAATGGAAACCTGTAAAGGTAAATTTGCATTCATTTTGTAACAATTTATGTTCATTTGAACATAAGAATAATTGTTTTCAACTTCTTTATATGCAAGTGCCTCCATCAATTAGATTATGTAGGATGCGAGTAATATGTGCAAAAGTATATACACGAAATAGTGCATAATCCTACTACTCCCATTACTAGCCTCGTATGTAAATTATTTATTTTTTATATACTAGCTTTAATTTAATAAATGGATGTAAACTTATGTTGAATTTATCTTTTTTTTTTCTTCTTTGTAGTTCAATACAAAAAATGCATATACCCAAGGTGAGATTGACGTAATTTGAACCCAATGGGCAAGTTTTGTTGGCCGATATATGTAAGGATGTAATTCTTGTTTTTTGTCTCAATAGAATATAAATGCTAGCTTAGAATATAAATGCAAATTTATCTAATCATGATCTATTTATTGAAAGATTTATGTATAATATTTTTGTGTTTATGGGATATTTGGTGTTAAGTATTCATGGAATTAGTACTAATTGATATTTGTGAATGAGAGAAATGATGGCTTGGTGTAAGTATTCTATGAAAGTCTATTATTGTTATGCAAATGTTGGTGATTAGTGTGTTTATTTCATATTTGATGAGTATATGTAATGGATTGAAAATATTGTCTCTTGTTTGTGGATAAATTCATTGGTGGAAGACAAATATTGATGGCTTGTCATGCAAATTTTTTTATACTTTTTAATAAAAAAACAATGACGAATACCCAACACGAGACATTTAATGTCATTTTTAACTTTTTGACCGAAAAATGGATTCGGCACGGAATTTAAAAAAAAGGGACAATAATTGATAAAACGGAAAAATTCTGGGCTTCAATGTCGGTTTAAAGGGCTTCATTTGATTCTTGGTCTTCAGTTGCAATCGGCATTAAAGGGCTTTAATGTCAGTTGCAAATTTCATTAAAGGGCTTTAATGTCGGTTGCAATCGACATTAAAGACTGTGGTATTAAAGCTCTTTAATGTTGGTTGCAATCGACATTAAAGACAACCAACATTAAAGGGCTTTAATAACACTATCTTTAATGTCGGTTGTCAACTGACATTAAAGCCCTTTAATGTCGATTTAAAACCGACATTGAAGCCCAAAATTCTTCTAGTGTGATTTAACTAAATTAATTGAATTAAAACTATAGGTTATGTGAGAGATGTTTCATTTAAATATGATTTAAATGAAATCATTAATTAAATATTAATTATTAAATTTATTTATTTATTTCATTTAAATTAAATTAATTTTAATTTCAATTTAAAGTTAACTCCCACCAGAAATGTGGGATGTCTTCCATGTTTCTCTCTCTCCTTTGTAATGCACCTGTAAATCGTTTGTTAGATAGGTGATTGATGAATCTAAAATATAAAATACACATAGAAAGGTTCTGTGATTTTTACTCTAAAAGTTCTCCATCTCCTTTCCAATTGAATTTTGGTTCCCACAAACCAAAGCCCTTAGAGATTTTCCAGAGAATAGAGAGGTTGCAATTTTGGTTGTGTAGATTTGGTGAATTCAAATTGGAGTTTTATTCTTTGTTGGGTTCTACAAAGGTAAAGAAATCCCTATCCATTTTCTCTATAATATTAATTTCAATTCATGCTTAACCTAAATTCATTTTACAATAGGCTATTTTTGAGTTTAATTTGGTCTTTGTATAATCTTCTGGAGTTGCCCAGTGTATGAGTATTTCAGAAAACTCAAATTAAAAAATGAGTTTGGTTCTATTTTTTCCACTATAATTAGGGCTTTCATCCCTACAATTAGTATCGGAGGCATCCCGTTATATTATTTAGGTTTCTGAAATTTGCATTGGGTTTTTGGTGGGATTAAATTGTATTATGAATGTTAATTTTTTACAAATGAATGCTTACAGTAATTTTATATTTTGATTTGATAAAAAATTGTAAAGGCCCCTACATTTTGGGCATTTACCATGAAATATGTTGTATTCTGTAAGTCTGCATCTAGAATTAGGGTTGTGTTCGATGAAGTTCAAGACCAATTTTGGCCAAAAACGAAGAACAGTTGCAATTTCTGTCTAGAAACCAACTTAGAGTTGTAGCGTTGCAATGCTGCTCACGGTGTTGCAATGCTACAACAATGCAACGCTAGGGTTGTGTTGCACGCAGTTCAGTAGTGGTCCATGGTGGTTCAATCCAGTTTAACCGGTTTGGTTTAGCACTAGGTTGGCTCAATTCGTGGTTTTAGGGTTCAGTTTGAAACGATTCGGGTCGGCTTGAGTTGGTCTAGTCAGGTTATGGAGTAGTAAAAGCTTATTTTAGGATAAATTAGCATAATTATTATAATTTATTGCTTTATTTTATTCGAGGGGCCAAAATTACCAGTTCATTTGCTATTTAAATGCTTTATGGATTTCATTTAGATAAATCCCACCATAGGTTAAGCATGATCATGCATTTTAATATGTTATGAGTGTTATAGTGTATGGTTTTAATGCATGATGTGGAAATGATTTCATGAGTTATTTAATGTATTAAGATATGTTAAATATACGACATTGGAAAAGCATGATGCATGACATTACTTGGGCAAATATAAAGAGTTATATTTATTAATGTCTTGTATATATTTGGTAGATTTTCAAGGGTGGTTTAATATAAATGTTATATTAATAAAGTTGAAAATTAATTTGCATTGAGCATGACACACCTATAGTTTAATATAATTGTTATATTAAAGTCATGAAATGCATGTAATATGGTTTTCTTATTAATTAGAATTTGATTATTACTCAAGTAAACCATAGAAAGCATGTTTATAGGGCTAATAATTAATTTTGTAACAGTTATAAAATTGATAATTAGTAACTGTCAACCTATAATAAAGAGTTGCATGCAAACTTAGGATCTTAGGGAATTGAATTTAATTTTAAATTTTTTTAAATTAATCTAAACCATAGATCAAATTAATTCTAATAAGATTAGAATTACGTCCTATTTATTTTTTAATAGATTTAAAATTTGATTAATAGGACAAATAGGACTTTAGGTTATAAGGGGACTCTACCAGTGAAGTTCTGTCTAGGTTGAGGGGTCTTAAGATGACGGTTTACAGAATACCTCCTACCTGGAAACTAACCTAGAATTTGAGTTGAATTAACCTTAATCTTGTTAGCATGCAATGTCACTAGGTTAATTAAATAGTTTAATTTACCTAGAACATTAGAGTAAAGACCTTATTATAAGAGTTATAATAGGCATAGACTTAGATAGATTCATTAGTTGGAATTTAACTAAGTATAATAAAACCCTAAATAAAGGAACTCTTAAACAAGAGAACCATTGAGTGGAAGCAAATCATTCCAAACCCCATGGTGAAATAACAAGACATTTACAATCAAACAACAACAGTTATGCATCAACGAGTAAATTACAGCATGCTTCGAGGAATAAACAAAAAGGGATCGAGGAAACATACCTTTTGAAGAACTTTTTCTTCTTGTATACCCTCAATCAATCAACAAAACGTCCAAGCAAACTCGATCAAGTGCACGAACGCAACGAACAAACCCATCAAACTCAAACTGGTATATACGCAAACACAATCGAGTAAAAGTCGTTCCTTGACCCTCGAACAAGAAACTCGACACTACCACTTGGTTACCTTGGTATTCTCAGTGTGAGAATCTAGGAAGTGTGGGCTCTGTATGGATTTGGTAGAGGGAAGGAGGAATTGAACAATCGAGTAAGTGGGAGAAGGGCTAAGTCTATCGTATAGACTGGGAACTCGATCGTTTAATATCGATGAGCTATCGTCTAAAAAACTAGATCCTTGATCGTGTATTCTCTCAAATCTATCGTATAACTTTTTATCTTTTTACAATTGGAATGTGTTGGCCTCCTGAAAAAATAAAAACGATTTTCATTTTATTCATCAGTTATCAAAACTGAATAAGACCTCCCACTCTTTCGGTTATTAGAGAAAAAATAACAAACAACAATTATCTCATAATTGTTTTGTTATAAATATATATAATAACCAATTTATCATATTATATTTATAACCTATGGTTTTAATATCACATCATATGTATATTTAAACCATATTTCTTTTTCTCCTTTATGACATATAAATCACATTTATATTAATTCCTCCAATTAATGTATCTAATATATCAAATCAATTATATCACATATAATTGAATTAAGTGAATTATATCATATATAATCAAATTCTCTCTTGTTAATTTGAACACTTCAAACTAATCCAAAAACTGATTCTCAACATGAATCCATTGAGCTACCAAGGGGACCTTATGGACCTGTAGCTTGAAGCTCCAACGGTACGTGAATAACTAACTAAACTCTTTAATCACGATATCCACCATTCGGATATATTTTTGTGTCCATCAGATATAACCAATCGCTAGTATGATGACCCTTCACAAATCGCTCGTAAGTACAGTTGGGCCAATTTAACGTTTTCCCTTTATAGTTACATCTAACTTCTTAAGTACCATTGATTCCTCTAATGAACAATACGTCATAGTCCCACTATGAATAAACCTTCTCAGGCCAAGAGAACATGTGGTGCCTCATTGTTCAAGCCCCAGAATCAGTCCTTAAGGGAGCAATTTATCTACTTATCCCTACTTTAGGGAAGGAGTGAATTCTGACTTGTGTAGCTAAGTTCCCAGCTCCCCAATCAGACGAATCCCTAAAGTGGTAGGTTTGAGTTGGCGATCTGGCCACTCGCACCCATGCAAATCAAAGGACCGTCCTCATAGGTAGGAGTTCCCAACTCACTCAGGATTAAGGTCATGTTACCTATGGTCATCCTAGTGAAATGAAAGTCTCTATCATGAACGACGTTATATAACGAGACTAAACATTTCGTGGTTCAGTCTTATACAAACTTCTTTGTATAGAGCATCCTCGCTCGCATGTCTAATACATGAATGGTCAGGATCATACCATTTGTAGCACTTTATAACATTTGTAACATCTACAAAGTGGGCCATACTCGTAGCATCACCAAGATAAGGTTTCCCTCCTTTATCCATATACTACAGACCATTTAGGTTATCACTTAAAGCACGATTCACTTGTATGTCTCCACATACATGCTTAAGTTACAATGAAAATCAGGGATCTTAGTTTATTGGTTTGTGGTTAATGCAACTAAAATATTTCATATTTTATAGACAGTAGTGAATAAAATATCTCATATTATTACATCACAAATGGTTGTTCATACAGGTGTTTACCAACTACAGTACCCTACGAGATTTAGAGCATCAACCTTAACAATCTCCCACTTGTCCTAAAGCTAGTGAGGTGTACAATAGCCAACTCTAAAGAGCCTCACAACTACAAATGAGGAAAACATATTAAGAGGAAGTATCACCTGATACGGAAGATTGTGCAACGAAGAGATGTGATCGTCACAAAGATCGCTTCGGAATACAACATTGTTGATCCATTTACAAAGATTCTCTCAGCTAAAGTGTTCGCGAGTCATCTAGAGAATCTAGGTATGCGAGACATGTACATTGTGTAATCTAAGACAAGTGGGAGATGTGTAATGGGTATATGGATGCCCTAGTTTATTGTAGTTATTTACAACTCCCGCAATTTTGGATTTTGATATTATGTATATCCCACTAACTAAAGTTTTAGTTCAAAAGGGATTTTGCTGGGTTTTATGCTCTAAAACTCGTAGATGTAAATGTAAATAATTGACCGTCATCAATAAAGAGTTATGATGTTATTTCAATAAATGTTATTGATTGTGTTGTACTCTATTTTATCTTAATAATCTTAAATCCAATAAACGAACATCTTAGGCTGTCTAATGAGTCTTGAACTGGGTATCATATCCTGATGACACTATGGATACGAACCACTTTGTATTTGATACAAATACAATGATCCAACACATTCTTGTAGGTGACATACGAGTGGGGGTATCCTATATAATGAGTTTGCATAAGACCAGACCGCAAAATAGTGACCACTAGATGTAACACCGTTGACTAGTTAAGTTTCTATTTCAATAGAATGACCTAGGCAACTTAATCTTAATCTTGAGTGTATTATGAACTTCTACTCACGAGGGATTGTCCTTTGATTTGTATGGGTGAGAGTGACCAATTTACCAGCTTAATAAGCCTACCATTTTGGGGACAAGACCGAGTGGAAAGCTGGGAACAAAATAATACAAGATGACTTTCACTCCTTCTCGACTTTAGGGTAAGTGGATAAGTATTCCCTTAAATGGTGTCTCCAGAACTTGAACAAAGGGCCCTACCCTCTCACTTTCTTGAGAATGATTTCTACTTAATGGTTGGACCATAAACAGGATGTCCATTAAAGGAATATTAGTACTTAAGAATACAGAGGTAACCCAGGGGTGGTAGTTTGACCCAGTTGGTGTTACGAACACTCATGAAAGACTAACTTGTTGTTATTGGTCTATATCCATGGACACAGAAATATATCTGCAGTGAGAAGAATGCGGTTGTGGGTCTTTAGTGGAGTGTATCCATAGTTAATGAATATTGATTAATTTGGCTAATAAGTTTAGCCAATTAATCTTATATCATTGGAGTTTCTGATCTATAGGTCTATGAGGTCCCATTCCTAGCTCATAAAGAGAATTGAGGTATTTCTTGATTTAAGTTTGAAATGTTCAAATTGACTTAGGGAAATAATATAATGTATAATGATAGATTATGATATAAAGTCTATATTATAATTAAACTTTTTAATATAAATTTAACTTTGGATATAATTGAAAATTAATTTATGAGAATATTTGAAGGAGTTCAAATATTAATTCAATATGAATAACTATAGATTAAAATTAATGTGTATTTAATACACATTAAAACCATAGGTTATGAGAGAAATACAATTAAATATGGTTCAAATTGAGGATAAATTAAATATTTGATATTTAATTTAGTAATTATTTAATTAGAGAGTTAAATAATTATTGATTTTGATTTAATTAAATTACTTGAATTAAAACTATAGGTTATATGAGAGATATTTCATTTAAATATGATTTAAATGAAATCAATAATTAAATATTATTTATTAAATTATTTTATTTTATTTTATTTTATTTTAAAATTAACTCCCATATAGGGAGTTAACAGAAACGAGGGAGATATCCCACGTTTCTCTCTCTCCTTTGATAATGCACTAGTAAATCGTATGCAGGATTTGTGATTGATGAATCTGGAAAAAAAATACACACAGAAAGGTTATGTGATTTTTACTCCTAAATTTCTCCATCTCCTTTCCCAATTGAATTTTGCTTCCCACAAATCAAAACCCTCAAAGATTTCTCAGAGAATAGGAAGGTTGCACTTGTGGTTATGTAGATTTGGTAAAATAAAATTGGAGTTTTATTATTAGTTGGGTTCTACAAAGGTAAAGAAATTTCTATCCCTTTTCTCTGTAATATTAATTTCAATTCATGCTTAACCTAAATTCTTTTTACAGTAGGTTATTCTGAAGTTTAAATTAGTCTCTATATAATCTTCTGGAATTTGCCAGTATAGGGTATTTCAAAAAATCCAAATTAAATATGAGTTTGGTTCTGTGTTTTCTACTATAATTTGAGATGTCATCCCTACAGTTACAACATAGAATTCAATGAAAAGTGCACGATACAACATGAAATCCAATGGAAGGTTTATGATATTTGATAACCTATGTAGGTTATGGATATCTACACTAAATAATATTTATATAATATATAGATTACATTTATAATACTTCCCCTTAGATATCCATATTATATAAAATAAATGTCTTGTTAAAACCTTACTAGGAAAAAAATCCAAAGGGAAATAATCCTAGTGAAGGAAAAAGAGTACATTATTTTATATACTTCACTGACTGCCTCATTAAAAACCTTGCTAGGAAAATCCAGTGGGATAAAATCATTGTTAAGAGAAAAAGAGTGTAGCACATTTACTCCCCTCATGAAAACATCACTTGATACTCTTGGTTGTCACATACAAATGTTATGTGTTAACTTCTCAAATGTTGTTACAGGCAACACCTTCGTCAATAAGTCTCCCAAGTTGTCTTTTGAAAAAATTCGTTGTACAGTGATGTCAGTACTTTATGCTTTATCATCTTCATATAATAACACTATTGGCTAGCCTCATACATCATCAAGATTTTAACATGATTAAAGTAGTTGTTATGATTGCTTCATAAATTGCCATAATACAAAAATTCTTCTCTATGTACTAGGTAATCTGTATAAGATCTAGTTCTTATGGGTTAGATAAGTAATCTTCTTCACAATCAACTAGATCACAATTAAATTTATGAGAATAAAATAAATCCATGTAAACTAATTCTCAAATAAAAATATAATATATTTTAAACTCAATTCCAATATCTTTCTTTGGAGAAATATTATATTTATGCTATGATAGGTAGCGTATAAACTAGTAAAGATATAAGTACACTTATTTCCCAAAAATTATGGTTCTTTGAGACTCAAAATTCTTCATTACCTTTCTGACATCAGATGATATAAACTTTCCACACCAAGTGAATGAACCATCATAGGAATGTTCAATGGTGGAACTAGTTCATATAAGATCTTATATGTATATATTGATGCAATTCTCTCTATTTTATACTTTATTTGCAAGCTAAGGCAAAACTTATCATCTCAATTTATTGTCTTAAGAAATTCTATTTGCCTTTGAATCTCTTCAGGAGTTTATGCTTAAATTATCAACATATATATATAAATAATGTATAGTAAATCTCATGTTGTGATTTCTTTATAAAAGCATATGGACAAATAGGGTTATTTTTATAACCTCATATCATCAAATATTTAATAAGATGGTTAACTGTACATTCATCAGGAATGTTTTATAAAAATCTCTTTGATATATATATCATTCTCTAATATTTTACTTATACAATTTTGGTACCTATAATCTTTCAGTGATATATTATTAAAAGATTCATATAAATGTACAATAACTACATCCATAAGATGCACGTTAAGCTTTTCATGCACAATTAGATAAATTAAATATCCCATGGCATTGTATCCACCATAGGATAATATGTCTCCTCACAATCAAAACCAATTCTTTGTGAGAATTATTGTGGAACTTGTCTCGCTTTATATATTGCGACCCCGTTCTATTTGTTTGTCTTACAAATACTCACTTGTATCCCATATATTTGACATTTTTATTGGATTGATTCTTTTCACACAAGTCAATCATTTCTATGTTGCAACATTTTTCAATATATCTGAGTCTATAATACACATTTTCATAAATAATAGCATGAGTAATATTGTATGTAAAAATGTTGTCAACTTATTTAAGTATAGTTCCATCTTTTTCGTGTTCTGACACATAATTTATCGAGATCTCTTTATTATCCTTATTTACTTTAAGATTTTTATGAGTGCTTATATTTAGCATTTCTTTGAGATATTCATATTCTCAACTGACTTCTTTTTCGAGGATCTTTATCTTTGGAACCCATTTGTCTATCATGCTTCAAACGTATTACAGACTCATTAGTATTGACAACTTGTTGTATTGGGATATAACTTGGTCACTTTCTTACAATTGTAAATGTTCTGTAATGCATTTTGCATTAATTTGCAATATTTTACATATGAATTATGTTTTGAACTTCTGGTTCAAAGTGATTTGTATGATGATCAAAATGAGACAATACTTATATATTTTATTAATTTATTTTTTCAACTTTTCCTTAACTTCTCCCCCTAATGTTGAAAATTTTGTCTAATTAATAACAATTAACTTGTGTAGTAAACAATCCATCCACCAGGGGTTCAAAGTAATTAATTGATGTAAAATCAATTTCAACATAGATTTTAATTACTCCATCATCTTAATTGTTGTTGTGGAACAATTCAAACATTTACTGCATGTCTTGCATATGAATTATATTTGGCTTCTGACCATATACTCATTAGTCATTGGTCGAGCATATATAATAACATGATCTCATACAGATCTGAAGGTTTGCTATTTTAACCTAAGCTACAGGACGTTCAACATTTATCCCAATCAATTATCAAATTTTTGGGATGCGAACTCACTAGCATTATCAAAACAAAACAGTAATTATATATGTGGCCATCAACTGGATGCGCAAACAAAAATCATAAAACCATGAATCTGTTCCAAAAGTAGAAAAGGTTCAATTTCAATTTTAGTTAGTGAGAGTTTGATAATTAATCTCTTGAGAACACGACATCATGACAATTTATTAGATGGAAGAATCTTCTAGTTCTTCAATGGATGCCAATGTATATTTTCAACAATTATTTTCACTATCGACCCAAAATGAGTCATCATGTCAAAGGAAAATATATTGAGATCAATGAACTTCAGGTTCATTGTTGCATATATTTCAACTACACAAATATGTGTAGTTACAATAAAAAGGAAAAATATAACTTTTCTATATGTACTTCTCATAGAAGATAATAGATATAGTATATAAATATTATATATTATTCTTATTATCAATCTTTCTAAATCATATCTATTACATCGTATACCTTCCAAATTTACTAAACTTCTCTTTGATTTACAAGAGAATAAAGTATATCATATTTGATTTACAAGAGAATAAAGTCAATTTTAATCATTTGGCAAAATATTTTTTTCTTTTTCAAAATCTTTAATCAAGTCTACAAGACTTTTTATCATATTTGATTTTTTGCTTCAAGCATTTGAATTTTTGAAAACATATCGTCTACTTTTAAGTGTAATATGCATAAATATACTATATGCAAAACATAAATATTATTTCTTCTTAGTCTCTTCAAGAGATTTAAATGAAATCAAAATATCTCATATACAAATTTTCAAAAACAATGATAATCTCTTCAGTAGATTCTAAAAAACTTGTAACATAATATCATATTTAGGGGTTAAGTTATGATCTCTTCAAGAGATTCAAATAAATTCTCAAAGTTTGCTTCCACACATCGTTTCTTTTTCATTAATAAGGATTTTAATTCTTATTCTACGGCAGATACAAGATTATTGTCTCTTTTGCATCACATTTGATAAATGAAATTTTCCTTCAAGCCATTATATTTGCGTGTAGTTTTAATAGAATAATTACTTCTTCCTTTATTAACATGACTTCGACCTCAATGATTAAATATTGGAACATTCACTTCAAGGAGTGATATTATATTATTGGTCAAAATTCATTATTTTTCATAGAAACATCTGCTTGTATGTTTTATTCAACCTCAAGAGATATTAGATAAATATTCATCACAATGTTTCAAACTTTCTTTCTCAAACTGCTAATACAAGAGCATAACATGTTTGATATATGCTCATTAGTTTGTAAGCATTTATTAATTTAAAATATATGCAATTACATGTGCATGGCAAAAACAATGAACACTAATTGATTTATGCAGCTTGTGTATTAAATCAAAATTAGCTTTAGGAAGAGTAATTAGTTATTATGCATAACTTTCAAACTTTGCCATAAAGGAATTCAATCAAATACATATGCATATATATATATATATATATATACATACATACACATATATATACATGTATGCACATATGTATGTATGTATACATGTATGTACATATGTATGTATGTATACATGTATGCATGCATGTATGTATGTATGTATGTATAAATTTCAAAAGCTCACAAATTTATTCGTACAAGAATAATTTAAATATTCACAATCAAATAAATTTCAATTCTAGCATAGCAAACAAAATTGACTAATTCAACTCTATGATAATTCTCAGGTAGAGGTGTTTCCTTATGATCAACTTAAATACGTCAGTCTAGCTAAAACAATCCTTAGACAGAGTTTTTGATTCATTAATCTTTTAGTTAAGAGTTAATTAATAGATTAATAAAACTAAGTGCATTGTTGACCTTATTAAAATAAATTCACTTTAAGAAATAATCTTTAATATCTTGAATCTCTGCAAATAAAACTAAAGATAATTTTGAATATTATTCTCATATTTGAAAGATAAAATAATAACTTTAGAAGAGAATTTTAACGAATAAAAGATAAAATTATTATGAGAGAATTTTACCATTATTTAAAAGACACTCAAATTTTATCTAGAAGTATGCAATCCAATTAAGAAAATAAATATCCTAATTTAATTTTTCATTTATAATAATTATATTCAAAGATATAGAAATATGAATTGATTTAGAAAACATCTCAACTAAATCATTCAAAAATAAGAATTATACTTAAAAATAAGATGTATGATTTGTTGTCTATGATAAATTTTAATCTAAATGATATATTTTATACAACAATTTTAAATATACACATAAAACTATATAGCACATTTGACATATCCATAAAAAATTTAGCTAAAAGTTTAAGTCAATAAATATTTTGTATTTCTTGTTTTCAATATCCTTTCTATTTTGGATGACTCAAAATAAGGTATTTGAGTTTCTCTAACCTAAATTTTATTACTCAACAATTTAACTTTTACTCATAACTCATGAAATACTCATCATCAGCGCAAAAAAATTGTGATGAAGACCTATGCACATATACAGTGTGTGAATATGATTAAAAAGTCTGAATTTTTAGAGAGTGGAGTTTGGAGTCCAACAAATATATGTCTGGAAAAATTCAATATGCTTGAGAAACGTGGAGACAAACAATAATCTAATTCACTTAAATACAGAGTAATTAATAGTTGTAAAAGATTTTTCTTCAATTTCATACTAAGCCAACAAAGAATGCAAAGTCCCAAATAAGCCAACAAAGGATGTAAACCCAAATTGCAAATAAGGCTTAAAAAAACTCACAAATGCTTCAAGCCACTACTGAAGATTTTAGTTTTAATGCTCACATAAAACTTTGTTTGAGTTTTACAATTTGATTAGATCAAATGTAAAAACTAATATTAAATATATTTTAACAATCAATTTTCAAACACATAAATTACATATATGATAAGGTAGAATACTCACATTCTTTGAACTTTAGTTTTAAATACCTTGAATATATGTAGATAATTCAAGTGGGTCTTTAACGTTCTTGGTGTTCTAGTGAACCAACTCTAACCTCTACAAACATCTCAGTGGTAGAAACTCGAGCTGATAATGTGTGATGAAACAAGAACAATATAAACAACAAAATAACAATGAAAGTAAGACGAGAGAAAAATAGAAGAGAAGAAGTAAAGAGCTAATGTTGAACTTAATTGTGGTGTGTCTTACAAAAGCACCATATACCACTATTTGTAAGACATGGAATGGTATATGTTACAACATAGAATTCAATTGGAGGTTTATAATATTTGACAACCTATGTAGGTTATGGATATCTACACTAGATAATATATTAATAAAATCAACATTATCACCTACTATGCCACAAAGAGAACATTAAAACAAATATATCATTTGTAGCATTAGAAATGAAAGGATTGTACCAATTTTTAGCAAATCACAAATGGGGATTCAATAAAATATCAATTCTATACATACTCCCCCTATAAAAAAGAAATTTAACAACTCTTCCATGCAACATTATAAAGCATACTTTTAAACATAAGACAAACACTATGCATCAAAATGATTTTCATTCAACAATATAAGCCATAGAAAATGTATAGCTCATGCTCAAAATGCATTTTAATAAAATTTTAACCTATTTCAACCTAGAGCATAACACAACATATATCTTAATCACAATTACAATCTTTTGCAAAACTCAATATCCTTTTTCTCAATAATTTCTAAGGAAAACACAAGGATAGAGTAGTCATTTAAATGACCAAAGAGTCAAATATTAAGCAATAAAGAGCCAAATAGATAGATATACAATCATTTTTCATGGCATTAAATCCAATGAACAATATCTCAAGATCTCAAATTCTAACCAATCAACCAAAAGAATAATGGGTCTTTTTAAATATACAAAGATATTTTTAAGATTTTTCTATTTATAAGAATTTTCCAAGAATTATCTCAATAATTCAATAATTAAAGGTTACCATCTATGCTACATTTATTTTCTTAGATTCAAGCAAGCCAAGGTGTTCAAATTTGATCAATTCTTTATTTGAAGTCCAAGCAATAATTGCTTCTTGAATCGTATTTACAAAGAAAGTTCAACCAAAATATTTTCGTATTCATTTCTTTGGTCCTTCATTAGTGAGCAAGGATTTTGAAATCCATTTCAAATTAGTTCTAATATTACTAACGTTCACTTTTGGCAAATAACAAGTTTGATATTTATGACCAACTTTGCCACAAGAATAACATACAACATTAGGCAAGAATTTCTTTTGCACAAAGTTATTTTGCACCTTATTTTTATTCAAGAAATTCTTGTTGGGAGCATTTTTCAATTTAAAACAATTTGGTCTAATATGTCCTTTAACTCCACAATAATGACATGTAGATACAAAATTTGATTTTACATGCAAATCTCGAGCATTTTCATGTCTTAGGCACCAACTTAGCACTATTCATGCACATAGTATTGGCATGGGAATGTTTAGATACAAACTTTTATTTTTCAATCATAGGCCTAGTTTTTTCATGCTCATTCACAAAATTCGCATTATGGACACATTTTGATCTAGCATGAAATTGTTCAGGTACAAATTTTGAATTTCATGAGTATATCTAATTTTTCGTGCTTTGACACAAATTTAGTTTCAATAAAATTAAGTAGGTAAAACAGTTTTAGATATAGAAGAGGTGGCCTTAATAAAAGTAACTTGGAACTAGAAGAACAATTTTCATTCACATCATCTAGTTTCTTTCTATCATTACAAGATTACCCAAGTCAATAATTTTGTCCAATTTTTGTGCACCTATAGTCAATTTCTTTATAGAATCTTTTGCAATTTCAAGCTCTTTATTAGCGAATAATTATTTTTCTCTAAGAACATGTAAAATATCATTTTTCTCATGAATATCACATTCAAGAAATTTAATTTTATCCATTAAAGAAGTTTTCTCTTTTTCTAATTCTATATTGCTAGTTTTCAAATCAATAATTTTATTATTCAAACTAGCAATTTCATCATTTAATTCCAAAGAACAATATCTAATTTTCTCATTTGCATTCCCCAAATCATTCAAATCAATTTTTATTTTACTTGACAAGGATCTAAATTCTTCATTTTCAACTTCAAGAAATTTAATCTTATCTATCAAAACACATTTCTCATCATCACAAAATTTATTATCATGCAAAATATCATTAGTACTCTCTTTTTCAAACAATCATTTTCATTTATCAAGATTTATTTTCATTAGATAATGTCTTAAACTTCTTTAATAGTTTTAGATATTTAGAGCTAATTTTTTTCTAAATCACGTTGCATACTTTCACATGCATCATGTAGCTCAATCATAAGAAAGGGATTGTGACTTAATTACCTCATCTTTATTGGTCTCATCACCGAAGTCATTCTTCAAATGGGTCATCAAGCACAAGGAGGACTTATCACATTTTTCGTTTTTCACTTCATGAAACTTTTCTTGATTATCAAAATTATAATTCTCATTCACATAAAATAAATCATTAGTACTACAAGGAGAATTTTCTACATAATACATATTATCAAGAAAGTTCCAAATATCATATGTATATTCAAAATGTAAGATTTTATCACATATTTGTCTATCTAATGCACAATATATGATGTTTGTAGCTTTGACATTAGAAGTAACTCACAATCCAATTGCAATTTTGACAAATCATGCTCACAAACATATACAATATTAAAATCTATAGCAAGCAAAAAAGTTTTCATTCTATTTTGCCAAACATTATAATTTTATTGCCATTCAAGAATGGAGGTCTATCAACACAATGATCTAAAGTTGTCATAGCTCTAACAATTAAGCTTGTCAAATAATTTTTCAAAAAAATAAGTTACTCAAGTACCAAAATACTATTTGAAAAATAATTTTATTAAAAACGCAGCCTCTTTAATACTAATTGTTGGAGTAAATAATTCCACCCATAAGTATCAAATAGAGAAATTGCATTGTATGACAAATATATTTTAAAAAACCAAAACCATGACTTTAACTTTTATGTGATTGCCATTGCAGGTGTGGCAATTACATAGCAATCATATAACAATCACATAGAAATCAGATAGCAATCACAAAACAATCGCATAGAAATCAGATAGAAATCAAATTTCAAGCGGAAGTTTTTTTTACATGTTTGCAAAAATGCAAAATTTAGGGACATGCACCCAATTTTCAATTTTTTTTAATTAAAGTTGCAATTGCCCCATGAAATAACTTTGGATAAAAAAAATTTGATTAAAAAAAACAAGAGCGGCCTCACTTTGAAATCAATTGTGGATTGGCAAGCCTAGAGGGGAGTGAATAGAGTTTAATAAAACTAGTTAAAAAAATTTCTCTAGTGTGGGCCCAGTCAAACATATTAACAAACTTTTTGTTAGAAAATAATTTAATTTTAAGCATATAATATCAACCCAAAATAATCAAGAGATTGACCTAAAAACAAATTCAAGAACAAATTGTAGCAACTAATTTTATGCAATGAAATATATTAACAAATTAATTGCAAAATTAAAATAGGAGAGATAGAGAAATTGACGCCGATAATTTTATTGTGATTCGACAAAACCGGCCTACATCCATTTTTCAAGCTCCTCTTGGGTACTTCATTAGAATTATTTGACTCTTTCCACGGTTTAGAGTTGAATCGCTACAAGTTCTTTTTCCGGGAGAAAGAAAAAACTTATCCTTTCCACGGTTGAGGATCAAACCGTTACAACAACTTTTTTTCTGGGATCAAGAACAACCGTTACAAAAGTTTGGAAAAATTAAAGAGCACACTTATAACTCTCTCAATAGAATGGATTTACAAGTTTTGAACTCACAACAAATTAATCCTCACAATACATAGACCTCTCTCAAGAATAAGATGAAAGGAAGAAAATTGAAGCTTGAAGAGAGAGCAACAATGATGGCTTGAAGAGTTATGGAGGATTGAAAATTAATAAAAGTTGTTTTAATTTTGGAGAAGATGAAAAGTTTAAAAAGAGAGGGAAAAAGTAAAAATCAAATTCATTTTGGGCCTTTAGATCTAGAAAAAGAAAAATCAATGGTGGGAATTTTTACTTTTTGAATCAAGTCCCCGTTAGACACAAACAAAATAGTATTAAATTATTTTTCTTTTCAAATTCATTTCTTTTTTAAAAACCCAACAAAAAGTAAAAACTCATTAGGTGTCCAAAACTAATAGTTAGACACAAACATAAAATAATATTAAATCTATTTCCTTTTAAATTGATTTTTTTAAAACCACTCCAAAAATAAAAAATCCACCATGTGTCATTTCTTGTATGCTCCAACTGGCACCTTTCAACGGCCCCATTTTGATTTTTTTTGGAAAAAAAAAAAAGCAATCACATCATCAACTCAAGATTTTTCCATTAATCTTGTTTAAGCTATATCTTATTTATTTGAGCTCTGATTTGAGTGATTCAAATTGCGTTGAAATCTCCATTCTGAACTCTAGTTATAGACTATTCAAAATACTAAAATTGTTAGTTAATAAATTCAGGTTTGTTATAATCAAATATTAATTAATTAATTAAAATTAATTAATTTGAGATTAAGGGAAGCCAACATTTCTATCCCTATACTAACTTTAATCTTGAAGTTAATTTGCTATTAGATTTTATTACTTGAAATTAATTGAAATTTTCTTTCTTGAAGTTAATTGTTTATTTTTATTTATTTTGATTGGTAGCTTTAACTTTATATATTTATTATCAATCTTGTAATAAAAAATCAAATAGGGTACTTTAAAATATTATTATTAATTTTTTGTTAATTTTGGATTAAATTTATTATTTAAATTATTTGTTAAAAAAAAGTTTGTTAATTTATTTAATTAGCCCACATTAGAAAAAAAATCATTAATTTTAAATAAACCTTTAGAATCGATATTTTTTGTTGAATGAGAAATTTTGGACCAATCACAAGTTGCCACGTCATTTACGAAATTAATGATAAAATTCCAAATCATTAAATTTGGGTTCAATTAGGAGTTGACATATGTCCCAAATTGAAGACAAATTTCGATGACGCCACGTGGTTTTATCATGATCGTTGAATCAATAAGATTAATTTGGCCCAATTTGATATTATTATTTGGGTCAAAGTCCAACTAAGTCCAAAAATAGGTTGAATTTGACCCAAATGTGCCTAAATTCAATTAATTGGGCCCAAAGGCCAGACACATGGACCAACCAAACAAGTCCAACTAATTAGGCCTAAAGGCTAGGCCTATGGATCAACCAAGCCCAAGCCCAACTGTGAACTCTATAAATAGAGAAGCTCCCCTCATTTGGAGAGGTCAGCAATTCTACACTCCAAAGAGCATAGAGGGAATTCTCTACAATTAGAAGACTCCTTGACTCCTGAAGCTGACCACGCTTGAAACTGAAGTCCTTTGAAGACACAAGCATTCTAAAGGCTGAAAAAGATACAAGCATTCTGAACACGCTTGAAAACTGAAGTCTTTTGAAGATACAAACATTCTTCTAAGACTTGAAGCTCAAGAACACCCACATGCCCTACTTCTATACATCAAGCATACGCATTCAACCGAGAGAAAATCAGAGGATCAAGCACTAGAGATCGAACCATATCGCATCAAATCAACATCAACATCAACACCAATGTAAGTTTGACTCCACGAAACAAGTTTCTCCATAAGCCTCATGTGAATACTAATCCTCCAAGAAGATCAACAAGCCCAAAAGCTGATCATCCAAGGAGATCAACAAGCCCAAAGGTCGATCACCCAAGGAGATCAACAAGCCCAAATGCCGATCACCCAAGGAGATCAACAAGCCCAAAGGACGATTGTTCAAGAAGATCAACAAGCCCAAAGGCCGATTGTTCAAGAAGATCAACCACTTAAATATTATAATTTATTTTGAAAGCATCAAAATACTATGTATTAGAGATTGTACTCACTTTCCACAAGATTAATGCAAATACAAAGTTCAAGTTCCATGAAATAAATTTCTCTTGAAATCTCCTATGAACAAATTGGCACACCCCGTGGGACCTCTCTACCTTTTATCTCTCTCTCGTCATCCGAGTCAACAAATCTACAAATGGTACTAAAGAAAATTGCATCCAAAGCTACCATCGCAAGCAACACTTATATAAGTTCTGTCATCACGGAGGAAATTTGGGACCAGCTGATGGAATTTCCTAAAGGCGGGATCGTCATCAGAGAAAATCTTTTGTTTGAAAACTATGCTTCTGCTACTATTCTATTAGAGAAAGAATCACATTTTGATGTAGTGTTTATCATGATGACTGACGTAACGACTGAGTCGATCATGGCAAAGATGGAGGTAAAGATAAATCTCCTAATGAAGGCTATAGAGGAGCGAGATCATGAAATCGTTGTTTTAAGAGATCAGATACAGGCTCGAGATACTGCTGAATCAAGTCAATCTCCAGGTACAAAATCCAATGACAAAGGAAAGATTGTCTTGCAGGAAAGTCAGCCACCACAATCCACCTCTGTTGCCTCCCTGTCAGTTCAACAACTCCAGGATATGATCACAAACTCCATAAAAGCTCAGTACAGAGGATCGTTGCAAACTTCCTTTATGTACTCTAAGCCATACACCAAGAGAATCGACAACCTGAGAATGCCAGCTGGGTATCAACCTCCAAAGTTCCAGCAGTTCGATGGAAAGGGCAATCCAAAACAACATGTTGCACACTTCATTGAAACCTGCGAAAATGCAGGAACCAGAGGAGACCAGCTAGTCAAGCAGTTCGTCTATACCTTGAAAGGAAATGCTTTCGATTGGTATACTGATTTGGAGCCAGAAGTGATTGATAGTTGGGAATAGCTAGAAAAAGAGTTTCTGAACCGCTTCTACAGTACAAGGCGCACTGTTAGCATGATGGAGCTGATGAACACTAAACAGTAGAAGGGAGAGACAGTCATCGATTACATCAACCAATGGAGAGCTTTAAGTCTGGATTGCAAAGATAGACTCACTGAATTATCTGCAGTGGAGATGTGCACTCAAAGCATGCACTGGGAGCTTCTCTNGACTGAGTCGACCATGGCAGAGATGGAGGTAAAGATAAATCTCCTAATGAAGGCTGTAGAGGAGCGAGATCATGAAATCGCTACTTTAAGAGATCAGATACAGGCTCGAGATACTGCTAAATCAAGTTAATCCCCAGCTACAAAAGCCAATGACAAAGGAAAGACTGTCTTGCAGGAAAGTCAGTCACCACAATCCACCTCTGTTGCCTCCCTGACAGTTCAACAGCTCCAGGATATGATCACAAACTCCATAAGAGTTCAGTACGGAGGACCGTTGCAAACTTCCTTTATGTACTCGAAGCCATACACCAAGAGAATCAACAACCTGAGAATGCCAGCTGGGTATCAACCTCCAAAGTTCCAGCAGACAGTCGTCGATTACATCAGCCGATGGAGAGCTTTAAGTCTGGATTGCAAAGATAGACTTACTGAATTATCTGCAGTGGAGATGTGCACTCAAAGCATGCACTGGGAGCTTCTCTACATCCTACAAGGGATAAAACCTCGTACATTTGAGGAGCTGGTAACACGCGCTCATGATATGGAGCTGAGCATTGCCAATAGGGGAATTAAAGATTTCCTAGTCCCTGAAGGGATAAAAAATAAAAATGAAGCCAAGGGCACTGAAAGATCATGAATAATTCCACAAAAGAATCTATGGTCGTTCATGTGACCTCACTGAAATTTTCCTCCAAAGGAAATCAAACAAAATTTGAAAGAAGGCACAACGAGAGCGAGAAGCGTCGACCAACACTTAAAGAAAGACAAGAGAAGGTTTATCTATTCCCTGACTCTGATGTGGCAGATATGTTGGAGCAACTACTAAAGAGCAACTTATCCAGCTGCGGGAATGCAAGCGACCGGAACAAGAAGAAAATATAGATGATCCTAACTACTGCAACTATCATCGGGTCATTAGTCACCCAGTTGAAAGGTGCTTCATGCTGAAGGAAAGAATTCTGAATTTGGCTCGTGAAAAGAAGATTGAGTTAGATTTGGATGAAGTAGCTCAAACAAATCATGCTACAGTAATGGCAACTTCAAGTGTTCCAACACTGTCTGAGTCTCATGCTCAAAGACAAAGCCTGATCCAGTTCGGAGCCTTCGAGCCTATAGTTGTTTGGTTCCAGCAAGAGATTCAAACACAAATTCCAAAAAGAAAGATTAGCTCGTTGAAGATGACAACGAAGGGTGGATAGTTGTGACTCGTTGAAAAATAAGACAGTAAAACTCCACCCAAAAAAAGTCGTGTTCCTATCGAAGCTATAGAAGAAGAAAGAAGACTCATAAAAAGAAAGGAAAAAAGATGATATGGAAGCCTAAGCCTACTAAGAAAGAAGACAAGGATTTCCCTCAATTCCGACAGCCGGCAACTTCGGCAGAATTTCTCCCAAGAAGCTTTCTCAATAATCATCCAGAGAAAGTATCAGAAGTTATTGCATGTCACACTATCGGCATAGTGGAAGTCGACAACAATCATGTGACTATTGAAGAAGTCAACGACTCAGAAGAAATGAAGTAAAGAACTTCTGTCTTCGATCGTATTAAGTTTTTAAGTGCTCGATCTTCAGTCTTTCAAAGATTGAGTATGGCCACGGTAAGAGAAGAAGACCAATGTCCAACGACTACTTCTGCTCGAACTTCAGCCTTCAAAAGGCTAAGTATATCCACATCAAAGAAAGATCAACCTTCAACATCTGCTTTTGATCGTCTCAAGACAACAAGTGATTAACGTAAAGGAAGGATGAAAATCTTGAAGCCAACGTCATTCCATGAAGAAAACATCGACAAAAATATTCACAGTCGTGTCCCTTCACGCATGAAGAGGAAATTTTCTGTTGACATAAGTACAGAAGGTTCCTTGATAGTGAAGCCAAAACTCATCATATTGACGAATCCTATAAATGAAGAGGATGATCAAAACCATGATGAAATAAGAGCTTCTGAAGTTTAAATGAAGAAACTCCTCATCGCAAAAGCCTAAATGCATGATGCTTCTGGCCTGCATGAGCTTAAAATGTGAACGGCCCCCCAAAAAAAAATCTTTGTACGAACTATGTTACAATTTGATCCCTATCATTATAAAGGGTATGAAGGCAGCTTGAAAGAAACTTCAAGTTCAGTCCATTTAAAAAAAAAAACTTGAACCACGTCATGATTTGATCCCTTTTTTAAAGGTACGAAGGAAACTTTAAGAAATTTAAGTTTAGTCCATCAGAAAAGGTACCACAACCACCTAAGTATGATACTACAAGATTGATGTTAATCATCCCCGTTAAAGAATGACACTCCAGATTAAATATGTTCATCCCTATTGGGGGCAACATAATGGATGGAAGATGTTCATCCCTTGTAAGGAGTCAGCACAGTAAATAAAAGGCACACACTTGGAATGCGCTTCACTTCCTCTTTAAAATCAAACTTAGATACTCCTCCATCTTCAAGTTTAAAGGCTTCGTCAATGCTTTTCAATCTTTAGGTTCAGAGGCTTATCGATGCTCCTCCATCTTCAAGTTTAGAGGCTTCATGATGCTTCATCTTCATGCTCAAAGTTGCGAAGTCGAGCTCAATGTAAAGATTCATCGATGCTTCATCAAACTCAAGTGCGAAGGATTTGTCAATGCTTCAAGCTCAAATACGGAGGATTCACTGATTCTTCAAGCTCAAGTGTAGAGGATTCGCCGATGCTTCGTCAAACTCAAATACGGAGGATTTTTCGATGCTTTGTCAAACTCAAATGCAAGGATCTCGTCGATGCTTCTCCATCTTAAAGTTCAGAGGCTCCATCAATGTTGTTTCATCTTCAAGTTCAAGATTCGTATACATGGCCACACCTCCATCTTCAAGTTCAAGGTCGGTGTGCATGGCTCCGCTCTATCTTCAAGCTCAAAGGCCGGTGTGCATGGCTCGGCTCCATCTTCAATGACTCGATCTACAAAATCATAATGTAGCTTTGCTTCATCTCCAAAGTTGTGGCATGGCTTCCCTTCATCTCCAAACTAATGGCACGACTTCGCTTCATCTCCAAAGTCATGGTGCGGTTTCGTTTCCTCTCCAAAATGTTGGCGCGGCTTCGCTTCATCTCCAAAGTCATGGTGTGGCTTTGTTTCGTCTCCAAACTGATGGCGCGGTTTTACTTCATCTCCAAATTGATGACGCGGCTTCACTCCATCTCCAAAGTCTTGGTGCGGTTTCGTTTCCTCTCTAAAATGTTGGTATAACTTCACCCCTTCTCTAAAATGGTGGTGTAGCTTCGCTTCCTCTCCAAAAATGTGGGTGTGGTTCCACCTCATATGTGAGATCAAGTTTGGTTTGTCTAGCTCTACCTCATATGCGAGGACAACTCTGGTCTATCCGGCTCCGTCCTATATGCAAGATCGACTTTAGTCAACCTGACTCCACTCAAAAGCTTGATGGCATATTCTTCTCATCTTCAAAGTTTGATGGTATATCCGCCTCATCTTCAATACTCGATGGCATATTTCCCTTATCTTCAAATTTTGATCAAGGAGTAACATAATAAGGTAGACCTTATCAGGATCCTCCCTAGGGTGAAAGCATGGGAGAGTTGTAAGCCTTACAGGGCCCCTCCCATGACGATCAGGATATGCGAACGGTGCTATAGGTAGACCTTATTGGGATCCTCCCTAGGGTGAAAGCATGGAAGAGTTGTAAGCCTTGCAGGGCCCCTCCCATGACAATCAAGATATTCAAATGGTGCTACAAGGTAGACCTTATCAGGATCCTCCCTAGAGTGAAAGCATGGGAGAGTTGTAAGCCTTGCAGGGCCCCTTCCATGAAGATCAGGATATGCGAACAGTACTACAAGGTAGACCTTATCAGGATCCTCCCTAGGGTGAAAGCATGGGAGAGTTGTAAGCTTTGCAGGGCCTCTCCCATGACGATCAGGATATAGGAACGGTGCTACAAGGTAGACCTTATCGGGATCCTCCATAGGGGTAAAGCAATGGGAGAGTTTGTAAGCCTTGCGGGCCCTTCCATGACGATCAGGAATATGCGAACTGTGCTACAGGTAGACCTTATCGAGATCCTCCCTAGGGTGAAAGAACGGGAGAGTTGTAAGTCTTGCAGGGCCCTCCTATGCGATCAGGATATGCGAACTGTTGCTACAAGGTAGACCTTATCGAGATCCTCTCCTAGGGTGAAAGCATGGGAGAGCTGTAAGTCTTGTGAAGCCCTCCCATGACGATCAGGATATGCGAACTGTGCTACAAGGTAGACCTATCGGGATCGTCCCTAGGGTGAAAACATGGAAGAGTTGTAAGCCTTGTAGGCCCCTCCCATGATGATCAGGAATATGCGAATGGTGCTATAAGTAGACCTTATCGGGATCCTCCCTAGGTGAAAGCATGAGAGAGTTGTAAGCCTTGCAGGGCCCCTCCATGACGATCAGGATATGCGAACGGTGCTACAAGGTAGACCTTATCGAGATCCTCCCTAGGGTGAAAGCATGAGAGAGTTGTAAGCCTTGCAGAGCCCCTCCCATGAAGATCAGGATATGTGAACGGTGCTACAAGGTTGACCTTATCGATCCTCCCTAGGGTGAAAACATGGGAGAGTTGTAAGCCTTGCAGAGCCCTTCCCATGACAATTAGGATGCATGAACGACACATAGTCGATGATCGAATGAGGGGGTCATAAGCCTTTGTGGGTCCCCCATGACGATCAAGAAGCACGAACAGGCATGCAGTAGATAGACCATACCAAGGTCATCCTTATGTGCGCTAAAAATTCGGTCACGCGGCCGGACATTTCTGCAACAAACAAAATAGAAAAAAAAAAAAAGAATTGTTATTACAAAACCAAGCTTATGAGAGGAGAAACCCACCCTTCGAGATTATTGATGGGTGGGCTAACAAAAAAAGCGGTTTTACTCCCTTGAGTTGCACTTTAACTCCTACAAAAGAGTAAGGGGGACAAGTTAGTAAACCTACGGAAAAAAAGAGAGAGAGAGAGAGAGACAGAGAGAGAGAAAGAAAAGAAAAAAAGAAGAAAGAAAGAAAAGATTAAAAAAAAGGAAGAAAACATTGGAAGAATTGAAGGCAAAAGCTCTCTGAAGATCTGAAGTCTGAAGCTCTAAGGATCTGAAGAATATAACTCCTCCAAAGCTTTGAAGATCAGAAGTCACTAAAGCACTGAAAATCAGAAGACATATCAAAGCTCTGATGATTAGAAGACACTAAAGCTCTGAAGATCAGAAGACATATCAAAATTTTGAAGATCAGAAGATACTAAAGCTCTGAAGATCACAAGACATATTAAAGCTCTAAAGATTTAAACTCCCAAGATCCAAGACTCGGGCTCTCAAGTGCTGAAGACCGAAGCTTCTCAAGCTTCGAAGACTGAAGTTCACAAATTCTGAAGAATTGAAGATCTAAACTATTTGAAGCTTTGAAGATTAGAAGATTTCAACAAACTGACCGTATCTTCACAACCTACAAGCTAAAGATTCAATCTCCTCAAACTCAAGGGCCAAGCCCAAACCCACCTGTGAACTCTATAAATAGAGAAACTCTCCTCATTTAGAGAGGTAAGCAATTCTATTATCCAGAGAGCTTATAAGGAATTCTCTACAATCAGAAGACTGCTTAATTCCTAAAGCTGACCATGCCTAAAGACTGAAGCCCTTCGAAGATACAAGTATTCTGAAGACTGAAGTCCTTTGAAAATATAAACAATTCTACATTCAGACAGCCCAAAGAGAATTCATCAATAAGCAGAAGACTCCCAAGACTCATGAAGCTGCACTCCTAGAAGACGGAAGACCCTTGAAGATACAAACACTCTTCCAAGACTTCTACTTCAAGAACATTAGGTACTTTTCTTCTTCAAGTCAAGCACATCCACCCAACCGAGAGAGAATCAGAGGATCAAGTAGTAGAGATCGAACCATATCGCATCAAATCAACGTCAACATCAACACCAACTTAAGTTCAACTCCACGAAACAAGTTTCTCCGGAAGCCTCGTGCGAACACTAATCCTCCAAGAAAATCAACAAGCTCGAAGGCCGATCATACAAGAAGATCAACAAGCCCAAAGGCTAATCCTCTAAGAAGATCAACAAGCCCAAGGCCGATCGTCCAAGAAGATCATCAAGCCCAAAAGTCGATCATCCAAGAAGATCAACAAGCCCAAAGGCCGATCACCCAAGAAGATCAATAAGCCCAAAGGCCGATCGTCCAAGAAGATCAACAAGCCCAAAGGCCGGTCATCCAAGGAGATCAACTACTCAAAGATTATAATTTATTTTGAAAGCATTAAAATAGTATGTATTAGAAATTGTACTCACTTTCCACAAGATTAATGCAAATACAAAGTTCAAGTTCCACAAAATAAATCTCTTGAAATCTCATGGGAACAGTTTTAAATTCATCCCCTTTAGGATTGTCATACCGATCATACAGTTAGATATAGTGATGATACACTCATGTCTTGCTTCAAATTATTGATTGATACCTAGTACAATCATGTTTTATATGTGATATACTATTGATATATAAGTCTATCAATTGACTAATATACACAATATAAGTATATCATTGCACTAATATGCATACTAAAAAATGTTATATTTTAAAGTCACAAAACACTTGCCTCACTAAATTTGCTAGGTTTGTCTCCTCTCAATTTGAACTTTGATATCAATTCATTTATACTTCTTGTACAATAATTGAACAGAATGTGAAGATAATTAAAGATTCGTTTGGATTGATTTAAGAAAAAATTATTTTTTAAAAATTATTTTTATTTAAATACTTTTAATAAAATCTGATTAAAATATATTTGAAAACAACAATCCAATTTTGGACTTTCCAAATCAACCTATCTTTTCTTAAATTAAACAAACACACCTTTTAAGTTAATTATGTTGGATGTATGTCAAGACACAATTTACAACCCACGATTTCTTTTCAATGATGAATCAAATTGGGAAAAAGTCAAAAATCATAATCACTCAAAATAATTTCAACGACTAATCATGATTGTACGTCAATATATATCAGCAAAATTTAGTGATACACCACAAATTTATGGATATTTATTAACCGAAGGAAGACACAACCAACTGAAACGCAAAAATAGGGTTGTTTGGAAAAATATTTGCAAAAATAGAATTGTCTTAAAACTATTTGCAAAAGTAGAATTTTTTTTTTCTTATTGAATGTTGCATCTTTAAAATGTGGATTTCACCATTTTTTTTAAATAGAAGGTTGCATTTAAAAAAATTGAAACTTCCAAAAAGATAAAAATTTCACGTTGGCAGCATTTGACCAATTTTTTTTATAAAAGTTATTTCATATATTTAGGAATTACGTTGAATCCTTTTTTTCTTCTTTTTTACATTTTTTTTCTTAATTTTATTTTTTTTTCCTCTTTTTTATTGTAAAATTCTGTTTTCTCCTTTTTTTTTGTTTTAATTTAAGATGGTGAATATTTTTTAGAGTTTTAATTTTTTTTAAAAAAAACGAGAGATTGAATACTTAAGTTTAGAAAAGTAATTTCTTTTGAATTATTAAGTTTATAGAATTATTTTATTTTGCACAAAATTTAAAACTTAAAGTTTATAAAATTAATCTACTTTTCACAAAATTTAGAATTTAAAAATTCTCTAATTATAGGGTTCTTAATGACTCAAATATAGGTTAATTATAAAATATAAATTTAAAGTAAATTACAAAAGAAAAAAACTCATGAGTTACACAGAATCTAAAATCTTGATTCATCACTAAAATATTTTGGATTTCGAGTTGATGATTTCGGATTTAGGCTATCACTTTATATTAATTGTATCATGTAATATAAATTTGTTAATTATTTTGTATAATTACTTATTATTTTATGGTATACATATATATAGTATTCTATAAATTCGAGATTTGATTTGGAAACATCTCCAAATTAATTTTGGAGTTATTTCGACAGAAACTTTGGATTGATTTCCAACTCTCAAAGGTGTAAAATACTATTTAAGTCTCACATATTTATATGTTTTTGGATTGCCCTAATAAAAAATCGGGTACTTTCTTAGAAATTTTTCTAAATCTATTTTTGCCTTGTAAATATTTTTGAGATTTTTCTATTTGTAAAAATAGTTGATATTGTTATAGTTAAAAATTATATTAAAAATAAATTACTTCACCAAACTTAAGGGTTCAATATCTTATTTTTCATTTAAATCACTAAAACGTATTCACCATCTTAATTAAAAACAAACAAATAAAATCAAAATTTTAAAAAAAATGAGAAATGAAGAAAAATTAAATAAATGAAGAAAAAACAGAAACTAAGAAAAATAGGGAAAAAATGAAAGGGAAAAAGAGAGAGAGTTTTTAATTTAGTAGATGGGAAAATTTGTATGGATGACCCATCTTTTGGGTCCAAAATGTCAAATGACCCATTTTTAAAAAATAATGTCAATTGATCCACATCATCGCCATATCAAATTACGTAAATTGCCCTCACATCTTTGTCTTCTTACCCTTTTACTGAAAACCAACCAAAACTAAAAACTCTTCAAATTTCCCAAGCGTAATGGCTTCGTATCGCTCATAAGCTCCGGACAGTTTCGCTGCGTTTTAAAATCCATCATTTGGGCTTGCAAACGATTCCACTACCGCCAACAAATCAAATCTTATCGAAAAAATTTTCAATCTATGCCTGAAAATGTTTTAAACTTATCAGTAATGGGATTTTGTGGGTCATTTTGGGTTTAGAAATATTGTGAACCTATGGTTTTTTGTTTGTTTTCGATGTGTTCTGTGATTGAAGACGAGAAAAAAGAGAGAATGTGAGCGAGATAAGTGAGAGTTACTAGAGAAAGCGACATTAGAGAGAGTAATACCAGAGAGAGTGATACTAAAGAGAGCGATACCAGCGAGACTTAAACATAATGTTTTTTACAATTTTTTTTTCTGAAGAAGTTTACTGATTGAATCTTTATTTCATGCAGGAGTGATTTAAGATGTCAACACATTTCAGAATACCTGTAGTCGACCGATTTCCCAATCAAGTAACGAGTTTGGCCCACATTGCTAATGCGAACAAGATTATGAAGGAGAAGTTTACCCAAGGCAATAAGAGATGTTCAAGAGAAAAGTTGTTGAGTTATTTGTAGACGTTGACATGGTGTTCAATAGCCCAATTATCCATCATATGTTGTTGAGAGAAGTGAAGAGGACGAGATCTGACTCAATCTCATTCTCTGTTGGTGGAAAGGTCGTCACTTTTTTTAAGGATGATTTTTTATTGATGATTGGTTTGTGGCGATCCCTTACGTGAGTTGATCAGAATGAACAGTCCTCATATGAACTTGTAATCAAGTATTTTGGTAATCGAATGACAAAGGATGAAGGAAATCGTGCACGAGAATTTCCATGAGCAACGGAAGGATCGTTCCAAATTTCAATCGTATATGAACATACACAATTACAATCACAAACAAAAACAACAGGCAACGCGCAAAACAGAAATTACAGCATGCTTTTCTAAAGATCAAGGGATAAAACTACCAAACCTTTGAAGACCCATTTTCAAGACCCTTGATCATGAACGCTCGAACAATCAGCAATACTGCAACACTCGAACACTCGTAGCACGACTGTTACACTGCACGATCACAACGAACTCAAATAAAGCGATCACCAAGGTCACGAACACTCCAAACACCACGAACAGACTCCACAAAACCTCGACTAGTGTCGAGTTAAGTATGACACCAACACAAAGGTTACCTTGTTATTCTCGGTGTGAGAATACAGAGTGTGGGCTATGTGTGGACTTAGTTAGAGGCAGAGACCGAAGGCGGACAATAGTGTAAATGATTGAGCAAGTGGGAGATGTCAAAGCCTATCGTGTAGGACGATGCCCAATCGTTTAACAAAAGTTATGTGATCATTTAGCTCATCAGCCAGCTGAGTGTCTATCGTATAGATATCGGGTATGGGATACCGAATGGTAAAAGATGAGTATGGGATGCCTTAGTTTATTGTATTTCTCTATAAAACTCAGAAACTCAGTCTTATATATCGGATATATAAATTACCTCTAGAGTTTTAATCCAAGTGGGAGTTTGTTGAGTTTTATGTCTTAAAACTCGTGGTTTGTAAACAATGGAACTTATTCTGAAAATTCAATAAGGTGTTATTGAATAAATGTTTTGCTTGATAGAAATCCAATAAACCTAAAAGTCCCTTGACTATTGGATGAGTACTTGAACTTTATGTGGAGACATAAAAGTGGATCAAGTTCGAGTAAATAGTCAAAATGATCTATAGTATATGAATAAGGATGGGTACCTTATTCTAGTAACACTATTGGATGCGGCATATTCTGTAGTTATTACAAGGAGTTGTAAAATGCTACAAACAAAGTGATCTTAATTCGTTCATGTTGGGACATAAGAAGTGGGGGTGTCCTTGTGCAAAAGGGTTTGTACAAGATCAGACCATGAAATCAGTCACTCTTACTTTATAACGCTGTTTACTGTTTAAGACTGACTATTTCAAAGTAATGACCTAAGTAACTTGACCTTAATCCTGAGCTAACTATGAACTCCTGTTTATTTGAAATTATCCTTAGATTTTCATAGACAATGGTTGGCTCAACAGCGCCAGCTCAATAAACCTCTCATTTCAAGGGTAAGACCAGATAGATAGCTGGGGACATTGGGTGCAAGACGGAATTCACTCCTACCCACTTTTAGAGATAGTAGAGAGGTTGTTCCCTTAAGTGCTGATTCTGGATCTTGAACAAGGGACCCCTCCATCTCATTGGCCGAGAGAGACTCGGTTTTGTTGATTGGATCACAAAACAATTGTCCATTAGGGGATCAGTGGGGACTTAAGGAACAAGAGGTAATTTCAGGGGTAAAACAGAGATTCGACCCAGCCGTTATTACGAACAACCTGTGAAAGGTTGACTTACTATCATGGTTATATCAAGTAAACATAATATATCTACAGTAAGGGGAGTTCAATTATGGGTTTTAGTGGAGTGCCCATTAGTTAACGAATAGAGATTAGATCGGTCTAATGAGTTTAGCCTATTAATCTCGGATCGTTAGAGCCCATGATCTATAGGTCAACGAGGTCCCCTACTAGCTCGAAATTGAATTAGCTCTAGAGTAGTGTGATAAGTTAATTTGAAACGTTCAAATTAGAATCAAACGGAATTGGAGAATATATATTTAAATATATGAAGATTGATTTGTATAAAATTAATAATTAATATTAGATATTAAATTAATTAGAATTATTTAAAATTTTTAAATAATTATTTATTAATTTTATTAGAAAATTAATTTGTAAAATTAATAAATTTTGATTTTAGAAATCAAATATGATTTTAAAACCAAAATATAGATTTTAGAAATAGAAAAATACAAAAATGAAAAATTGGATTTTTCAACTTCATCTTCAACTAGCTCACAAAGAACCCATTATCTTCAAGCTTCATTAACTCCAAGCATGAGCTGCATCCCATGTAGCAAATCTCTTTGCATGATAGTCTGCAATATATTGAAGAGATTGGAATGAAGTTGAAATGAATGCAACCGATAGAATTTTAGCTGAAAATTCGAGTAGAAGAAGATGTTCTTCCTTTGGGTTGCTGTTGTAAGCATTCTCCAAATTCCCTTTGATTCCAGCTTATTTTGAGTTCCACAACTCAATCTAGAGCACCAAGAGAATAGTAGGGAAGATCTTGTGGTAGTCCGCACAAAGATTTGGAGGAATTAGCAGCTGGAATCAAGATTTCAAAGGTTCTTCAAAGGTATGCCTTGAAACCCATTAAATTTTGTTTAAGCATGTTTTCATTTCTGCCAAAATTAATCAATTAGAGTGTTTATCAATTATGGTCGCTTCCGCTGCGTGCTGCTACCAGTCCAACAGTAGAAACACTCTGCGGTCGTCTAGTCTCTCCAAGCTGTCGTTTAGTAAATCTTATTTACTTGATAACCTTTCGTGAGAACTTTCCGAGAATGGAATTCTCAAATCAACAACTTTTCAAATTTAGGAAAACATTTTTTCTTTTATCTCAAGGTTACATGAAACCACCAATAACCTCTCACTCAATTGGTTATTAGAAAAAGAAAGATAATTATCCAATAATTAATATTATTATAAATATATATGATAACCAACTTATCATACTATATTTATAACCTATTGTTTTAATATTTCATCTCATGAAACATACAAACCATAGCTCCTTTTCTATTTCATGGCACTTAAGGTAAATCTCATTTACATTAATCCTTCACTAGATGTATCTCATACACCATACCGATCATATCATATATAATTGAAATACCTCTTGTTAATTCGAACATTTCAAATCAATACTAAGAACTGATCCTCAACTTGAATCTATTGAGCTACCAAGGGGACCTTATAGATCTGTAGCTCGAAGCTCCAACGGTACGTGAATAACTGACTAAACTCTTTAGTCACGGGATTCACCATCCGTTAACTGTCAGGCACTCCACTAAAGATCGATAGCTGAACTTTCCTTACTATAGCTCGACCAATAACCGTTATGCCCCTGTAGCTACATCTAACTCCTTAAGTACCATGATCTCTCCAATGAACATAAGTCATAGTCCTACTATGACTGAGTCATCTCTTCTAAAGAGAAGTTGTGGCCACTATGTTCAAGCCCCAGAATCAGTCCTTAAGGGAACAATCTATCTACTTACCCCTACTTTAGGGAAGGAGTGAATTTCATCTTGTGTAACTGAGTTCCTAGCTCCCAAATCAGACAAGTCCCTAAAAAGGTAGGCATGTTGAGTTGGCAATCTGGCCACTCTCACCCATACTAATCAAAGGACTGGCCTCAAAGGTAAGAGTTCCAAAAACACTCAGGATTGAGGTCATGTCACCTATGGTCATTTAGGTGAGATGCAAGTCTCCAATATCAATGGCGTTATATACAGAGACGAATCATCTCGTGATCTGGTCTTATACAAACTCTTTGTATTGAACACCCTTGCTCGCATGTCTCCACATGAATGGTCAGGATCTACCATCTATAGTAGTTTATAACAATTGTAAACCTCTACAAAATGGGTTGTATTCGTAGTAGCACCAGAATCAGGAATCCCTCCTTAATCCTTATACTACAGACCTATTCAGGTTATCACTTAAGGTATGATTCACTTGTATATCTTATATACATGCTTAAGTTTACATACAATAACCATGAAGCTTTGGTTATTGGATATGAGTAAATACCAAAATGAAATAACTCTTATTTTATTCATAAACAATGTGTATAATTACAAATAATGAGACTCTGGGAGAATTAGGACACCAATCCCAACAAAGGACACCTTACATGTCCATCTACTGGAAGAAAAATATAAGTAGTTGTAGTTTAAAAATGACAAGGATGTTGTGAAGATCACATTAATCTACTATACAAAGGTTGAAATGATGGGAAAGAATAAACAGAAAAATGCAGTGGACCTTAAATGTTTTAAGAACGTTCAAAACATATAGTACTACAACAGTCTAGACTGAGGTACCATTATTTGGGAGAGGATACTTGATGCCCTAAAGAATGCATTGAATGATAAGAGTAGTCTATACAAGACGAAGGTGAAAGGAAATAAAAATTACGTCGTGAAGTACTCTTTGCGTGGATTTTCATAAGCGTTCCAGGTAAATTTGCTTAACTTAATAATTGTATTGTTTGATTTAACATTACTATTGTTCTTAATATATGTTAAATTTTATTTAGATATGGACGTACGAGATCCTAGCAGCATCGATAGTTGGGAACATTGCGGAGCAAAGGAGCAAGGTGACTTTGCCTCACATATTACGATGGTCATGCTTCCACTCAGTGTCCTTCAAAGTACTCGAGAGAGACATATTCGAGTCTAAAAATGTATGTTTACTCTATGCATAATATGTTTATTTGGTTGTTAAATTGACGCTAACTAGTTTACTGGGTTGTTAATGCAGATAAAGGTTAAAGAGGGTCTTATCATGACAGATGCTAAGAGGGAGTTTCAGGATACACCAGTGGAAAAACGACCTATATTTGATCTAGGTGCCAATGATGATAGTGCTGAAAGTGGAAGTAGGTCGAGTAATGGGGGTAGTTTTGAAAGCGATGGTGATGATCATCGTAGAGGTAACAACGATGAATGTGGAAGGGTGGAGGGAGGGGATGAACACGAGCATTCTGAGCACGAGGATGCTGAATGTGGAAGGGTGGAAGGAGGGACATACACATCTAGTGATGATATGTTCCATGATGTGGTGGGGGATGTACGCGATGAGGATGAGTTGAACCCACCTGATGTCCATCTTACGGACTCTCATAGAGAGCAATCTATGGATGAAGAGTGTCCTGAGTGTACTGCTTGCAGGGAGGGAGCCAATCCCAACGATTCTATTTATTCATACCTGCGGACCATTGATAGCTCACTATCGATGTTGATGGTCGATATCGAGTTTGAATAGTCGTGTATCCAATATCGAGAAAAATATGAAAGGCATGAAAGGACAATTGTCGGCCATCTTATCACTGTTGTAGTCTATGTGCAAGGTTTACATTTACTATCATTTTATGTCTTTACGTGTTTAGTTTTTACGTGTTCGTGAACTCATCATTTTACTTTACTAATTGAAGGATTCCACAGTGAATGAGGAGACGAAAAGTTCACCCATCCTACATACTAGGTGACGATGCCAAATGTCGCTCATCCCATCTCAAGATCCCGATAACCACTGATACTCCCATCCCCCCTATAAAGCCTCAAAATACCACCACTTCACCTACTTCCATCCCCCCCTCTAGAGCTCGATGCCACAATATCACCCACTAACATCCAACCTATAGTGCCCGACGTCCCACATACAGAGACCGACATATCTGACTTACTCACCATGCCACATACAGAGGCCAACATGTCTAACATCCCAGAGGCCGACACTTCTGGTATTGTTACGATCACAGAAGAAGTTACATTGGTGAATAATTTATTGATTAGTAATCTTTGTTTATATTTTTATATTTCTTGATGAGTAATTTTTTGTTATTTGTTTATATAGGAATCTTGAAGAACTACTCGTAAGAGGAAAGTTGTTAATAAATATAGACCTCCAGCTTAAGTAAAGAAGAAAAGTGTGGTTAAGTATCCTCTCCCGGGTGTGCCTACATCACTATCCAGAGTGATTGTTGGGTACAACGTAGCACATGATGTTCCACTTAATATCTTTACAGAAATGATGGGCTAGATCTCAGATGAGAATACCGATAACGAGGTTCGAAAGAATTCCTTTAAACCACTTGCCAAGCAATTTTTCAAGGAATTGATTGAACTGAGTTCGTGGGTCGAGTGCAATGTAAGTTTCCTAGTCTTGCCTTCTTTATAGTTGGATATCTTGTATTTTGACTGACATAGTAATTTTTTATGCAGACCATAAATACTTTATTTCATTTTTTGAAAGAAAAATTGTATACCCGACCTGACATGTGCATGCACAAATTCACCATCTTGTCAATTGGTGTAACGGTAAATTTTGATATATTTTGTTGTGCAAAGTCATTTTATTATGGTATATTTCTTTACTTAATTTCTCATTTTATTTGGCAAAGTCACTTTAATGCTCGTGGTGGGGTATTTAAACGAATAAAGAATAAGACGAGACTGGAGGGTGCCCTAGTATGGGAGGATGAAGACACGTACAAGGACTACGTCACTGGTAAATTCGATGTCAAATGGGTAGATGTGGATTTCATGTATACAACAATGAATATCAGTGAGCACTGGATGGTCCTTGCAATGGACATTAACAGAGGCCATATATTCGTGTTTGATTCACTTCCTTCATACACACCAATGACGAAGCTGGGGACTTGGCTAGAGCCATTGACTATCATAGTACCATCCCTACTTCACTACTGTGACATGGATCGTTCAAAGTCGGACCTATCCACATCTTGTTGGAAAATCTCGCGACCTATGAACGCTGACATACAGCACAGATCGCTTGATTATGGCATCTTTGCAATAAAATTACTAGAACATTTGGTGATTGATGCTGATTTGTCCGTAATCACTCAAGAGAAAATGAGTGAATATAGAATTCAGTTAGCGTGTCAATTGTGGGCGAACACTCCGTATTTTTTATGTGTATAAAACATGTATTTTTTTATGAATGTAAAAACATGTATGTTTTATGTATGTAAAACATGTGTAAAACAATTTTATCAAAGTTCAAAGTTCAAAGTTCAATATTATACATTTTATCAAAACATGTATAATTGAGCTATTACTCTTTTCATTATATATAAAACATTATATCAAAGTTCAAACATTGAAAGAGCGAGATTTTGAGAGAGGGCGAGATTGAGAAAGCAAGACTTTGAGAGAGAGCGAATTGGGAGAGCGAGACTTTGAGAGAGAGCGAAATGGGGGAGCGAGACTTTGAGAGAGAGCGAAATTTCGATATGATTTGATAACAATATTGTGTTTTCGTGATTTGTAAAAAGATTCACTTTCTTTTACAGAAAAAATACTCATACTTTAGCTTGTTATTGTTTTTTGTTTACAGAAAAATGAAGATTGCTTACAGCATGTTTTTGTTTACAGAAAAATAGAAAGTATGAAAAACTCTTCTTTAGGGCCTGATCAATGGTATTTATAACACATACCAACAGACCGTATAAGATAAAGTTAGTTATAAACTAAACTAGATGAAAGGTATTTGTGTCACAGTTTCTGGTATTTTTAGTACGTCGTACGGTTGTGAGCAGTTCGCTACAATTTTGGCGGTTATGCCCATAATCCCCACACCGACCACCTTTCATTTATCTGCAAAATTCTCCTCTAGATAGTATTCTTCTCACTCTCCGTTGTCTGACTTGTGCCACAAACTTTGGAGGAATGATAGTCTTTTCTACATATCCAGGAGCTCTCTTCCATTCAGATATGTGCCCAAGTGGATTTATAGGCTCCGCATACGCAGTCATTAGAGAGTCCACTATATAAAATCGATTGTAAAGACTCTGAATGGGTATGTTTCGTTCCTTGGTGGCAACAATTGCATGCAAACATGGGATACCAAGTGAATCGAATTCCTTACATGTGCATTCCTTCGTGTGAAGATTCACAATACTGTCCAATCGATTGTCTCGCACGTGGACCTGATAACAATCAATAGGCTCAACCCGATAACATTTGCCCTTATCGGCCTTACTTGCCAATCGGGTTTCACAGTAGTCAGAGTGTAATGTCGTTCGACATGCCCAATAATTCCTCCGTTCATAGAACCACGATTGGAGCATTCCTCTAACATGTTCAATCAAGATACTATAGGTAATAGCCGATACTCTTTAGTTAAGGAATTGAAACACTTTGCACTGTTGGACGTCATATTGTCATATCTTTGTTCTATTTGGTAAACCCGTGCCCACCTTTGAAGACCGATGTCTTCTAGATATTTCGTGACAACACCGTCTCAAAAACTACGGAGTTTGTCTCATTTTGTCTGGAACTCTTTCATGCGAAATGCCCTTGCTGCATCTCTAAATATCCCAACAATCATACTATCCTTAAAGTTTGTAATAAGATTATCTTATATATGCCACGTGCACAATCCATGAAATGTCGTGGGAAAAATGCACGAATAGCATTGTTGATAGATACCATCCGATCAGGCACAAACAACAGATTATCGGGTTCTTTGATATTGCATTTCAAGTTCAACATAAACCATTTCCATGATCGATCGGTTTCATTGTCCACTATTGCATATGCTAGTGGGTATAATTAATTGTTCCCGTCCGGCATCTATAGAAACCGCAACCAACATGGTCCTTTTGTACATTCCTTTCAAGTGCGACCCATCAACAATTATCACAAGCTGACAGCTCACGAAACCTCTAATGCAAGGCCCTAATGCCATAAACATATACTTGAAATGCGTCTCATCTCTTAAGTTTGATCTCAAACACTGTACCTGGATTCTCTATTTTTAAAGCTTCCTCATAAGCATGTAGTATGGAGTATGAGTATTATGGAGTACCTCTAGTGAGTTCATATACGGCTTCCCTTACACGCCACGCTTTATCATAACTTATGTTCACGCCATAATCTCTCTTCATATTCTCAATGATATGACAAGGTTTATAAATATGTCATATTCCTATAAACTCATCTTTAATCAACTGACCAACAACTGTAGCAGTTGCTTGTCTATGGTCGTGATTCAGAATTCCGATGGAATATACGAACTGCAGTACTTTGTGATCTTGAATATATTAGACCCTTCCATTTTCACTGCATGAAGGCTCCACTTACAAGTCTCCCCAATACATTTCACAGTGAATAAAGATTTGATTGACTTTCTGACCTCAATTCAAAATTTTTGTTGATAGACAAAATAGATAATCCCATTTTCAAGTCATTTTTACTAAAAAATAATTGACTAACTTCAATGTCCTCTGTCCCAAATGAAGAGGTATCAGACATAATCAACTCTCCCCTATGACTTAAAGACATAGATGGTGGAACCACTAAAATTGCTATAGAACAACGCACATCTCTATGATCACGATCCATTTCATTCAATCTTGTTGGTTGCTCATTAACATCCACTAAAGGACCACAACGGTTCTCTGGATGACCACAATCCATATAATTAAGTCTAGATGATCTCTTATTACCATTAACTGAAGTACTGCCCTGAAGGAACTCTTAAACAAGAGCATCCATGAGCGCATTCGGATCTGCCCTGAAGGAACTCTTAAACAAGAGCATCCATGAGCGCGTTCGGATCTTTCCTATTTCATTTTGATCGAATTACCACACACACATTCTAACAAATAGGTATGCAATTTAACTCTAATTATAGGCATTCTTTCACAAATAAATAAGAAAAGATTGAGTATACGTACCAGTTGAAGACTGTCTTCACTTCAAACTCAATCCAACGAAAGCAACCTTCTACGTTCTTTATCGCCTAGCAAACAATCGGCTACCAATAGCACGATCGTCTACACGAACAAGCAGGACCGGGGACGACACCACCACTTAGAGCCCTTGGTATTCTTGGAGTGAGAATCAAAATAGTGGTCTTTGATGGAATTGGTAGAGGAAAGAGAAAAGGGGTGATCGTATAGAACGACAAGCAAGTGAGAGAAGGTTATCGTATAGCGGATGCTTATCGTTTAGAGAAAGCTACATGATCGTGTAGGTTTTACTAAGCGATCATTTAGTAAAGAATAAGTGATCGTTTAGAAAACTCGGCGCGCTAAGCAATTGTTCGAATGAATTTTGAAAAGAAATTTAGGCGGACGGAACGTAACGTAATGCAATGTAATGCTGCCACAAAGATGGTGAAATGGATTGATAGTGATGACGTGTGGTTGATGTGTATGCGGTGATGAATCACATTTCTCAATAATAAATGTGATACTACGTTTTAAAGTAATGTATGCGATGCTGCTTAGATGCACTCGTAGTATGCGTTCATGTAGTACGTGCATGTTACAAGTTTTCTTGCGCTGGAACCAAGTATAATTCCACCGTAAGTTTCTCAGAGTGATCTAAGGTCGAACACGGGGATTGCGATGATCAATGCGATATTAATGTGATACATGCGACTGAAAACAAAATAATAATGAATTGTATTGAAAAAGTAAAATACAATGACAAATAAAATGCGGTGACAATTAAATAAATAAACAAACAAACAACTATGAAGATGTGCAAATATCTGATGGAATGTGATGGAAAGTCTTGTGAAATGTGTCAGAAAAAGAATGGGTTGGGGGAAAGGACATCGCAAGTTTTTCAATCATATTGAGAATGCAACTAAGGTTCCACTTTCCCTTGGCGTACATCTCTCAGTGATCAGCCGCATTCCCATATTTCTATGGTGAATCGGGGATGAACGTTGCGAATGCAAGGTTGTTTCCATCTTTAGAAATACTTCTCGCTTTAGTTGACGCATTCTTCCAACCTTCTTTCGAGAGGTGGATTATTATCTTCACTTCTGCTCTCACAGGTGAAGATGCCATTGAGCATGCGTTAGCTAAACTTAGCTGATTTCTTCAATAAGGATTAACTTACTCGCTTAATCCTTCCCCCTTACCCTAGGGGATTAGTTACACATAGTGAAAGAAATAGACAATGAATGTATGGATGAGAACAGAGAGATGATGATAAATATGATAATGATATTAAAAGATAAAGATAAGCGTTTGTTACAAATGGATGAATGAAAGATTAGAAATGAACTCAGTTGATGAATAGAAAGTGAGAACAAATAAGAAAAGCATGTCAATGTCTTGACACAGATCCCGATCGGAGACGATTTGCTTGCCGGCGTGTGGGAGGAGTGTGATGGAAGACTTCCTTCTCAGGTTAGTTTCCCAAATAAAGTTGATCTTTGCACAGAGCTTCTCTTCGGAATTGTGAAAGAATTTCTGGCTCCCGAGACTTTCCTTTCGAACTTTCTCATCGTTCTCCCGGATTTTCTCTAACTGTCCCTTCAGACTAGCTTACCATGAATTCTCTATCAGTGTCTCTTCAGACCAGCCTACCGCGAATTCTCTATCAATGTCTCTTCAGACCAACCTCTTTTCTTTGGAATTAATGTAGCAATTTATAGACCTTGGCACCTCCTTCATTAGTGGTCCCGCTCTGAAAAGCTGTTTTTTCTGCCATGATTTAGTGAAAACGTTCGCTCTGCTCCACATTTAATTTTTCAGATCGTACAATAGAAAATCTGTACAATTTAAAAAATCCCCGCGAATGCGTAGCTCTTTTCATCTACGATCGATCGTTGCATGCGGCGCAAATGCGTTGCTCTTTTTATCTATCGTCACATGCGATGCAAATGCGTTGCTCTTTTCATGCACGATCGATCATCGCATTCGGTGCGAATGCGTTGCTCTTTTTGTCCTCAAGCGATCGTCGCATGCGGTGACCTGTTTCCTACAAAACAAAGACTTGGACATCCCTTTTTGCCATCGCAATGGGGTTAGCGGGTGTGTTTCTGACACTTTACAACTTTTGCGTTTCTAAGCCAATTTCTATATGTTCGACGCAACTTTTTCCTTCTTTTTGCCGCATATTCTAAATAAGATGGTATAAATAACTTGTATTTCTACAAGTTATCAACGATCATTTAAGAAAACTGAGTCATCGTTTAGACAACGCGTGCGATCGTTTAGTACGTGAGGTTTCCGATCATTTAGGCGATAGGGCGCTATCGTATAGGCTCTCAGCTAAACGATCGTTACGTTTTCACACCTTGAGTGATTTTTTTGAACTCTTTGTAAAATGAAACCAATTTTCATTTTATTCTTCAGTTACAATAACCGAATTTTATTTTCCCACTAACGCACGACTGAGGAGAAAGTTTTGGCCAATTATCACATAACCAATCAATTAATTAATAAATTAATATAATCATATTATATTCTTAACCTATAGTTTGATATCATATATCTACTATAGTAATTTCTCCTCCTCTTGATATAAATCATATTTATATCTAATTTTCTCCAAAATAATGTATCTCATACATTTAGTCAATTATAACATATATAATTAACCAGTTCAATTATATCATATATAATCAAACTCCCTCTTGTCAATTTGAACATTTCAAACTGACCAAAAAACTGATTCTCAACTTTATCCAAGCTACCTAAAGGACCTTATGGACCTATGGCTCGAAGCTTCAACGGTACATGAATAGTTGGCTAAACTCTTTAACCACAAGATCCATCATCCGTTATCTGCCAGGCATTCCACTAAAGACCAACAACTGAACTCTTCTTACCACATATATATTTCTATGTCCATTGGATATAACCAATCATGAGTACGATGACCCTTCACAGATGCTCGTAAGTACAGTCGGGTCAATTTACCATTTTGCCTCTGTAGTTACATCTCACTTCTTAAGCACCACAAATTCCTCTAATGAACAATACAACATAGTCCAACTATGTGTGAACACCTCTCGGGCGAAGAAAAGGTGTGTGGTGCCATATCGTTCAAGCCCTGGAATCAGCCCTTAAGGGAGCTATTTATCTACTTACCCCTGCCTCAGGGAAGGAGTGAATTCCATCTTGTGTAGCTGAGTTCCCAGCTCCTAAATTAGACGAATCCCCAAAATGATAGGTTTGAATCGGCGACCTGGCCACTTGCACCCAAACAAATCAAAGGACAACCCTCAATGGCAGGAGTTCCCAACTCATTCAGGATCGAGGTCATGTTACCTATGGTCATCCTAGTGAAGTGAAGTCTCTGTCATGAAACGGTGTTATATAACGAGACGTTAACACTTCGTGGTCAAGTCTTATACAAACTCTTTGTATAGGACGCCCCCACTCGCATATCCCTTACATGAATGATCAGGATCTGACCATCCATGATAAGTCACAACACTTGTGACCATTCCATAAAGAAGGCCGCATCCATAGTGTTACCAAGATAAGGTTTCCCTCCTATATCCATATATTACAGACCATTTTGGTTATCACTTAAGATATGATCCACTTGTATATCACCATATACATGCTTAAGTTACATACAAATAACCAAGGATTTTATGTTTATTGGTTTGTGGTAAAGCAAAAAAAACAAACAACTGAGCAAAATCAAGATGCGAAGTAAAATATCATATATTATACATCACAAACGTTTCTACAAACTGTTTACAAACTATAGAATACAAGACTTTAGGGCATCAACCCCAACACGCCCAATTCTGAATTCAATCTTCCTGGATTAGTGCGGTCATTGTCTAGTAAGAATGTTAATGGTATAGTGTTGGTAGACAATGGAATATCATCCTCTTTTCGATGAAACTGATATGATTCCTCGTATTGTCTGTCCACAGTCATATCATCATAACTCACATTTCCAAACCCCATTCTAATATTTTCGTCCTGATTTGATTTTAGTGTTATAGATAACTGAAGTCTACTAAGCTCATCTCGGAAAAGAAGGAAGCGAACATCATCATTATTCCTTATGTATTGTAGAAGCGCTTCATATTCAAGCTTATATTTAACTCTCATTATAAGATCAAACTCTGAAGAACTGACATTTGTAACCCTGTGAGATTTAAGTTCTTCATACTTCAATGTAACAGGCACAATGAATCCTGTCAACTCTCCCCCAATATACGAACTTTCATTCTCATCCTAATCACCTTCATATCAAATCAATAGACACTTTTCTGTCATCCTACAAAGCAAGAGAACATTTATCATTAAGTTGTACAAGCAATTGAAGTATACTCTCGCTCTCTCTTAATCTCGCTCTCTATTTTAATCTCGCTCTCTCTCTTACTCTTTCTCTCTCTCACTCTCGTTCTATCTCTCGCTCTCTCTCTCCCAATACAAAATTTCGTAATGCTACCTTTCCAGAAATAACACAACAAAAATAATGAAACAAACTTAAAATAATGAAACATCATTCTGAAAAACCTGTTCCATTATGAAAAAGCCTTTTCTTGGAAATCCTCGTTCGAAAAGTCTCCATTCAACAAAACATCGTCGAAAACCAGAGAAGTAATCACCGTTGAAATGGAGTTTAGAGTTTAAAGAATTCACCATTGTATTGTGTTTAGGTATTATTGATTTGAGGCTTCAGTCGTGAAAATTGTCAAATCATTCGTACACTGACGAGCAATCACATCAAACCAAAGGAATTTCAAGTGAAAGCGAGAGTGTTTAACTAGACGAGAGCGAGACTTATAACGTGAGGCACTTGTGAGGACAATTTATGTAATTTGGTATGATGATGATGTCAGCAGAGGATCAATTGACATTATTTTTAAAAAATGGGTCATTTGACATTTTAGACACAAAAAATGGGTCATCCATATAAATTTCCATAGTAGATGGAAAAAAATAAAGCAGGAGCAATCTTCTGAACTTTTGGAATTCATTAAAAAAAAAAAAAAATCACCCTATTTTCTCTCTTATCAAATTTCCCCTTTTCTTCTTCTTCGTATACATAAGGGTTTTCTCTGGATTTGATATTGATTTCCAGTTTTCATTTATCATATACTATTTTGATCATGCCGATTTTTGTTTTCAAGTTTGTAAATCTTCCATGACACGATGACGATTTTCATTTGAAATTACAAAAATTAAATAAATGCATTTTATTTCAAAAAAATTATCAGATGGAATTTAAAAACATTGTTGGTGTGTGTGCTTTTACTAATAGCTTTTTCCTCCTATATAAAATTTCTTAAATTTAAATAATTAATAAATGGAAATGATGTGTTGTATATATATAATATATATATATCTATATATTAGTTAAAAAAAATTGATTACACAGTTCAATTTAGTTACAAATAATTTTCAATATTACCTCTCATATTATTCCATTAATCTAAATTTAACACGGAGCAAAATTACACCACTCATATTGGCCCGGCACATAAACCTCCAAAAGGGCCAAAATTTTCATTTAAAAGCCCAATAGTCAGTCATTTTCCGAAGCCCAAGTAAACACTTTCTTGACAAATTTTTGGTAATGGACGATTTCGGATCGACGAGGGTTTTAGTCGCCGTCGTCGAGTGGTTTTTGATTCCGGCCAAATCTTGAAGCTTCTTCTCCATGAAAATGTAAGTTCTTAATCCTTATTCTTCCTGTTATTTGTTTCAAAACTGTTCGAACTATTTGATTCCATGATTTCTGTTTAATATCGACGTCAAATTACTGTCGCTAACAATCTAGTCGGAAGTATTGTTTGCAGATTAGAAGCCAATGCAGGCCCTCTTACGAATTTTGAGGTTCTCGACTTTTTAAGATCAAAGGGGGCAGCGAAAGATCCCACTAGGGTTCTTGCGAAAGTAGCACCATCTGAATACAAGGTTATATATGTTTCTCCTCTTCTTTTGTGCTGGACGAGTTGATGTTGCAGGTTTTAATCGAATCATTTTTTTTCTTTATTTTAGGTTTATGATTATTTGAATCAAACTCCTGCTTGTAATCAATCGAGAGAAGCTATTCTTGAGTTTGTCGAGAGGTCCAAAGAGTATGATCTCGCGAAAGCTGAAATTCTCAATATCATTAATTGTCGGCCGATTGCCCCGGTTGAGTTATTTCCGGTAATTTCCCCCTTTCATGACAGTAGTTCTTCCCGTATGTTTGTAAATTTTTATATGAATATTATGCTATGTTTTGGTATGTATTCTCTGTTTTAAATTCATCTTACATTTTCCCATATGTGAATGAGGCCATTTCTTTTCATTGGTGTCTTAATTTTCTTTCTGAATAGTCTTTGTGTTAGGAGGTCAAGGAACTGTGAATGCCTTAGAATGTTTGGTGGACGGAGGAGATCCATAATATTTCAGCTATTTTAAAATGATACCTTTTAATGTGTTGGAAGAGAATTACGTAGTCTTTGTAGCCTTTCTTTTTTCTGTTGACAATACAAAAGCTTTAGATTCTCTGGCTATGAAGCACATTTGTCTAGTTATTAAGAACGTTGTGGAGTAGGTGTCAGGAATTGTAGTTAAAATTCAACTATAGTCATCTTCATCAGTTAATCTGTAGTTCTGTAAAGACTGACTTGGGGGTGGTCGGAAGGATTCCTGAATAGCATTCGGCTTTCTGGACAAAAGTTCTACTCGTGGGTTAAGTTGCTTCAGAAATAGTATAGTGAAGTGTTTTCTTTTTCCTTCCAAAACGATGGACCCCCGTGTATACTGCAAAATATAACTTAACCTTTGCAAGCTGCCCAAAAATTATTCTTGAAAATAGTTCTGTAGATGAAAGTAAAAAGTTCTTTCCGTCATACCTCAAAGGTACCTATAGCACTCTTATATTTTACTTATTTCTGACAATCTTACTAAATCTCAAACACATTTTTTTAGTTCTATAATTTTCTACTTGAACCTTGAACTTAAGACTTTATATCTCCCAACATTCCAGAACTCATGTCAACTAATACTGGGCCATTCTTGGGAGGCAATGTTGTTTTCCAAAATAGTTCCCATTCGAATTGTTGTCGGTGCTTTTACCATGGTCCTCTTTCTATGTTGGAAACTTGGGATGCTTTGTTTACGAGTTCATATAAGAATCTGATGGACGAAGAAAATGAATACATTAATTTGGATGAGTGGTTAAATTGAAATGTAGATTGATGGGGGGTCTATTCCTTTTGTTTCTAGATTATAGAGAGCTGTGAAGCTCGAATGGGAGATGATGGAGTTGATGGAGGAAGAATGCAAGAGCTTGTGACGATGGTGGAACAGGTGTTCCCTACACCTCAAAATGAACCAACATCCGAAGTAGCTCCAAAGGAAGGTAAAGAGGCCGAAACCATGGAGGAACAAGAAGTAGCTGGGGATGTCAATGACGAACCCATGGAAAAGACTTGAACCCAGTTCGAGAATTAAGTGATTGTTGGTAGATGTAAGATTAAATGAGCTGCCTGTAACTCAAACTATTCATAATGTGCAGACATGGGTTTCAGGTGAAAGATGAAACTGAGAGGGACAGTTCCCATAAATAGACTGTGAGAAATCAAAGTCAAAGAAAGCTTTTGAGTGCTAAACAATGAAAATAGTTGTGTTTCTTTTTATCACTATTCTTTTGTTTGTTAAATAAACCCTAATACTCTGTACATGGAAGAAGAAGCCGAGATTTTCGTTTCCCTAGGTTATTCCCATCTCCTCAAAGCAAACAGCAGAGGCAGCACATGCTCTCGACACTGAATTACTGACATTAACAATACATGCTCTCATAATTTTAGCGTCATATCATACTTAGATACTACCTTATGCATCAGGTCAGGCCCTCTATACTTTATTATTCTTTTCTTTTTCTTCCCTTTTCTGCAGATAATGATATGCAAATTTTGATTAAATCACATTTCTAGGTTTCATCCTTGAGCTGCTTTGAGATTATACTATAATGACTTTTGTTTCTTGTAAGTAACCAAATTGGAAGCCAGTATAACATCTTGACATGATGTCACTCTTAACCTAAGAAGCAGGAACACTTTAGTTTGATTAGTATGTCCATGTTCGACATGTGTTCTACACTTGTTAGATACGTATAGAACACTTGTTATGGCACTAATGTGTTAGACATTGTTGTACAAAGACAAAATAGGACCCGCATTTGTTAATCATGCATTGAACACTCGTTGTGTCTATTGAATAGGCACATATGACAAAAATAATAAAATTTGAGAGTGATTCATCAAACTAATTTTTTTAAGCATATAAATAAATAAACTCATTGACTTTGAATTCCCTTCTTGTTTGGGAATGGTATATGTTTAAATATCTTTTTTGATTAAACATTGTCTTTGTCATGTCTCCATGTCCGTATTATTTTATATCTATGTCTTGTATTCATATCCGTATTTCTTAATTTTCAACTTCATATGCTTAAATAATTATGAGACATGAACCACCTTACTTACTTGGATAGAATTTGTTCTATAGTTTAAAGATTCATTAAATGCAAATAAATATGAGATTATCTCTTAGACATTTGAAGAATTTCCTTAAAAGAAATCAGAACAACCCATGAAAGTGTCTGAAAATTGTCCTTGGCAGTGGATAATTGTTGAGGAGGAGGGGGGGAGAGTTAAAATGAATGGATGAAAATTCATAGACATGGGAATGGAGGGTCATGGTCTTTGGTCTTGACTGCAGCATCAAAAGTCTGCAACACCCACCTTCTTTCCAAACCTCTCCATCAAATCAGCCATCACTTCACCAAAATAAACCCCCCTTTTTTTCTCTAAATTTAATTATTTTTTCCTATTTCTTGACCCATCTGAGAACTAAAACCAAAAGGAGATGGTGAAGGGAATGGAGCAATGGCCCACACCTTTCACATCTTCCTTGTCAAACCTTTCTCTCCCCACCCACATAACACATACACAATCTTTTTTTCATATATATAATTTTGTAAATTCAATTCATTTCACTGTTCAATTTCCCCTTTTTTTATCCCTAAAAAACTAGTGGGTCCTTTCTTTGAATGTCTTCTTCTTCCTATTTTTCCCCCTTTTCCAATGCCTTAGTTTCTTTAATCTCCAAGTCTAAAGACTCTAAAACCAATCCAAATCTCATCTTGTTTGCTCTTATTAAACAAGCATTCCCCACCATCCCTCTCCTCAAGCCTTATATACTTTTCTTTTCACCTTTTCCCTAAACCTTTATCATCACCCATGGTGGACCCCATCACTCTAACAAAAATGTTGAGGTGGACCTATAACTAAAAGAATGTAGAACTAGAGTATATGAATATTAATATTCAATCCTTTTTTAAAAAGTAAGATCTAGTGTATTCTGTGAAAATTATCTTTTCCCTGTGTGAAAAATGCAAATTATTGTTGATAACTAAATCATATTGTACTTTTCGAAAATGAAATGCTCAAGAATTTTTTTTTTCATTTTATTGTGTATATTTATAAATTCTTATATTAAATGGACATTTGCAAATATAGCAATTAGGCTCAAAGAATTTGCAAATATAATAAATTTTAGATCAAGCTTTCGGAATCTATCAATTTATCTTTGATAGGAGTCTATCACCAGTAAATTTTGTTATATTTGCATTTCTTTTTAAAAAAATGTTGGTATATACTTAATTATTAACTCTAAAAGTATTATCGATTACAATTATCGTATACTAAAAGTCAAATGAAATTATAATTAATTTGAGTTGAAAATCATTTGGTGTTTGAACTTTAATAGAAATGATAATTTGGTTCTTGAACTTTGTAGGTTATAAAATTTTGTTCGTGTTGTGAATAATATTATCAAGATTTAATAATATTTTTTTTATACATGTAGATGTAGATTGATATATTGATTAAGGATTAAATTTGCTTACAGACCATAAAGATTTAGTTGCTGCATCGATACTTGATTTTGAATAATTTCAAAATAAATGAAATAAATTGTTACATAGTTGAAAGTATATAGATTAAATTGTTATATGATAAAATTTAAGGACTACATTGTTACAAACTCTCAAGTATGTTGACAAAATCGTTACAAGATGGTTTAGGAACTAAAATGCTATTTCAATGAAAGTTTGGGATAACAGTGTTATTTCCACAGTTATAATATAAAATCATTGCCCATGGTCTATGAATAGATCTCCATGATTATATTGATTTAGGCATAATAGTGTATACCCTCGACCTATAAGTTGGGTAAAAAAATACTGACAAATACTAATAGACTTCTATCCAGGTCTATCTGTGGTAGACTTTTAGTAATTTCCATCACTATAGACTTCTATCCGTTTATCTTATTTTTCTATTTTTGAAAATTCTCCTAAAAATATATTCCAAAAAATTGGGTTGGTATGGTTCCTAATTAGAAAGTTAGGATGTGGATAAAATGTTAATAAATGTGGGGACATTCTTATTATCGGTTTAAAATCCTCCGAAGTTTAAATTTCTTGTTGACAATATCATAATATCGTAACATTAGTATATTATGCATGATTAATAAACATGTAATTTGGGATTAAAAAAATCCCTAATCTACATTAATTCGAATTCTTAATTTTGGAACAGTCGTTTCTAATTTGGTTTTTTTTTACTCTATGAAATAAGCTTAATTAAGATAGAATAGACCATTCAAAATTCTCCGGACACCAATTTTATATATTTATAATTTTGTGGGAAAAAATTGGTTAGTAAAATACATTGTATATAAAACAGGTTGACAGCAGTGAGAACGGCCCCACGTGGGAGCTGAGAAATTCTGGCACATGCACGAGGGGGGCAAAACTTGGATCCTTTATTTATTAAATAAATATATAATTTTCAAAATCAAAGTAATTTAATCATTTCAAGAAGGGCATTTCTGGAATATTCTCACAAAAATAATGAACATTATTTATTTATTTATTTATGTACAGTCTCCACTTTTAGCATCTTGCCATACGTTATAATTTGTATACCACTGTTTACACGTTTTTCTTTTTTTGGTTAAATTTTACTTCTCTTTTATGCGGCACCAAAATAATCTTCCTTCAAACCTTACTCTCCTCAATAAACACCATTTCAAGTTCATAAAAAAAAAAAGGTCTTCATTAAAGGATAATTAAATTAATCTTCTCTAATTGGCTCGACTTTGTAAATTTAAATTGTCGCGTATGTGAAAAAAATCTAATAGATTTTAACTTAAGTTGACGTCTATGTCAACTTTCTTTCGTGTGTGATTTTTTCCTTTATTTATTCTATTCGTCGTTAACATGTTTGAAAACTATTTCGTAATTAATTACATTTAAGGAAAAATAGAACGAGTGAAAAGATATTTGAATTTTATGGAGTTATCCTTTTTAAAATCATAAATTTGTAAATAGTGATTTCAATGTTCTATATTCTGTTGTGGTTTTCGAGAATTATAACAGGAAAAACTATCATAGAATCTTGAATAAAATCGCCCATCTTTATCAAAGGCATTTTGGATTGAAATTTTCTAACTTAGAAATACCTTTTTTTACGCACAAATTCATGTTGAGGATTTACGAACCCAAAGTCTTTGAATAAATAAAGAAGTGTGTAGTAAAGGGAGAAAAAGCCAAATTTTTACTCAAGGAGAGCAGGAAAGAGATTGAATTTTATGAAAGACTCGACACAAACCATATTAACTTGCACATAGTTCGACTAATTAAGGTTTTAATATATGATTTTTAAATGATGTTGACGTGGCTTACAACAAATTAGAATGACAAACGAATTAGAGTAATATTCAAACTGCAGCAGCATAGAAATGTTTTCCTAGTTTAGTATACGTGGTTGACAAAGGGGTCATACATTTGAATTCATCGCTCCCTCTTATTGAACTAAAAAAAAAAAGGCCCAAATGTCCCATTTTCCCCTTTCATGTACTTTCTTTTATACATAACATGTCACTCATTCATTACTCTAATTTGCTTTGCTTTCCTTCTTCCACTCCTTTTGTCCAACTAACTCTTGCTACCCTAATTATAGGAATGTGCTAACCTATTATTATTCTTCCCCTTCACATCTAATTGCCCACTCTCAAAACATCCCTTTGTCACAATCTTTTTTAATTAAGCAAAAAACTTACCTCCCCTTTAATAACCATGAAAAATATTCTTACTTATTTATGAAACCTAATATAAATACACCCACGTACATTGACCACATTAAAAAAAAATAAGAATAATGAGCTCTTCTTCATCGATGAGTCTAATTATTGTGAAAATTTTAAATTAGAAAATGGTATGAGAAAATATGTAATGGTATAAAATGAAAGGGATTTTTTTTTTTTTTTAAATGATGGCCTAATAAAAAAAAAAAAAGAAAAGAAAAAGAAAACTATTGTATTTCCAAAGTCCTAAACTTTCTTTCCCAACGCAGCAAAACAAACAACAATGGGGGATTTCGAGTTCCGATGACACTATATTATATAGACAATTTTAAAAAAGGGCAAAAAAAGGGAGGAAAAAATCTCCATTGAAGTGACTACGAGTGGCAAAAACAATCGAGCAGAATATATTTGACAAAGATGAAGAAGGGGGAAAAAAAAAACAGAGTGTTTAATGTCACAGAGCGTTGCTAAAATTTCATGGCATATAGAGGGAGTTGCCGCATTTGCATCGCCAAGCTTCAGGGTAATATTCCAACGGCAAACTCAGTCCCGGTTGAATTGGCACGTGCACCGCCGTACACGGCTTGCAACTGCCGCACTTCGATCTACAAGTCGGCGGTGACGACCCTGGCCCGCTGAGTCTCCGCCGTGTCACAACTCGCTCCTCTGTTCCTGCTGGAAACTCTGTTTTTTAACAAATGGGTTAATAATTAGAAGAATTGAGAAATGGGTTTGAGCCGAAAGAATTGGGATTTAAAAAAAAAAGAAAAAGAAAAGGAAAATGGAACTTACCGATGGGGATAGGGCGGGCGGCAATGGCGGTAGTGAGGAAGAGGAGAACCGCGGCGAGAAGAAAAAGGGTTAGACGGCTGCGGTGGCGACGGTGGCGGTTGTGGTGGTGGTAGAGGAGGACTACGGCCATCGCCGGCCAGAAATGGAGGAGGAAGTGAAGTGGAGTAAGGTCATAAAATCGAAACAGAAAACGAGAAAAAACAGAGAGCTGTCATATCTCAATCCATATATAATATTTTTTTTCTTTTTCTTTTTGTGGTTTTTGAGTCAAAGGGCCTCAAGAAATAAACACAGAAAGATTTTTAGAGAGTGGGGATTTTGTTTTGGAATTTTGGATTTGTTAATGTGAGGGGAGGCACATAGAACTGCCCTACACAATCGTTCCAATACTTTTATTACTCTATTTCTACTAAAAATAACTTTTCTCTGTTGGCGTAGGCGAAATTGATTTAAGTACATATCCTTGATGAAAATGCGAGTTCTTATTAGTTATATATAGTTAAATTAAAAATTATTAAATTACAAGTTTAATTTAGTTTTTAAAATTTCAGAAATAGTCTACAGTACGTTTTTTTTTTAAAAAAAAAAATAATAATAATTCTTCTATTAGATTTTAAGTTTGAATTTTATGCCTAATAGATTTTGGAATCATTTGATTTTAGATTTTAAGTCTATTACTTAGAGATGTATATGACTTGGGTTGAGAAGATTTTTTTGACCAACCCAAAATTTTGGATTGGTTGAGTTGGCTATCCAAATTACCTGAAACCCAACTCAATCCTGGATTGGTTGGGTTGTTAAGTTACTTATTTATTTATATAACTAAAATTTCATAATAATAAAATGTTAAATATCAAAATCTAAGATATTTATTACAAGCATCATGAAAATATATGAGTTTATATATGTATATATAGAAATTCGGATTGGGTTGGGTTAACTCAAATTTTAAAAGTGTAACTCAGATTCAACCAATCCAGAAAAAAAAACATAAAAAATTCAACCCAACCCAATTCTTACAATTTGGATTGGGTAGTTCGGGTTGTTCCGAGTATGGCCTATGGAGTCATCTGAACACCCCTACTAACTCACTTCAACTTTTAAGTTTATGTATTTTATTATCTACTTCCTATCGATATTTTTAAAAAAAATGTCAAAATGAGCATAACTATGCTAGTATTGTGCTTGTACTATCAACCTCGAAGTAAAATATTCGATTATCTCAACTTATATATCGTAAAAAATGTATATTTTTTCAAAAAAAACCAAACCAAGTTGTGAAAACTAAAACAAACAAAACAAATTGAAAAGCATGTTTTTAAATTTGGTTAAGATTTCAACTCTTTTACTTAAGAAAAATGAAACTCGTGACAGGAAATTGATAGAAAACAAACACAATTAAGAAAACAAAACCGAATGATTACCAAATAAAATCTTAAATCACCTATTGATCCAAAAATTTAAGCTGGTGGGTGAAATAAATTTAATTTTATATCACTAACATTCCTCCTCACTTATGAGCTATGAATATTAATTGGGAAGGAAATAACATCATAGAGGTTTGAACACATAACATAACATCTTGAACCAATCTGTTATGATATCATCTTAAATCATCAATTGATCTAAAAAACTTAAGCTAATAGGTGAAAGTAAATTTAATTTAATTTATGTCCAGTAGATTCATAAGTTTTTTTTTTTTTTTTTTTTTTTTTTTTTTTTTAAAAAAGCACAAAATTAAATTTGTAATTTAAAAAGTTTAGCATATAAATGGATACAAAACTCCCTATTTAAAAACTATACATATATATATTTGCATAGAAAACACAATTTCAAAATGTAAGTAGGAATAGGATTGGGATTGGAATGGGGCAATTGTCCGATCCCGGGAAATGATTGTGAGGGAATCAGGGAGGGTGGAAAATGTAAATAAAGCGAAAAGAAGGGGTATGGGGGTAAAAGAAAGATTGAAACTGAAGAGGACTATTTTGACAGTATGAGGATAGAACAAGGGCAGTGGCAAAAAGAGAAAAATTGAAAAATTGGGAGGGTAGTTTGGGGATAATGAAGAAGAGTATTTTGCAAAAGACTGTGTAGGAATAGGGGAGAGGAGAAGGCGGGAGACAAACATCTGAATCCAAATGACCCCACTCTCCTCAACCCCCCACACCATTATTCAATCATTCATCCTTTCTCTAAATGCTGCGACAACAGATAAATTTAAAACTCTTTTTTTAACTTCTATATTAAATTTTATGTCAATCTAATTATAGCTCAATAAAACTTCAAACTCAAATTTATATATCTCATCTTTGTTATACTCAAAATATCACACGATTAAATTTAAGCACATTTTAAAAAATAAAAAACTAAGGAAAATTATTTACCTAAAATAACAAAATTTTAATATTCTTTGATAAAGGTTTCTATCAAGAAGTCTATCACTTTGCTATTTCTGTAAATATTTTGATATTTTTTTTATTTGTGAAAATTTTTCTTAAATTTAATATTGTCATATTCAAATAATTTAACTTCAATTACAATTTTAGTTCTTAAATTTTAGAGGACATTTGTTTCACGGTAATATAAGATTTTCAATGATTTAGGACATTTGTATTGCCACGAGGGAGATCTAACCAATATTGGATGTCCTTTTGAATCACGGATTTCTAAGATTTTAAAGTGGATGATATCCTCTAATGATATTTTTATCTTTCATTTATCTTTTATTTATTTATTTTTTGTTAATTCACTTTATTTCACATTTTGTATTTTTTTTATTAAAAATAAATTAATATATACATATACTACCTAAAATACCTTCAATTATACTAGTGGTCACATTTGGAAAAAAAAAAAAGAGTTAAAATTGAATTAATATATATAAATTAATTAATTGTACAAAATAACACATAAAGCTAGTATAAACTAAAATTGATATACAAATATGACTCTAAATTAATCAAGACTAAAATGCACGTGCTATGAATTTAAATTATATTAGACTAATAAGTAAAACTTTTAGTAAGAAAATTATTGTTATAACACATAAACATAAGTCATTCCCATATATGATATCAATAAATGCATAGTTGTCTAAATATTCCATGCATTTTAGAAATCTATATTTGAGATATTTGAAGATTCAAGCTTTTTAAATTTTCGCTCTTAAAAGTTATTTAGTAAGTACCTAAAAAGTATATGAATTTTAAATTTTATATTTAATACACATTTGAATTAAAAAATACATCTAGTGGATCTCAAATTGAAAGTCGATAGATTAAACCTAGTAATTTAGCCAATAATTTACATGGAGGATACTACGGTCCTATTTAAAATTGGGTGATCCCACGTGACACATGGGTTTGAGAAACTTTTTGAAAAAAATAATTATAATAGTGTATGTATGTGTGTGTGTGAGTGTATATATATATATAATAAAAAGTAAAAATTATTAGATTTAAAGTGTTGAGAATTGTGATTGAATTTTGATTATTTGAGAGATCTTTGTGAAAATGAGGGACTATAAAGCCAACCAATAATAATTATTCCCAATGTGCAAACTTCCAAAGTAAGTTCAAGAGGTAAAGATGTAGTATTTACTATTTAGAGAGTTTTCATTTTTCTTTTTTTAAAGAATAATACATTGAAACAAGGAAAGGTCCAAACACCAAGCCTTTTCACAAGTAGAGGAAAACCAACCAGGAACCACAAAAGAATTCTAACCAACATCTTTAGAGAAAGGAGAAAAAAGATTAACAAAACAAACCCTATGACTACCACCACAAACTGTGCCATGAGCATAGCGGTGGGCAGCCTCATTAGCCGAGCATGGACACCAGACGAAAGAGGTAACTATGGCGGTCCTAGCTAAATCATCAATATCCTTAACAAAACAAGGGGTCGGGGCAGGGTGGGGGAGGGTTCCTTATCCCCATCCTTGTTAAGGGATTTTACCTTCATCTCCATTGGGGAAATGGGACCCGCGGGGACCCATTCCCTGTTTTTCCTATTGTTTTTTTGTGGGGACTATTTTCCCCCTAAATTTCTATTTGGTTTGGCTTGGACACTTTAGTTGGGCTTAGATTGAACTAAATTAAAAACTTAAGTTAAATGTATACAAAAGTTGAATGACCTAATATATATATATATAACTATATATATATATAATATATATACACCTAATCGGGGAGGGGTCGGGGGTGGGGACGAGGTGGGGATACCCTCTCCCACCCCACCCCGGTCCGAATCCAATGTGACCCAATCACCCGCGGCCTCCAACCCATCAGAGTGATTCTCCCTGCCCCATTCGGGACAGGGCCCCGCGGAGACCCGATCTTGCAGGAAATGTTGCCAACCCAAACAACAGAGTTTGAAAAGATCAAGCCCTTTACGGGTAACAACACTAATGAGATCGACACAATTAGATTCCAAAATCAAGGGAGTGGAGGGACTATTGGAGTTGATGCCCTAAATCTCGTAAGGTCTTGTAGTTTGTAAACACCTATATGAACAAATGCTTGTGATGTAATAATATGAGATATTTTCTTCGCTGTTATCTATGGAATATGAGATATTTTAGTTTCATTAACCACAAACCAATAAACTAAGATCCCTGGTTATAGTTGTAACTTAAGCATATATGTGGAAACATACAAGTGGATCATGCCTTAAGTGATAACCTAAATGGTCTATAGTATATAGATAAAGGAGGGAAACCTTATCCTGGTGACACTACGGATACGACCCGCTTTGTAGATGTTATAAGTGTTGTAAAGTGCTACAGATAGTCTGATCCTGATCATTCATGTAGAGACATGCAAACGGAGATGCCCTATACAAAAGAGTTCGTATAAGACCGAACCACGAAATGTCTAGTCTTGTTATATAACGTCGTTCATGATAGAGACTTTCAGTTCACTAGGATGACCATAAGTAACATGACCTTAATCTTGAGTGAATTGGGAACTCTTGTCTATGAGGGCGGTTCTTTGATTTACATGGGTGCGAGTGGCCAGATTGCCGAATCAAACCTATCACTTTGGGGATTCGTCTGATTAGAGAGCTGGGAACTCAGCTATACAAGATGGAATTCACTCATTCCCTAAAGTAGGGGTAAGTAGATAGATTACTCCCTTAAGGGTTGATTCTGAGGCTTGTGGTGCCATACACTTTCTCATGGCCCGAGAAGTGTTCACTTATAGTAGGACTATGATGTATTGTTCATTAAAAGATTCAGTGGTACTTAAAGAGTTAGATGTAACTACAGGGGGCAAAACGGTAAATTGGCCCAACTATAATTACAAGCAATCTGTGAAGGGTTATCGTACTGTTGATTGGTTATATCCAATGGACACAGAAATATATCTGTAGTGAGAAAAGTGCAGCTATCGGTCTTTAGTGGAGTGCCCGACAGTTAACGGATGGTAGATTTCGTGATTAAAGAATTTAGTCAGTTATTCACATACCGTTGGAGCTTCAAGCTACAGGTCCATAAGATCCCCTTGGTAGCTTAATGGATTCAAGTTGAGAATAAGTTTTTGGGTTAGTTTCAAGTGTTCAAATTAACAAGAGGGAATTTGATTATATATGATATAATTAAATTAGTTCAATTATATGTGATATAATTGATTTGATGTATGAGATACATTAATTAGAGGAATTTGATATAAATATGATTTATATTAAATAAAGGAGAAAAGAACTATGGTTTAAATATTACATATGATGTGATATTAAAACTATAGGTTATAAATATAATATGATAAGTTGGTTATTATATTTATTATAATAAAAAAACAATTATATGATAATTGTGGGTTGTTATTTGGTTTCTCCTTTAACCGTGCATGAAGTGGGAGGCTATGTTCAGTTTTTTATAACCGAAGAATAAAATGAAACATGTTTTCATTTTACAAAGTGATCGCTTCATTTAGTAAATTACTAATCGTTTTGCTCATGAGAGACTACACGATAGCCTTCAAGCGAGAGACTAAACGATCGTGTAGAGAGAGATTTACTAAAGATCGTGTAAAGCGAAATTTACTAAAGATCGTGTAAAGCGAGATTTACTAAACGATCGTGTGCTAGCGAGATTTACTAAATGATCATGTATAACGAGAGACTAAACGATCGTGTACAACGAGAGACTAAATGATCGTGTAGAGCGAGATTTGCTAAGTGATTGGCTAAGCGATTGGCTAGGCGATTCTCACGAGAGCGAGATTTTCTAAACAATCAAGTACTCTCTGTCCATGCGATAGACAAATCCTTTCTCCCAATTACTTGATCGTTTTTACCAAATTCACACAGAGCCCACACCTCCTGAATTCTCACTCCGAGAATACCAAGGTTGTTGAGTGGTAGTGTTGAAGTGTTCTTGTTCGAGGAGCAGAATGTTCGTGATCTGAACGACAATGAGAGATTGGCTAAACGGTTGTGACGACAGCAAAAGGTTGCTATTCAATTGCTCACGAGAACGAGATTGTTGTCCAGTTGTTCACGAGAGTGAAAGATTTACAGAAGAAGTGTTCTTCAAAGGTATGTCTCTCATTCCTTTTTGTATTCGATTGCTTAAGCATGTTGTAATGTTGTATAAGTTGCATAACTGTTTTGTATGTTTGTGAATTCGTTTAATTCTTTCACATTGGGCTTGGAAAGATCTTGCTTTCTCTCACGGGTTCTCTTGAGTAAAAGATCCTTCTATTGGTATCAGAGCCAGGTTCTGATATTCCAAATCCATTGTTGTATAGAATTGCATTTTCATTCTTGGTGGGTGTTTAAGCATGTCTACATCATGTTTAAGTGATAAATGTATCTGTGGATGTGGGTTAATGGATTTTTTGAGATGATTGCCTCTGGTTAATGAATTCCTTTACATTTCAAAGTTAATTGTAAGGGCCCCTGTGTTTTTGGATATATTAACTTGCTATCGAGTCTGTAATTCAAAGAGTATGAGTCTTTTCAAGTCGCTCTTGATGAAGCTTCAAGGCATGGAGATGCGCATTACTTCGAGGAAGAAGAACACCAAGAGTTGGTCAGGTCGTGTAAACGATGGGGTAAATGATCGTTGAGTATGGGATACTCATTGAAAGGTAGATGCGCGCGCACTAAACGATTGTGTAGGCCAACATGCTTTATCACATAGTCACTGGCTACACGATCGCTCGGTAAGTGTTACTTAGTGCTTTCTCTTTGATCGTCTAGACGATCATGCTTCATAGCATAGTAGTCGTCTTCACGATCGTTTAGGCTTGTGTTTAAACTTGGTGCACTGCA